>NC_041391.1:55833148-55864054 GCF_002162155.2 Triticum dicoccoides
CACGCAGGCAAGACAGGGAGCGAGGAGCAGTGGTGACGGGCTGCTCAGCCTGGGTACAAGCTTAGGGACCTATGCCAGCAGCATGTTTAAACCTTGAGCGCCAGCCCTAGCCCAAGAACGTGCCTCGTCCTGGATGATCTCAAGAAGCCGGGAGGTGGAGGGGGACTCGCCGTCGAAGACACATCGGTTGCGCTGCTTCCAGATAGACCAGGCCATCAGGGTTGCAAGCGTGGCAAGCCCCTTACGCTGTCCAGTGGGGGAGCTCATGATCATGGAAGAGCACCAGGGGAGGAACTCCTCGGGACCGGATGGAGGGGGGACGGTGGCGCGCACCCAAGACAGGACATCATGCCAAACCTGCCTGGAGAAAGGGCAGGCGATGATGATATGTTGCATGGTCTCGACGTGCTGGTCGCAGAGAGCACATCTGTCATTGTGGGGGAGACCGTGGCGCGCCAGTCTGTCGGCAGTCCAACAGCAGTCAAGGTCGGCCAACCAGGTGAGCAGTGAAGGGGAGTCAAGGTTGAAAAGTCCATTCTGCACCCGAGCTCATTTGCTCCCGCATGAACAGTAAAATCGAAAAAAAATCGAAAGAGTCGAAAAAAAATCGAAACAGTGAAGGGGAGTCAAGGTCTGCGTTTCACATTGCCATGATCAGCAGATCAAAACAGGACAGGGCGGCGAGGAGTGGACGAAGAGTCCTCCAGTCCGTCAAGGCATGCTCTGAGATCAGTCACGGGCTCTTGCACATGCATGTACAGTAGGACCTAAATGACCTCTTTTGAACTTTTCTTTGTTCCTTTTAGAAAGAGTACTAAATTAATGACGCACTGAAAACAGGAAACGGCAAAGATACAGAGTACAGGATGCTGAAAGATCAGCTTACAAGACATCAAACAATCCAGTAAAAAAAAAAAACAGTGGACACAGCTAGATCGTGGATGTCCTAGGCCACCAATATGCGTCGTCGTGTTTCCATTTTCCTGTCGCCAAGCTATTTGATGTAATTCCTTTGATGTGACGCCAAATTAAAAGTCGCTACAATAAACCATTTGTTTCGCCTAAATTTTTTTAGTCTAAACACACTCCCTTTATTAATCAATCAACAAGTTCATGGAATACAACTTGAGTCTGGAGTATTAAGGCCTAGAGTGTGTTTAGCGACGCTATGTGCCTCATGATTAGTTTCTCTACCTTCGAAGATGAAGGAGCATCGGGTAAACTGTCTGGACGTCATATTGATCTCCCTGACAATGTCTGCATATAATCCACCTGAATTATTATGGATATCTTTGATCACACCTTGACAGTCCGAAGTGAGCACATTATTAGCAAGTGATAGATCAAGAGCTAGTGCTCGAGCTTCACGGCAAGCCAATGGCTCCAGTGTGGCAGGATCGGTAACACCTGCACATTTTATCTCTGATGATCCTAGGTACATATACCAGATGAATCCCTGCACACGGCGTTGTAGGACCCCTCGTGTGAGTGTCGGGAGACCGCCCCATCAACCTAAATCTTAGTGATTCCATCACTAGATGTGATCCACTTTCGTTATTGTGTCGGTATTGCTTGAGGAGCGACCCAGGGTTTCTTCAGTTTACAGGCCTCAGGCCCCCTTATGTATTTTCTGACAAACTAGTTAGTTGCATAAGGTGACTGAAATGAATGCTCATGGAGGGCCTTCTGACGTGCATGCCATAATGCCCATAAGGTCACAAGAACTCTAACGAAATCTGTATGAGGGAGATCATCTAGCAGTTAGAAGGTAAACCTCTGAGCATCATGCTCCCGGTTTTGCAACAATACTTTCACCAGTTCTTCATCCTCGAGCGCCCATACGTAACGTTCCATGTTGCACTCCAAAAGTGAGTGACCCCAAGAATGCTCTGATCCACAGAGTCCGCAAACCGCTTGGGTTGCCATCTTCCGATGATGGAGCAAATCTGTTGTTGGCAAAGATTGATGAGAGAGCCTCCACAAGAAAATTTTGATCTTGGAAGGAACATCTACATTCCACATTTTGTTCGCATTTTCTCCTCGCCTTCAGCGTTCGAACTACCACATCTGCCCTCTAACCAAGCCTCACGGCAAAAAAGCTACCATTCCGTTCATGTGCCGAGGTCCAGAAGTCATCAACATGACGCGTGCAGCAGAATAGATAAGATTGCTTGGGTGTCCGTAGGAACGAAAACCTCGGATATCTTCGTAGCATCCCATTTCCTTTTTAGGAAGAATAAGCTCATGCACTTGTTTGGGGAAAAAGTCCAAAACAAACCTTGAAGTTGTAGACGGAAACTAAATCAAACCCTGAACTTTGAATCCAAGAAATTGGTACTCCGAACTTGTAATCCCGGTCTATTTTAGACCTTAGACCTGTTTGGCACACTGGGAATACTACAATCCCGACCGGCATAACCTGCTACTCCTGCGGACGAGAATTTAGGCCGGCCCACTATACGACAACACGAATTTGTGCAGTTTAAAAATGTTCGCGTATTTATAAAAAAATTTAGAAGTTCAAAAATGTTCCTGTTTTCTATTTTTGGCACAAATTCAATTTCCTTTTGTGTTTTTTAAAAGAATGTATGGAATTTCTAAATTCTATTCACATTTTTTTTGAAAACTATCTGTGATTTCAAAAGAATCACATTTGTCAAAAAATGTTCAGAATTCCAGCAGTTTTTCACATGCTATGATTTTTTTCGGATTTTCAAAAATTGTGTCACAAATGATGTTTCTGGAATTTCGTAAATAAGTTGTGTTTTGGAAAACACCGAATGTCGAACTTCGAAAACATTTTCTCGGGGCAAACAAATATTTAAAGCATAAACAATTTTGGTATGTCCGAACATTTTATAAAGTGTGAGAACCTTTTGAAAATTCTGAATACTTAACAAATACAAACTATTATTTGAAAAAAAAAACAATTTTGAAAAACCGGACACTTTTTGAAACTTTTTTTTAAACCGGAACAAAGTTTTAAAGTGCGAACACTTTTTTCTGAAACCTGAACAAATGTGTAAAGAAAAGTTTGTGACATCTAAATATCACGGGTTTAGAAAAATGTACATGGCATTTACAAAAAATGTATGTACAATGTAAATAATATTCGTGTGATTCAAACAAATGTTTCGTCCATTAAAAAAAATGTAACATTCCAAGAATGTTCACAAGTTTCAAAAAATTTCTTGTGACATTTAAAAAAAAAGTGTATACAATGTAGAAAAAAGTTTGCGTGATGTAAAAAAATGTGTCATGCCCTTAAAAGAATATATGTGACATGTGTTTGAAAAAAGTGTATAGAATTTTAAAAATGTTTTACAATGTAAAAAAATGTTCATGTAGTTTTATAAAATGTTTATTGTCGTTAAGAAGTATAAAACGTGTATTTGGAAAATATTACGGCATTTTTTTGAGATCATCTTTCTTTTAAATGTAAATAACGTATCTGAAATATGTCGAAAGTGTATCAAAAAATATTTGCGCTAGGAATTTACATTGGGTACTGAGAATAATTAGACATGTGTAGAAAAACCCGGTTACCGGTAAAGAAAAAAAGAAAAGAGAAAAAGAAAACAATATGAAGAAAATCAAGAAAGCTACCGAAGCAGTTGCCACCTATCTTCTGCTGACATGTGTCATTTCAAATTCCACTGGACCGTTGCCATCCACCTCGTCCTAACATGTGTCATTCCAATTTAATAAATTTAATGTTCTGATGTCAGCTACATTACCACTGTTCAAATTAATGTACCAATGTCAACTATATATTAACCATCTCTACAGTTGCCAACTATCTCATCCTGATATAGGTTGTTTTAAGTTAATGTCCTAGTATGAGCTATACAACATTTACCATACACACCAAACCAGTTGCTAACTATCTCGGTTTGAGCTACAACATTTACCATACACACCGAACCAGTTGCCAACTACCTCGGTCTGACATGTGTCGTTTTCAATAAATGTCCTAGTGTCAGCTATATTCACTATCTCCATCAATTAATGTCCTGGTGTCAGCTACATTCACCATCTCCATAGTGAGGAGTAACTTATAATAATGTCATGCATATGCCACTAGTCTAAGTTACTATCTTCATAGTGCAAAGTAACATATTAGTAGTGTCATAGATGGCTTCATTTATTAGCTTGTAAACTCATTCTTTCTCGGGAGCGCTATGTTACAGTAACATACTCCCTCCGTCCCAAAATATAAGAACGTTTTTTACACTAACGTTCTTATATTTTGGGACGGAGAGATATATTACTCTAAACACCTCTCTTCTCATTAACTATATGCCACATAAGCAAAATTATTTTGGAGCTTGTTATGTTACTACCTAAGTTACCTCAACAGGCGCATGATGGGTCATTTTCGAGCTTTGCTCAATAGGATGTAGCTGAAGGAACTATACCTTAATGGCAGAAGATACACGTGGTCAAATGAGCGGTGTGATCCGACTATGGAAAAGATCGACCACATCTTTGTGACGAACTCGTGGGAAGACATGTTCCCGGCTAGCATGCTTACTGCTCTGGGGACGGCAGTATCTGATCATTGCCCCCTTCTGGTGGACTTGGACGCAGACTTTGCCCTAGGAAAAAGGTTCAGATTTGAATGCTTTTGGCCTAAGGTGGATGGGTTTCAACAAGTGGTGCAGGATGCATGGGACTCTCTGTCGTCGGAAGGAAACCCCTTCCTTGTGTTGGACAACAAGCTGCGGGCTACGGCTAAGGCGCTCCAGAGCTGGAGCGATCGCTGGATTGGAAACGTCCGCCTTCAGGTTGCGATCGCAATGGAAGTTATTGGAAGGCTTGAGGTGGCTGCGGAGACCAGAGTGCTCACGGCACAGGAGTTTGAGTTGAGACGAGTGCTCAAGAGGAAGTTGCTTGGACTCAGCTCCTTGGACAGGACTATAGCGAGGTAGCGCTCAAGGTTACTCCAGTTAGCGGTGGGCGACGCCGACACAAAATTCTTTCATAGACAGGCAAGGCACAGGCAGAGGAAAAACATCATCACCACCATGCAACACAATGGGCAGATCTTCACGGGTCAGGAGAACATTGCGGGCGCTGTGGATGATTACTACGAGGAGCTACTTGGCTCCACATCCGGGAGAGCATCGACCATCAACTTGGACTGTCTCGACTTACCATCTCGTGACCTTACTCACCTGGAATCACCTTTTACGGACGAGGAGGTGGAACGGACGATCAAGAGCATGCCTCTCGACAAGGCGCCGGGACCTGACGGCAGGGGCGGGCCCAGTTCAATTCAAGGGTATTCAGTTGAATACCCATTATTTTTTGGCCAAAAAACGAAGTATATATGCTGTATAGTACGTATATGTGTAGGAAAAAAGAAAACTGACAGAATGTATGAGTCTGTCCACACATTCGGCCCAAACCAAGGATAGCGCACCTCTAATTTTCTCCCTTCCCACCCCGCATGGCCCAATGGCCCATAATCTCTACTTCCTCAACGTGTACAGCCTGGTAGCCCGATCGCTTGTAGGAAGCATAACCGCAGAACCGATCAATCAGGGGAACCAGCGCCGCAACTCGTCGCATCCCCAATTCCAATCTCGCATACCAACTGGTAGAGTTGATCGCGTGGCAGGCGACAGGGGCTGACGGCGGCACGGTCACACGGCGCGGGCATCCGGCGCCCGATGGTCCGACTGTCCGAGAGAGCGTCCTGCCTGGGTTCGGCTCCTCTACACTGCATTATCTTGTTTTGTTCTTCGGTCCTTCTGTTCCCTAGTTCTTGCTCAAAAAGGCTACAAGTGTGAATTAATTAATCTGTGCTAATTGGTTTTCCATTTTGATATAGAATTACACTGCATATATGTTGAAATCTGAGATTGTTTGGGAGTTGAGTCTCTCTATTTCCATACAACATAATACATTGCAAATTGAGGATGAATTGTTATACACAATTTTTTAGAGTTATTAAGTAGTATAATACGTTAATATTATCTGCAATGTGATTTTGCAAGAATTTTTGACAATTAGCATTACTTATAAAAACTAGTACTCATAAACTTGAGTGATACACATTGTTATACATGCAGTTATACATGCGTTATACACGCAGAAAAGGCTTATCAAGCTTTAAGAACAAGTGTTAACATTTGAAATTTTGAATACACACTTCTCAAATCCTGGGCCCGCCCCTGCCTGACGGGTTCACTGGCAGATTCTATGTGATGTGTTGGCAAACCATCAAGGTGGACTTCATGAGGGCACTGCAACACTTTCAGAGTGGGGATATAAGAGGCCTTGCGGCAATCAATAAAGTGGTGGTCTCTCTACTGCCAAAAAAGGAAGGTGCGGTGGACATCAAGGATTTTCGGCCCGTCAGCCTTGTCCATGGCGCCGTTAAGATCTATGACAAGGTGCTGGCGACACGACTGGCGGAGGAGCTGCCACACTTGGTGGGGAACCATCAAAGTGCCTTCATACGCAGCAGATCGCTGCATGACAATTTTATGATGGTTCAGTGTATGGTGCGGCGATTGCATGCCCTCAAGCAGCCCACAATCATGCTTAAACTTGATATCAACAAAGCCTTTGATTCGATCAAGTGGCCGTTTGTGTTGGAGGTGCTCCGGAGAATGGGTTTTGGCGATCGATGGAGGGCGTGGATTTGCGGCATGCTATCAACTTCATCCACAAGATTCATGGTCAACGGTCTACCAGGAAGGCCAATCCTAAACTGTCAAGGATTGAGGCAAGGGGCTCCTCTATCCCTGATGCTTTTCATCTTGTGCATGGAACCCCTGCATAGATTGTTCAACTTTGCTGCGGATAGGGGTTTGCTGGAACCCCTGGCGGCTTCGGGTGTGAAGCAGCGGGTTTCGATGTTTGCAGACGATGTGATGCTCTTCTTCAAGCCCAATGAGCTGGAGATCCGTACATGTGGGGCCATACTTGACATCTTTGGCAAGGCAGCCGGGCTAACAGTGAATATGCTCAAGAGCGCAGCTCTTCCTATCCGGTGCTCTCAGCAAGAAGTGGATTTGGTGTGCAACCTGCTTGGATGCGCGGCAACAACCTTCCCCTGCACATACCTGGGGTTACCCATGACAATACGGAAGCAAACGGCAGCTCATTTCCAGAGGCTTGTTGATCATGTGAGGGGCCGCCTACCGCACTGGAAAGCGGCGATGATGCCAAAGAGCGGGCGCGCCCTCCTCATTTCATCTGTGCTATGCTCCATACCCGTACACTCCATGCTAGCACTTGATGTTCCGCCGAAGATCGTGGCTGCGTTGGCAAATATCTGCCGAGGGTTCTTATGGTGTGGAAAGGAGGAGGCGCTAGGAGGAAAATGCTCGGTGGCCTGGGAGGCCATGTGCTCACCGCGGTGGGCTGGAGGCTTGGGTATCCCAAACCTGAGGTGGATGAACAGGGCACTACAAGCGAGATGGCCATGGCTACAACGGACCGATCGCAATAGGCCATGGAGCGAGTTCTCCATACCAGTTCCGGCAGAATCAATGGAGTTATATCGGGCGGCCACCAGAGCCACGGTGGGGAACGGCAGATCCATACTCTTCTGGGAGGATAAGTGGATAGATGGATACCGGATGTGCGACCTTGCGCCGGAGATTCACCGGCGTATTCCGCGCCGGATCAGAAAGGAGAGGATGGTGGAGGAGGCACTGTTCAACGAAACATGGGCTAGAGATATTGGGCCGAACATATCGATGGAGGCCATCGGGCAATTCCTCTCGTTATGGCAAAGGGTATCGGGAACGAGGCTGGATGCGAGTTGCCAGGACACCTTTACCTGGTCCTGGACTATGGACGGGCAGTTCTCGGCCAAGTCTGCATATGAGGCGCGATTCATGGGAAGAGAGGTTTCTTCCACGGCTGCATTTACGTGGAAATCGCGGGCACCGCTAAAGTGTCGTTTCTTCGCCTGGCTTGCACTTCAGGGAAGGGTGTGGACCTCGGACAGGCTAGCTCGACGCGGCCTACCCCATCAGGATACCTGTCCGTTTTGCGACCAGCATGACGAAACAATCCAGCACCTTCTGGTAGGTTGCGTTTTTGCAAGGCAGGTATGGAGATGGCTGAGTGTCAGAACGGGCAGGGATGCTTTTGAACCGAGGCATGAGGAAAGCCTACATGCGTGGTGCACCAGGCAGGATCGAAGCAGAACGCACAAGGAACATCCGGGCACTAACCCTCCTTGGCATGTGGCTCATCTGAAAACATCGGAACGACATCGTCTTCAACGGCGCGACTCCATCGCTGGAAATTCTCACGAAGCACATGACAGAGAAGGGAACTTTGTGGGCAAAGGCAGGGCTGCTCAAGGGCACAATTCGAGAATTTGAAGTGAGGAACGTGGAGTGGGCAGAGAGGGAGTAGTTAGCCTAGGCATGCGAGATGGATGCGGCTCGACCGCTTGTACATATGATGTAAACTTGTGACTTTGAGGAGCTTTTTCCCCCTCCTCCTTTAATGAATGATACGCACACTCGTGCGTATTCGAGAAAAAAACTACCTAAGTTACTCCTAGCCTTAAACCAGTTGCCAGCTACCTCGTCCCGACATCTGCCGTTTAAAATTAATGTCCTGGTGGTGCTAGCTACGTGGATCGGGCCAAACATTTGACACAACGTCGCACGGATGTGAAACATGCATGTGTCCCAACTCGCAAAGGACGACGGGAGCTCACGCCAGACAGTACATTACGCGAGATGCTAGCCACCACACCATCTGGGAGTTCATGGTAAATACTTGCGCGCACCACTTTTAAAGGAATATATACTGTGATAGTATAACGTACAGATTTGCAGGATCATATTTGCTGCAGCGTACAGCTTCTTAAATTGTTGCACACATTTTAGAAAACACGAACAATTTTTTGGAAAATATCAGATTTCGAAATAGTTTTGGAATTATATAAAAAGAATTAGAATTACACGCAGTTTTTGAAAATTTCAGAAGATTTTCGAGAAACAAGAACAAATTTGTAAACATGTTTTTTCTAAATGACAAACATTTTTTGAAATGGTTCAAACATTTTCTTAAATGGAGAACAAATTTTAAAGAACAGACATTTTTTGAATCTTGAGAACAAATCTTGAAACGGAGAACAAATTTGGAAACACGAACATTTTTTGAATCTAGAGAACAAATTTTGCTAAATGACAAACATTTTTTGAAATGGTTCAAACATTTTCTTAAATGGAGAACAAATTTTAAAGAACAGACATTTTTTGAATCTTGAGAACAAATCTTGAAACGGAGAACAAATTTGGAAACACGAACATTTTTTGAATCTAGAGAACAAATTTTGAAACGGAGAACAAATTTTGGAGCACGAACAATTTTTTAAAGCACGAACTTTTTTAATCTTGAGAACTAATTTTGAAACAGGGAACAATTTTGAAAAATCCAGAACAAATTTGGAAGCGCGAACAATTTTTTAAAGCATGAACATTTTTTTAATCTTGAGAAATTATTTTGAAATGGAGAACAATTTTGAAATATCCCGAACAAATTTGGAAGCGTGAACATTTTATGAAAACGGGAACAAAAAATTTGAAATCCGTTACATTTCTGCATCTCGAAACTTTTCAACTATTTATGTAACGAGAACAATGTTTGAATCTTGCAAACTTTTTTTGAAACCTGAACATTTTATGCAAACACGAACAAATTTTGAATATTTTGAAATTCTTTTGATAAAAAAGAAGATAAGGAAAAGAAAAAGAAACAAAAACCAAAGAAAGAAAACAAACAGAAAAATCAAAAAAAGAAAAAAGAAACAGAAATAACTAAAAACGAAAAGAATAAGAAAAAAGAAAAAAGAAAACTAGAAAACAAAGGAAAAAGAAAAGGTGAAACAGAAAAAGAAGAAGAAGAAAGGAAAAGGAAAACGGAAAAAACAGAATATACAAGAGAAAACTGGGTTCAGATTTGGGCGTACTGTGTAAAGCTCGAACTGGGCCGGCCCATCTCCTGTCCCAAGGATGCTTGCCCGGTGCAAATCCCCGACACTTCGCCGCAGCAAGCGGCGAATAGGGTTTTCGAAGGACGACACCTATCTTCTCAGCATCCATAATCACAGATGGGAATCGCAACACACAGTCGGGCGACGAGGATGCCGAGCGACTAGATGCTCGTCCACAGCAGCTCCCTTATCCTTTCTCTACCCATAAGCTTGTGCGTCCAAGGAAAGGAGCTCATGGAGGCGAAGAAGAGGGCGGCCGAGCAAAATAAGGAGCTGAATAGCCTGCAAGATGTTGAACGGCTGTGATTGCCGAACCAATCAATAAAATGTGTTCCGCGCCTCGGCGCATCACTTGTGTGAAATTTTGCGGATCTCAAAGCGGCATGTTCATTTCATAAGAGGTTAACACGTAAAAGAACTCAACCATTAGCAATCTCATCCAAGCCTCCCTGAATCCTGGTGAAAGCAAGCAACTCAACTTTGATTAGTCAGACCCAGATAAAAAGAAACACACAAAATGGGACATAAGCAGAAATTTGACGCGGAATTCTCCCCACCAGATGCAACATGGAAAATCAATCACAAGAAACTGTGAAAATACGAACACACGGAGTGCAAGCAAGCAAGATCAACTGAAAGGTACTGATTAATACAAGCAAATCTGATGTCTTCATGTCAGTTGGCCAATGGACTGCGTTCGATAATAAGACGGGTTTGAGCAAAATAAGTGATTAATCCGTACAAGTCGACTTCACAGCTGACCACTGCATCCTACATAAAGGGTAAATTTCTGTGTGCATCGCATCAAAACAAGCCACTTCTGCATCTCAGCCACCAAAACGTAACTCCGGTACCTGCAGGGCAATTATGACATCAGTCAAACAAATTTTCATACTTGGAAAAGCCATCAAACTTATATCTGCGACTTTGTATGACTCAAGCAATTAACATTAGTCAAAGTTGAATCATGACAGCATTATCAAACGAAACCAACATCACAAACAGAGGCTAGAATATCAGTTATTGGGTTTAGCTGATACTAATAGAGGCCATAATATCAGTGGGCATACGAGGGGTTCATGGAGTAGGAAATCAGAAACATCTCACAGGCATTCTTATTAACAATGCACAAAAAGCTAGCTAGTCACTATGGATGAACCTAATCAAATTCATGCAGTAGAAGTGTCGAGTAAGGGATCTCTTATTGACAGATAGACTTCCTTCGGTCCAAAATAGATGGTCTTCTTTTTAAAATTTGCGCAGCATTAAAAACAACACTTTGATTACTATTAATGATAATATGTTAGTAAAAGTGCAATTCGTGATGAAAGCAGTTATCATGTTGAATCTAGTCATGCCATTTTGATCATGTGTTTAAAATAAAGTGTTAAACATCTACTGTCATCAAATTGAAGAACAAAACTGCCAGAAAGCATACCTGCTTATATAGTTTGGAGTTTGGACCAAACAATGGCCAATTACATGTTGCAAGTTAGACTGACAATGAGAGATATGCTGAGACAATTTTTAAGCAAACGGCCTAAAACTATACTAATTGTCCATAAAACTGTAATAACTTTAACTGCAAGCAAAAAGATGAATAGTAGTACAACAATTCACGAAGGCATGCTCTTCAAAAATTGTCACAATTATTAGTCCAAAATAATCAGCAATGTGAAATGGCATAGCTATAAACCGATATAAATAAAGGAAGAATGGAACAAATGCTCAGGTATCATCAGTTAGCAGTCACTTAACAGGGGAAAATGTATAAATTACACTGCGACCTGATAGATCCATAACCGCAAAAAATAAAATAAAAAATCCATGACGCACGAAAGAGGATGTATTTTATTCTGCTACCACATAACATGACAACATTATGATCTATGATTGAGTAGGAAAAAACTTCTGCACAAATGGGGGAAGGGTTTTGAGTCATCAGTCATATAGGAAGCTAGAGGAGAAGAACCTGCATTAGCAGAGGGAACTTGGAGAGTACCAAGGAGGTGGCAAACTGAAAGAAAGGCAGCTTGATAGAAGGGAAATGCAAGCGAAAGAACACCTCCAGTAGAGTTGTTTAAAGCATCAGCAGAGAAAAGAGAATGTAGGTGGGTGAGGGCATGAGGAAGAGAATAAAGAGATGCTGAGGAAGGGATTAGAAAGCAGTGTCTGGAGATAAGAAACAAGATGTAGCCAGCCATGAAGGAAGCATGGCCGGAGGTGGCCAGCTGGGCAACAGTTAAGCAAGGGATTGTTCAGACCCTCTCTTGCGATTCGATATTTGTGGAATGGATTGTAGAGAAAAATTCAGAGCCCTCACTTGCAATTTAGTACTTGGGGAATGGCAGTACAATGGAAAGAAGTACTTTTTTTTTTCTGAAAGAACAGTTCACATACCTCGACATAAATTCAGAAGATAAGCTTGCCTGCTCAACCAGTACATCATACTAGCACATCTTGATCAGCTACATGGCACCACCAATGCCTGCTTCGGTAATCATGAAAAGTCAAACAACCAATAACATTCAAATGGAAAGCTAAATAGATACAAGGTGGAATCAACAAGATATTTGGATAACTCACAACTGTAATTTGGGGAAAATAACTCAGTTCTGACACGACACTAGGAATAGATAAAGAAAATAACACAGCCTGTCAAATTTCAATATTACAAAACAGTACATTATGATTAATATTGTGAAAATGAAGGACACACACACTCAGGCTAATAGCTGATCAGAATAGACATGTTATCCAGAATTAATAAAATTGTTATACGCCATACCAAAAACAGTAAAATATGCTCATACCAATAAATCATAGCAACCAACGTGATCCTGACTATAAAAGAAGAGATTATCTTTAAATATATTTAGCCTGAGAAATGAAATGAAAACATTTTTTGCGGTTCATTGGTACAAATGGACTTGCCACTCGCAGCAGGAATCTCCAACAAGAGATGAGATTAAAAATTATGCATTCATTTACAACAAATTCATCATTACCAATTCAAGAATATAAGCCCCAATAACAGTATCATATGAACAAATATAACTAGATTTAAAAGTCCAGATATACTCCCTCTGTAAACTAATATAAGAGCGTTTAGATCACTACTTTAGTGATCTAAACACTCTTATATTAGTTTACAGAGGGAGTACTTATTGAGCACTATTTGACATTTCAGTTGGTTCAGGCTATGTTTTCATGCAGTTGTTTTCAACATAAGAAAAAACTATAACACAGAACTACTGCTACCAGTATTCAATTCCTGAATATGTCAACAGGCAGCAATAGTGAAATCTAGTTCAGTAACTACAGGGGAAAAAATCCAGTCTTCGTGTTCATCATATTACTGAATAGATATTCATATAATAAACTGATAAAGACAGTTCGCTATCTCTGACTTGAACCACATAGTTCAACAAATACCAATACGTGATAACGTGAAATTGCATGCTACATATTTGTTGACAAACAACATAATGATGAACTGGTGACATCACAAGCATAAAGGACACTAGCAGATTAGCAACCAGTAACATATGTGAATCCAGACCAGAACCATCAAATAAATCTACCACACAAGCATCAGAATAGAAGCACTACATAACAAATCCGCCATATGTTGAACAGGTCATCAAGCAGCAAAAGAAACACTTAATATGACACTACTTAAAATTGTTAGCTTAATTAACAAAATGGATGTGTAAGGCCATCAACCAATTACTGAAAATAGACATGATTTTGTTATGACCAGAATCTGATGGCATGCTATTACCTGCAGCATAGACACTTTCAAATGGATAACAGACAATAGCGTTGTTGCTTTCAGGAAGTTTACTGAACTGCAATGACTCAAGCTGGACCATGAAGATACCGGCAACTGTACGCAAGAAAGCCACATTATTTTCCTCAGCGTAAGCTAGCATCGATATGTAGCTTGTCTTATCTGAAGACAGGGGAAGTAGCTTGTCCAGTTCAATAGTTTGTCCCAGCACCCATGAAGCAACACCATCACTGTTGATATTCCTCTTCCATGACTCAGCCGTGAATTCTGACAGGGAGAGTATGCCCAAACTGCAACCCTCTGCTCGCATAACCATCAAGAACTGACCTTTGGCAAACATATTTGTTGGCACCTGTATCACAGCTAGAATCTGGCTATGCAAATCAACTTCAAGAATTACACTTATATCATCCCCAGGGAGCAGCCAGTAAATGGAATGCCCGACCAGAACAGCAGGCATGCCTTCATAATCCATGGCCTCGCCTGGAACCAGTGTTGAGATAAGATCACTCCATCCACCGGTCTCCGACAAGTAAATGGAGACGATCGCCTGTTCATCTTCCTGCTTGTAGCTTACCAATACCACCTGGAAGTGGTGGGCGTCGCCAGCAGCGCGAAGCACCGCGCCATCCATCGTGATACTGTTCATGTCGAACCCCAGAGGAGCGGCAATGCGGTGCTGGTCGCCGGTGACGGGGTCCCACACCAGGACCTGGTTCCGCAACGAGTGGGAGATGAGCACGAGGCCGTGGCGGCAGCTGAGGAGACGGAAGCGGCAGCCGGCGTCGTGGAGATGCACGGAGAAGCGGTCGGCGGGAACAAGATCGGGGGCCTCCATGGCAGGCGTGTAGGAGATACCTCGCAGGTCGTTGCGGAAGAAACCGAGGAGGGGAGGGCTGCGGCGGTGGTGTCGACGGTAGCGGCGGAGGAAGCCGCGGTCGGAGACGAGGCGGCGCCAGCGCTTGCAGACGGCGGAGGCGCGGGGGAGAGAGGACGGCTGCGGCGGGAGGCGGAGGAGGATCTCGGGGAGCAGATCCTCGTCTTCCAGCGGCGAGCGGGGGCGGTGGTGGAGGGTGGCCGACATCTCGCCGTCCTGCGTGCTCATGGGGGCGGCGGCGGCGGCGGCGGCGGCGGAATCTAGGGTGGGGTGCAGCCGCAATGGGGAAAGTTTTTTTTTAGAGCAAAGCAAAGATTTATTACTTAACTGAGCTTAGGCATATCGCCTATTACGGAGGCGCCGCTTGGGCAGGTACATCCGAGTCCCATTCCATGTACTGGTTGGGATCACAACTACGGCCAATTGTGGCAAGATCGTGGGCTACAGAATTCGCCGTGCGTCTACACACGATGATTGCAACCTTGGCAAACCAAAGCTTGAGCTGGTACTTCGTATCCTCAATGATAGCAGCGTATGCGGAGGAATCAACTCTTTGCAAATCCAAGGCTTCAGCTAGGAGTTGGGAGTCCGTCTCCAGTACAAGCCGAACGATGCCGAGGTCCGCAGCCGTGGTGACCGCATGTGACATGGCAAAAATCTCCACGGCGAAGGCATCCGTGACGTGTTCCTGCCTGCCAGCCCTGGCGCACACCAGACGTCCATCCTTCGTTCTCACCGCCACGCCCCAGCCTGCATGGAATTCTCCCGGCACAAAAGATCCGTCAACGTTGATCTTGTACTCTGCATGCACAGGAGGCCGCCACTTGTCCGGTTGCGGCTTCACCGCGGGCTGTCGAAAGATCTCCCAGTATTCAAGTGCATTGGCCCTCGTTTGCCTCGCAATCACCTCCGCTGTGAGTAGCATCAGGCCCTGTCGCAGCTTGTTTCTATTGGCCCACCACAGCCACCAGAAGGTGAGTATATGGAGGCGCTTTTTCTCATCTAACCCCCACAAGAATTCGAGCATTGCATGCACGGACCCTATACTCTCCAGCTGCGCTCGTTCTCCCTCGAGTGTGAGCTCACGCCACATGCATTTCACCGATTTGCACTTGAGGAAAAGGTGTGCTCCGTCCTCAGCCGCCCGCGCACAGAAAAGACATTTGGTATCCGTGATCGGGATCCCTCTCCGTGCCACATTTGTATCCTCGCAGGTCGTTGCGGAAGAAACCGAGGAGAGGAGGGCTATGGCGGTGGTGTCGGCGGTAGCGACGGAGGAAGTCGCGGTCGGAGATGAGGCGGCGCCAGCGCTTGCAGACGGCGGAGGCGCGGGGGAGAGAGGACGGCTGCGGCGGGAGGCGGAGGAGGATCTCCTGTTAGGGAACGTAGTAATTTGAATAAAATTCCTACGCACACGCCAGATCATGGTGATGGCATAGCAACGAGAGGGGAGAGTAATGTCCAAGTACCCTCGTAGACCGTAAGCGGAAGCATTATGACAACGCGGTTGATGTAGTCGTACGTCTTCACGATCCGATCGATCCAAGTACCGAACGTACGGCACCTCCGTGTTCAGCATACATTCAGCTCGATGACGATCCCCGGACTCCGATCCAGCAAAGTGTCGGGGATGAGTTCCGTCAGCACGACGGCGTGGTGACGATGATGATGTTCTACCGGCGCAGGGCTTCGCCTAAACTCCGCGACGATATGACCGAGGTGGAATATGGTGGAGGGGGGCACCGCACACGGCTAAGGAACGATCTTGAAGATCAACTTGTGTGTTCTAGGGTGCCCCCCTGCCCCCGTATATAAAGGAGCAATGGGGGGTGCGGCCGACCCTAGGAGGAGGCGCGCCGGAGGGGGAGTAGGACTCCCCCCCTTTCCCTAGTTGGATTAGGACTTGGGGGGAAGGAGGAGAGGGGGAAAGGAAAGGGGGGGCGCCCCCCCTCCTTGTCCTATTCGGACTTGGGGGGGGGAGGGGCGCGCGGCTGCCCCTAGGCCTCCTCTCCTCTTCCTCCACTAGGCCCAATAAGGCCCATTAGTTCACCGGGGGGTTCCGCCCGGTACTCCGGTAAAATGCCGATTTCACCCGGAACACTTCCGATGTCCAAACATAGGCTTCCAATATATCAATCTTTATGTCTCGACCATTTCGATACTCCTCGTCATGTCCGTGATCACATCCGGGACTCCGAACAAACTTCGGTACATCAAAACTTATAAACTCATAATAAAACTGTCATCGTAACGTTAAGCGTGCGGACCCTACGGGTTCGAGAACTATGTAGACATGACCTAGAACTATTCTCGGTCAATAACCAATAGCGGAACATGGACGCCCATATTGGCTCTTACATATTCTACGAAGATCTTTATCGGTCAAACCGCATAACAACATACGTTGTTCCCTTTGTCATCGGTATGTTACTTGCCTGAGATTCGATCGTCGGTATCTAATACCTAGTTCAATCTCGTTACCGGCAAGTCTCTTTACTCGTTACATAATGCATCATTCCGTAACTAACTCATTAGCTACATTGCTTGCAAGGCTTATAGTGATGTGCATTACCGAGAGGGCCCAGAGATACCTCTCCGACAATCGGAGTGACAAAACCTAATCTCGAAATACGCCAACCCAACATGTACCTTTGGAGACACCTGTAGTACTCCTTTATAATCACCCAGTTACGTTGTGACGTTTGGTAGCACCCAAAGTGTTCCTCCGGTAAACGGGAGTTGCATAATCTCATAGTTACAGGAACATGTATAAGTCATGAAGAAAGCAATAGCAATATACTAAACGATCAAGTGCTAGGCTAACGGAATGGGTCATGTAAATCACATCATTCTCCTAATGATGTGATCCCATTAATCAAATGACAACACATGTCTATGGTTAGGAAACATAACCATCTTTGATTAATGAGCTAGTCAAGTAGAGGCATACTAGTGACTATATGTTTGTCTATGTATTCACACATGTATCATGTTTCCGGTTAATACAATTCTAGCATGAATAATAAACATTTATCATGATATGAGGAAATAAATAATAACTTTATTATTGCCTCTAGGGCATATTTCCTTCAGTCTCCCACTTGCACTAGAGTCAATAATCTAGTTCATATCGCCATGTGATTTAACATCAATATTCATATCTGTATATGATTAACACCCATAGTTCACATCGTCATGTGACCAACACCCAAAGGGTTTACTAGAGTCAATAATCTAGTTCACATCGCTATGTGATTAACACCCAAAAGAGTACTAAGGTGTGATCATGTTTTGCTCGTGAGAGAGGCTTAGTCAACGGGTCTGTCATATTTAGAGCCGTATGTATTTTGCAAATATTATATGTCTACAATGTTCTGCACGGAGCTACTCTAGCTAATTGATCCCACTTTCAATATGTATCCAGATTGAGACTTAGAGTCATCTGGATCGGTGTAAAAGCTTGCACCGATGTAACTCTTTACGACGGGCTCTTTTATCACCTCCATAATCGAGAAATATTTCCTTAGTCTTCACTAAGGATATTTTTGACCGCTGTTCAGTGATCTACTCTTAGATCAAAATTGTATTCCTTTGTCAAACTCAGAGCAAGGTATACAATATGTCTGGTTCACAGCATAGCATACTTTATGAAGGAAATATGCCCTAGAGGCAATAATAAAATTATTATTTATTTCCTTATATCATGATAAATGTTTATTATTCATGCTAGAATTGTATTAACCGGAAACATAATACATGTGTGAATACATAGACAAACATAGTGTCACTAGTATGCCTCTACTTGACTAGCTCGTTAATCAAAGATGGTTAAGTTTCCTAACCACAGACATGAGTTGTCATTTGATTAACGGGATCACATCAATAGGAGAATGATGTGATTGACTTGACCCATTCCATTAGCTTAGCACTTGATCGTTTAGTATGTTGCTATTGCTTTCTTCATGACTTATACATGTTCCTGTAACTATGAGATTATGCAACTCCCGTTTACCGGAGGAACACTTTGTGTGCTACCAAACATCACAATGTAACTGGGTGATTATAAAGGAGCTCTATAGGTGTCTCCGAAGGTACATGTTGGGTTGGCGTATTTCGAGATTAGGTTTTGTCACTCCGATTGTCGGAGAGGTATCTCTGGGCCCTCTCGGTAATGCACATCACTATAAGCCTTGCAAGCAATGTAGCTAATGAGTTAGTTACGGGATGATGCATTACGTAACGAGTAAAGAGACTAACCGGTAACGAGATTGAACTAGGTATTGGATACCGACGATCGAATCTCGGGCAAGTAACATACCGATGACAAAGGGAACAACGTATGTTGTTATGCGGTTTGACCAATAAAGATCTTCGTAGAATATGTGGGAGCCAATATGGGCATCCAGGTCCCGCTATTGGTTATTGACCGGAAACGTGTCTCGGTCATGTCTACATTGTTCTCGAACCCGTAGGGTCCGCACGCTTAAGGTTTCGATGACAGTTATATTATGAGTTTACATGTTTTGATGTATCAAAGGAGTTCGGAGTCCCGGATGAGATCGGGGACATGACGAGGAGTCTCGAAATGGTCGAGACGTAAAGATTCATATATTGGATGATATGGTTAGGCCAAGGGGTCTAGCCCATGAGGCTTTAGGTCGGTACAAAAGGAGTTTTGCGGAGGCCAGGGGGCCAAACGCCGGAGACCCTGGCGTCTGGCCCTAGGCCAGACGCCGAGGCCCATGGCGTCTGGGCCAGACGCCAAGGATTGTGGCGTTTGGTCCTGGAGTCCGAGTAGGACTCTTGCCTTTTGGGCAAAACCGATTTTGAGGAGGCTTTTGCTCCAAGTTTCGAACCCGGGGCTCAACATATAAATAGAGGGGCAGGGCTAGCACCAAAGACACAACAATTGATCCCTTGGATCTCTTAGCCGTTTGCGGTGCCCCCCTCCATCATAGTCCACCTCGATAATATCATAGCGGTGCTTAGGCGAAGCCCTGCGACGGTAGAACATCAAGATCGTCACCACGCCATCGTGCTGACGGAACTCTTCCTCGATACTCGGCTGGATCGGAGTTCGAGGGACGTCATCGAGCTGAACGTGTGCTAGAACTCGGAGGTGCCGTAGTTTTGGTGCTTGATCGGTCGGGCCGTGAAGACGTACGACTACATCAACCGCGTTGTGCTAACGCTTCCGCTTACGGTCTACAAGGGTATGTAGACAACACTCTCCCCTCTCGTTGCTATGCATCACCATGATCTTGCGTGTGCGTAGGAAAATTTTGAAATTACTATGTTCCCCAACACTTTATAGAACCTATGACTGAGGCATAGGGAATGACTTTTCATTCTCTTTCTATTTTCTGCCATGGTCGGGTCTTGAGTCTTACTCAACTTCATACCTTGCAACGCAGGCAAGAACTCCTTCTTTGACTGTTCCATTTTGAACTATTCAAAAATTTATCAAGGTATGTACTCATTGAAAAATCTTATCAAGCGTCTTGATCTATCTATATAGATCTTGATGCTCAATGTGTAAGCAGCTTCACCGAGGTCTTGCTTTGAAAAACTCTTATTCAAGTATCCTTTCATGCTATCCAGAATTTCTATATCATTTCCAATCAACAATATGTCATCCACATATAATATTAGAAATGCTACAGAGCTCCCACTCGCTTTCTTGTAAATACAGGCTTCTCAAAAAGTCTGTATAAAACCATATGCTATGATCAACTCATCAAAGCGTATATTTCCAACTCCGAGAGGCTTGCACCAGTCTATAAATGGATCGCTGGATCTTGCACACTTTGTTAGCACCTTTAGGATTGACAAAACCTTCTGGTTGCATCATATACAACTCTTCTTTAATAAATCCATTAAGGAATGCAGTTTTGATATCCTTTTGCCAGATTTCATAAAATGTGGCAACTGCTAACATGATTCGGACAGACTTAAGCATCGCTACAGTTGAGAAAATCTCATTGTAGTCAACACCTTGAACTTGTCGAAAACCTTTTTGCGACAAGTCGAGTGAGGGAGTCCTGGACTAGGGGGTGTCCGGGCAGCCGGACTATCATCATCCACCGGACTCCAAGACTACGAAGATACAAGATTGAAGACTCCGTCCCGTGTCCGGATGGGACTTTCCTTGGCGTGGAAGGCAAGCTTGGCGATACGGATATGTAGATCTCCTACCATTGTAACCGACTCTGTGTAACCCTAGCCCTCTCCGGTGTCTATATAAACCGGAGGGTTTTAGTCCGTAGGACACAACAACCATTAGAACAATCATACCATAGGCTAGCTTCTAGGGTTTAGCCTCCTTGATCTCGTGGTAGATCCACTCTTGTACTACCCATATCATCAATATCAATCAAGCAGGAGTAGGGTTTTACCTCCATCGAGAGGGCCCGAACCTGGGTAAAACATCGTGTCCCTCGTCTCCTGTTACCATCCGCCTAGACGCACAGTTCGGGACCCCCTACCCGAGATCCGCCGGTTTTGACACCGACATTGGTGCTTTCATTGAGAGTTCCTCTGTGTCGTCACCAATAGGCTCGATGGCTTCTTCAATCAACAACAACACCGTCCAGGGTGAGACTTTTTTCCCCGGACAGATCTTCGTATTCGGCGGCTTCGCACTGCGGGCTAATTCACTTGGCCATCTGGAGCAGATCGAAAGCTACGCCCCTGGCCGTCAAGTCGGATTTGGAAGCCTAAACTTCACAGCGGACATCCGCGGAGACTTGATCTTCGATGGATCTGATCCGCAACCGAGCGTGCCGCACTGTCGCTATGGGCACAATTTAGCTCTGCCGCCGGATAGTGCCTTGGAGGCCGCACACGAATCCGCTCCGACCCATAGTCCGGAGCCGATTGCGTAGATCGAAGACGGATGGTTGGACACCTCCTCGGGAGCTGCGACTTCCACGGTGATGGAGCCGAACACTGACCTTGTTCCCTATAAAGCTCGTGACTCCGAGGTGCCGGACTCCCTGCCGGACTCTGGACCTCCTGCGCCCCTGCCAATCGAATCTGATTGGGCGCCGATCATGGAGTTCACCGCTGCTGACATCTTTCAGCACTCACCCTTTGGCGACATCTTAAATTCGCTAAAACATCTCTCGCTATCCGGAGAGCCCTGGCCAGATTATGGCCAGGATGGTTGGGATGCGGACGACGAAGAAATTCAAAGCCCTCCCACCACCCACTTTGTAGCCACTGTCGACGATCTAACCGACATGCTAGACTATGACTCCGAAGACATCGACGGTATGGACGACGATGCCGGAGACGAACAAGAACCAGCGCCCACAGGGCACTTGAAGACCACCTCGTCATATGACATATACATGGTGGACACCCCAAAAGATGGGGACGGCGAAGAAGCAGCGGAGGCAGATTCCTTAAAGAAATAGCCCAAGCATCGACGTCAGCGGCGCCGCTCTAAATCCCGCCACAGCAAGAATGGAGATTCCGCCACAGGAGATAATAACACCCCAGAAAGTGCCGAAGACAATCCCCTCCAGCAAGATTCAGCACAGGAGGATGCAGAAGCAAGCCCTCACGAGAGAGCAGCAGATGAAGAGGTTGAGGATGATAATTACATACCTCCCTCCGAAGACGAGGCAAGCCTCAACGACGACGAATTCGTCGTGCCCGAGGATCCCGTCGAACAAGAGCGTTTCAAACGCAGGCTAATGGCCACAGCAAATAGTCTAAAGAAAAAGCAGCAGCAGCTTCAAGCTGATCAAGACCTGCTGGCCGACAGATGGACCGAGGTCCTCGCGGCCGAAGAGTATGAATTCGAACGCCCCTCCAAAAGCTACCCAAAACGCAAGTTGCTCCCCCGATTAGAGGAGGAAGCATGCATACCCTCATCACCAGCGCACAATACGGCTAACCGACCACCCCGTGGTCGCGACAGAGAGGCATCCAGGCCTTGCATCAAGACCGTACCCCAGCATCGCTCGAAAAGTACGAAGCCACGAGGGAACGCGCCGGACTTGCGGGACATACTGGAGGATAAGGCAAGACAATCCAGATCTATCTATGGATCACGTGGGCGCCCCACAACCCACGACGAATACCGTCGAGCCGGATACAACAACTCCAGCCGGGCCGAACACAGCAGACAACGCTCCCTTGAGCTACGTCGTGATATTGCTCAATACAGAGGCGCCGCACACCCGCTATGCTTCACTAACGAAGTAATGGATCATCAAATCCCTGAAGGGTTTAAACCCGTAAACATTGAATCCTACGATGGCACGACAGACCCCGCGGTTTGGATCGAAGATTATCTCCTTCACATCCATATGGCCCGCGGCGACGATCTCCACGCCATCAAATACCTCCCGCTCAAGCTTAAAGGACCAGCTCGGCATTGGCTTAACAGCCTGCCCGCAGAGTCAATTGGGTGTTGGGAGGACCTGGAAGCCGCATTCCTCGACAACTTCCAGGGCACATATGTGCGGCCACCAGACGCCGATGACCTAAGCCACATAATCCAGCAGCCAGACGAATCGGCCAGACAATTCTGGACACGGTTCTTAACAAAGAAAAATCAAATCGTCGACTGTCCGGATGCAGAGGCCCTCGCAGCCTTCAAACATAACATCCGCGACGAGTGGCTAGCCCGGCACCTAGGACAGGAAAAGCCGAAATCCATGGCAGCCCTCACATCATTAATGACCCGCTTCTGTGCGGGAGAGGATAGCTGGCTAGCTCGCAGCAACAACCTCAGCAAAAATTGTTGGGGAACGTTGCAGAAAATTAAAATTTTTCCTACGGTTTCACCAAGATCCATCTATGAGTTCATCTAAGCAACAAGTCAAGGGAGTGAGTTTGCATCTACATACCACTTGTAGATCAGGTGCGAAAGCTTGCAAGGGGATGGTGATGATGGAGTCGTACTCGACGTGATTCAGATCATCGATGTCCAAGTGCTGAACGGACAGCACCTCCGCGTTCAACACACGTACGGTACGGGAGACGTCTCCTCCTTCTTGATCCAGCAAGGGGGGAGGAGAGGTTGAGGAAGATCGCTCCAACGGCAGCACGACGGCGTGATGATGGTGGAGCGACAGTTCTCCGGCAGGGCTTCACCAAGCACACGCGGAGGAGGAGAGGTGTTGGGGAGGGGAGGGGCTGTGCCTTCGATTGTGTGTTGCAGCCCTCCCCTCGCCCCTCTATTTATAGGGGGAAGGGGCAAGGGGGCCGGCCCCTCTAGATGGGAATCTAGAGGGGGGGCGGCGGCCAAGGGGAGGGGGGCTTGCCCCCCAAGCAAGGGGGCGCCCCCTCTAGGGTTCCCCCCCCAAACCCTAGGCGCAAGGGCCCAAGGAGGGGGGGCGCACCCAGCCCACTTGGGGCTGGCTCCTGCCCCACGCAGCCCATGTGGTCCCCTGGGAGGGGTGGCCCCTCCCGGTGGACCTCCGGAACCCTTTCGGTGGCCCCGGTACAATACCGGTATGCCCCCGAAACTTTCCGGTGTCCGTTTGACAACTTCCCATATATAAAACTTCACCTCCGGACCATTCCGGAACTCCTCGTGACGTCCGGGATCTCATCCGGGACTCCAAACAACATTCGGTAGTCACATACTAGTCTTCCTAATAACCCTAGCGTCACCGAACCTTAAGTGTGTAGACCCTACGGGTTCGGGAGACATGCAGACATGACCGAGACCACTCTCCGGTCAATAACCAACAGCGGGATCTGGATACCCATGTTGGCTCCCACATGCTCCTCGATAATTTCATCGGTTGAACCACGATGTCGAGGATTCGATCAAACCCTGTATACAATTCCCTTTGTCAATCGGTACGTTACTTGCCCGAGACTCGATCGTCGGTATCCCAATACCTTGTTCATTCTCGTTACCGGCAAGTCACTTTACTCATACCGTAATGCATGATCCCGTGGCCAACACCTTGGTCACCTTGAGCTCATTATGATGATGCATTACCGAGTGGGCCCAGAGATACCTCTCCATCATACGGAGTGACAAATCCCTGTCTCGATCCGTGTCAACCCAACAGACACTTTCAGAGATACCTGTAGTGCACCTTTATAGTCACCCAGTTACGTTGTGACGTTTGGTACACCCAAAGCACTCTTACGGTATCCGGGAGTTACACGATCTCATGGTCTAAGGAAGAGATACTTGACATTGGAAAAGCTCTAGCAAACGAACTACACGATCTTTGTGCTATGCTTAGGATTGGGTCTTGTCCATCACATCATTCTCCTAATGATGTGATCCCGTTATCAACGACATCCAATGTCCATAGCCAGGAAACCATGACTATCAGTTGATCAACGAGCTAGTCAACTAGAGGCTCACTAGGGACATGTTATGGTCTATGTATTCACACGTGTATTACGATTTCCGGATAATACAGTTATAGCATGAATAAAAGACAATTATCATGAACAATGAAATATAATAATACTTTTATTATTGCTTCTAGGGCATATTTCCAACAGTCTCCCACTTGCACTAGAGTCACCAATCTAGTTACATTGTGATGAATCGAACACCCATAGAGTTCTGGTGTTGATCATGTTTTGCTCGCGAGAGAGGTTTAGTCAACGGATCTGCGACATTCAGATCCGTGTGTACTTTGCAAATCTCTATGTCTCCATCTTGAACATTTTCACGGATGGAGTTGAAACGATGCTTGATGTGCCTGGTCTTCTTGTGAAACCTGGGCTCCTTGGCAAGGGCAATAGCTCCAGTGTTGTCACAGAAGAGTTTGATCGGCCCCGATGCATTGGGTATGACTCCTAGGTTGGTGATGAACTCCTTCACCCAAATCGCTTCATGCGCTGCCTCCGAGGCTGCCATGTACTCCGCTTCACACGTAGATCCCGCCACGACGCTCTGCTTGCAGCCGCACCAGCTTACTGCTCCACCATTCAACATATACACGTATCCGGTTTGTGACTTAGAGTCATCCAGATCTGAGTCGAAGCTAGCGTCGACGTAACCCTTTACGACGAGCTCTTCGTCTCCTCCATAAACGAGAAACATGTCCTTTGTCCTTTTCAGGTACTTCAGGATATTCTTGACCGCTGTCCAGTGTTCCTTGCTGGGATTACTTTGGTATCTTGCGACCAAACTTACGGCAAGGTTTACATCGGGTCTGGTACACAGCATGGCATACATAATAGATCCTATGGCTGAAGCATAGGGGATGACACTCATCTCTTCTTTATCTTTTGCCGTGGTCGGTGACTGAGCCGAGCTCAATCTCACACCTTGTAACATAGGCAAGAACCCCTTCTTGGACTGATCCATTTTGAACCTCTTCAAAATCTTATCAAGGTATGTGCTTTGTGAAAGACCTATGAGGCGTCTCGATCTATCTCTATAGATCTTGATGCCTAATATATAAGCAGCTTCTCCAAGGTCCTTCATTGAAAAACATTTATTCAAGTAGGCCTTAATGCTGTCCAGAAGTTCTATATTATTTCCCATCAAGAGTATGTCATCTACATATAATATGAGAAATGCTACAGAGCTCCCACTCACTTTCTTGTAAACGCAAGCTTCTCCATAAGTCTGCATAAACCCAAATGCTTTGATCATCTCATCAAAATGAATATTCCAACTCCGAGATGCTTGCAATTCCATAAATGGATCGCTGGAGCTTGCATACTTTGTTAGCGTTCTTAGGATCGACAAAACCTTCCGGCTGCATCATATACAGCTCTTCCTTAAGATGTCCGTTAAGGAATGCCGTTTTGACGTCCATCTGCCATATCTCATAATCATAGTATGCGGCAACTGCTAACATGATTCGGACGGACTTCAGCTTTGCTACGGGAGAGAATGTCTCGTCGTAGTCAATCCCTTGAACTTGTCGATAACCCTTAGAGACAAGCCGAGCTTTATAGATGGTAACATTACCATCCGCGTCTGTCTTCTTCTTGAAAATCCATTTGTTTTCTATCGCTCGCCGATCATCGGGCAAGTCTGTCAAAGTCCATACTTTGTTTTCATACATGGATTCTATCTCGGATTTCATGGCTTCAAGCCATTTGTTGGAATCTGGGCCCGCCATCGCTTCTTCATAGTTTGAAGGTTCACCGTTGTCTAACAACATGATTTCCAGGACAGGGTTGCCGTACCACTCTGGTGCGGAACGTGTCCTTGTGGACCTACGAAGTTCAGTAGCAACTTGATCCGAAGTACCTTGATCATCATCATTGTTTTCCTCTTCAGTTGGTGTGGGCATCACAGGAACATTTTCCTGCGCTGCACCACTTTCCCGTTCGAGAGGTAGTACTTCATCGAGTTCTACTTTCCTCCCACTTACTTCTTTCGAGAGAAACTCTTTTTCCAGAAAGCATCCGTTCTTGGCAACAAAGATCTTGCCCTCGGATCTTAAGTAGAAGGTATACCCGACAGTTTCCTTAGGGTATCCTATGAAGACGCATTTTTCCGACTTGGGTTCGAGCTTTTCAGGTTGAAGTTTCTTGACATAAGCATCGCATCCCCAAACTTTTAGAAACGACAGCTTAGGTTTCGTCCCAAACCATAATTCATACGGTGTCGTCTCAACGGATTTAGACGGTGCCCTATTTAAAGTGAATGTAGCTGTCTCTAGAGCGTATCCCCAAAATGATAGTGGTAAATCGGTAAGAGACATCATAGACCGCACCATATCTAATAGAGTGCGATTACGACGTTCGGACACACCGTTACGCTGAGGTGTTCCAGGCGGCGTGAGTTGTGAAACGATTCCACATTTCCTTAAGTGTGTACCAAATTCGTGACTTAAGTATTCTCCTCCAATATCTAATCGTAGGAACTTTATCTTTCGGTCACGTTGATTCTCCACCTCATTCTGAAATTCCTTGAACTTTTCAAAGGTTTCAGACTTGTGTTTCATTAAGTAAACATACCCATATCTACTCAAGTCATCAGTGAGAGTGAGAACATAACGATATCCTCCACGAGCCTCAATGCTCATTGGACCGCATACATCGGTATGTATGATTTCCAACAAGTTGGTTGCTCGCTCCATTGTTCCGGAGAACGGAGTCTTGGTCATTTTGCCCATGAGGCATGGTTCGCATGTGTCAAACGATTCATAATCAAGAGACTCTAAAAGTCCATCAGCATGGAGCTTCTTCATGCACTTGACACCAATGTGACCAAGGCGGCAGTGCCACAAGTATGTGGGACTATCGTTATCAACTTTACATCTTTTGGCATCCACACTATGAACATGTGTAATATTACGCTCGAGATTCATCAAGAATAAACCGTTGACCATCGGAGCATGACCATAAAACATATCTCTCATATAAATCGAACAACCATTATTCTCAGACTTAAATGAGTAGCCATCTCGTATTAAACGAGATCCAGATACAATGTTCATGCTCAAACTTGGCACTAAATAACAATTATTAAGGTTCAAAACTAATCCCGTAGGCAAATGTAGAGGTAGTGTGCCGACGGCGATCACATCGACTCTGGAACCATTCCCAACGCGCATCGTCACCTCGTCCTTCGCCAGTCTCCGTTTATTCCGTAGCTCCCGCTGTGAGTTACAAATATGAGCAACGGCACCGGTATCAAATACCCAGGAGTTACTACGAGTACTGGTAAGGTACACATCAATTACATGTATATCAAATATACCTTTGGTGTTGCCGGCCTTCTTATCCGCTAAATATTTGGGGCAGTTCCGCTTCCAGTGACCCTTCCCCTTGCAATAAAAACACTCAGTCTCAGGCTTGGGTCCATTCTTTGACTTCTTCCCGGTAACTGGCTTACTGAGCGCGGCAACATCCTTGCCGTCCTTCTTGAAGTTCTTCTTGCCCTTGCCCTTCTTGAACTTAGTGGTCTTATTGACCATCAACACTTGATGTTCTTTCTTGATTTCAGCCTCTGCTGACTTAAGCATCGAGAACACTTCAGGAATGGTCTTTTCCATCCCCTGCATGTTGTAGTTCATCACAAAGCTCTTGTAGCTTGGTGGGAGCGACTGGAGGATTCTGTCAATGACCGCCTCATCTGGGAGGTTAATGTTCAGTTGGGTCATACGGTTGTGCAACCCAGACATCTTCAGGATGTGCTCACTGACAGAACTGTTTTCCTCCATCTTACAACTATAGAACTTGTCGGAGACATCATATCTCTCGACCCGGGCATGAGCTTGGAAAACTAGTTTCAGCTCTTCAAACATCTCATATGCTCCGTGATGCTCAAAACGCTTTTGGAGCCCCGGTTCTAAGCTGTATAGCATGCCGCACTGAACAAGGGAGTAATCATCAGCACGAGTTTGCCAAGCATTCATAATGTCTTGGTTCTCTGGGACGGGAGCGTCACCTAGCGGTCCTTCTAGGACATATTGTTTCCTGGCAGCTATGAGGATGATCCTCAGGTTCCGGACCCAGTCCGTATAGTTGCTGCCATCATCTTTCAGCTTGGTTTTCTCTAGGAACGCGTTGAAGTTCATGTTGACATGAGCGTTGGCCATTTGATCTACAAGACATATTTGCAAAGGTTTTAGACTAAGTTCATGATAATTAAGTTCTAATCAAATTATGAACTCCCACTCATATTAGACATCCCTCTAGTCATCTAATTGTTACACGATCCGAGTCGACTAGCCCGTGTCCGATCATCACGTGAGACGGACTAGTCATCGTCGGTGAACATCTTCATGTTGATCGTATCTTCCATACGACTCATGTTCGACCTTTCGGTCTCCGTGTTCCGAGGCCATGTCTGCACATGCTAGGCTCGTCAAGTTAACCCTAAGTGTTTTTGCTGTGTAAAACTGTCTTACACCCGTTGTATGTGAACATAAGAATCCATCACACCCGATCATCACGTGGTGCTTAGAAGCGACGAACTGTAGCAACGGTGCACAGTTAGGGGAGAACACTTCTTGATATTTTTGTAAGGGATCATCTTATTTACTACCATCGTCCTAAGTAAACAAGATGCATAAACATAATAAACATCACATGCAATTATATAGTTGTGACATGATATGGCCAATATCATATAGCTCCATTGATCTCCATCTTCGGGGCTCCATGATCATCTTGTCACCGGCTTGACACCATGATCTCCATCATCGTGTCTTCATGAAGTTGTCACGCCAACGACTACTTCTACTTCTATGGCTAACGCGTTTAGCAATAAAATAAAGTAGTTTACATGGCGTTCTTCAATGACACGCAGGTCATACAAAAAATAAAGACAACTCCTATGGCTCCTGCCGGTTGTCATACTCATCGACATGCAAGTCGTGAATCCTATTACAAGAACATGATTTCATACATCACAATTCATCATTCATCACAACTTCTGGCCATATCACATCACATGATCAATCGCTGCAAAAACAAGTTAGACGTCCTCTAATTGTTGTTGCATCTTTTACGTGGCTGCAATTGGGTTCTAGCAAGAACGTTTTCTTACCTACGAATAACCACAACGTGATTTTGTCAACTTCTATTTACCCTTCATAAGGGCCCTTTTCATCGAATCCGCTCCAACTAAAGTGGGAGAGACAGACACCCGCCAGCCACCTTATGCAACTAGTGCATGTCAATCGGTGGAACCGGTCTCACGTAAGCGTACGTGTAAGGTTGGTCCGGGCCGCTTCATCCCACAATACCGCTGAAGCAAGAAAAGACTAGTAGAGGCAAGCAAGTTGACAAGATCCACGCCCACAACAAAATTGTGTTCTACTCGTGCATTAGAGAACTACGCATAGACCTAGCTCATGATGCCACTATTGGGGAACGTTGCAGAAAATTAAAATTTTTCCTACGGTTTCACCAAGATCCATCTATGAGTTCATCTAAGCAACGAGTCAAGGGAGTGAGTTTGCATCTACATACCACTTGTAGATCGCGTGCGGAAGCTTGCAAGGGGATGGTGATGATGGAGTCGTACTCGACGTGATTCAGATCACCGATGTCCAAGTGCTGAACGGACATCACCTCCGCGTTCAACACACGTACGGTACGGGAGACATCTCCTCCTTCTTGATCCAGCAAGGGGGGAGGAGAGGTTGAGGAAGATCGCTCCAACGGCAGCACGACGGCGTGATGATGGTGGAGCGACAGTTCTCTGGCAGGGCTTCGCCAAGCACATGCGGAGGAGGAGAGGTGTTGGGGAGGGGAGGGGCTGCGCCTTCGATTGTGTGTTGCAGCCCTCCCCTCGCCCCTCTATTTATAGGGGGAAGGGGCAAGGGGGCCGGCCCCTCTAGATGGGAATCTAGA
>NC_041391.1:55864161-55891913 GCF_002162155.2 Triticum dicoccoides
GGGAGGGGGGCTTGCCCCCCAAGCAAGGGGGCGCCCCCTCTAGGGTTCCCCCCCCCAAACCCTAGGCGCAAGGGCCCATGGAGGGGGGGCGCACCCAGCCCACTTGGGGCTGGCTCCTGCCCCACGCAGCCCATGTGGTCCCCCGGGAGGGGTGGCCCCTCCCGGTGGACCTCCGGAACCCTTTCGGTGGCCCCGTTACAATACCGGTATGCCCCCGAAACTTTCCGGTGTCCGTTTGACAACTTCCCATATATAAAACTTCACCTCCGGACCATTCCGGAACTCCTCGTGACGTCCGGGATCTCATCCGGGACTCCAAACAACATTCGGTAGTCACATACTAGTCTTCCTAATAACCCTAGCGTCACCGAACCTTAAGTGTGTAGACCCTACGGGTTCGGGAGACATGCAGACATGACCGAGACCACTCTCCGGTCAATAACCAACAGCGGGATCTGGATACCCATGTTGGCTCCCACATGCTCCTCGATAATTTCATCGGTTGAACCACGATGTCGAGGATTCGATCAAACCCTGTATACAATTCCCTTTGTCAATCGGTACGTTACTTGCCCGAGACTCGATCGTCGGTATCCCAATACCTTGTTCATTCTCGTTACCGGCAAGTCACTTTACTCGTACCGTAATGCATGATCCCATGGCCAACACCTTGGTCACCTTGAGCTCATTATGATGATGCATTACCGAGTGGGCCCAGAGATACCTCTCCGTCATACGGAGTGACAAATCCCTGTCTCGATCCGTGTCAACCCAACAGACACTTTCGGAGATACCTGTAGTGCACCTTTATAGTCACCCAGTTACGTTGTGACGTTTGGTACACCCAAAGCACTCTTACGGTATCCGGGAGTTACACGATCTCATGGTCTAAGGAAGAGATACTTGACATTGGAAAAGCTCTAGCAAACGAACTACACGATCTTTGTGCTATGCTTAGGATTGGGTCTTGTCCATCACATCATTCTCCTAATGATGTGATCCCGTTATCAACGACATCCAATGTCCATAGCCAGGAAACCATGACTATCAGTTGATCAACGAGCTAGTCAACTAGAGGCTCACTAGGGACATGTTATGGTCTATGTATTCACACGTGTATTACGATTTCCGGATAATACAGTTATAGCATGAATAAAAGACAATTATCATGAACAATGAAATATAATAATACTTTTATTATTGCCTCTAGGGCATATTTCCAACAAAAATGCTGGCAGTCCGGACACTAAGGACCACAATGGCAGGTTGCGTCGAAGCAAAAATAAACGCCGCGTCAACGGCGATGACAAGGAGGATACGACAGTCAACGCCGGATTCCGAGGCTCTAAACCCGGTCAGCGGAAGAAGCCATTCAAAAGAACCACTCCGGGTCCGTCCAATTTGGACCGAATACTCGACCACTCATGCCAGATACATGGCACCCCCGAAAAGCCAGCTAATCACACCAACAGAGATTGTTGGGTATTCAAGCAGGCAGGCAAGTTAATTGCCGAAAACAATGACAAGGGGCTGCACAGCGATGACGAGGAAGAGACCCGACCGCCGAACAGTAGAGGACAGAAGGGTTTCCCCCCACAAGTGCGGACGGTAAACATGATATACGCAACCCATATACCAAAGAGGGAGCGGAAGCGTGCACTAAGGGCGTGTATGCGATGGAGCCAGTCGCCCCTAAGTTCAATCCATGGTCCTCTTGCCCGATCACTTTCGATCGAAGAGACCATCCGACCAGTATCCGCCACGACGGATTCGCCGCATTGGTTTTAGACCCAATCGTCGATGGATTTCACCTCACGAGAGTCCTGATGGACGGCGGGCCTGAACCTGCTTTATCAGGATACAGTGCGCAAGATGGGCATAGACCCATCAAGGATTAAACCGACAAAGACGACCTTCAAGGGCGTCATACCAGGTGTTGAGGCCAATTGTACAGGCTCAGTCACACTGGAAGTGGTCTTCGGATCCCCAGACAATTTCCGGAGCGAGGAGTTAATCTTCGACATAGTCCCATTCCGCAACGGCTATCACGCTCTGCTCGGACGAACCGCGTTCGCAAAGTTCAACGCGATTCCGCATTACGCATACCTAAAGCTCAAGATGCCAAGCCCTCGAGGAGCCATCACGGTCAACGAAAATACGGAATGCTCCCTTGGAACGGAGGAACATACAGCGGCTCTCACGGCAGAAGTACAGAGTAGCCTTTTAAGGCAATTTTCGAGTCCGGCCGTTAAACGGCCGGACACGGCCAAACGCACCCGGAGCAACATCAACCAAGACCACCTGGCACGTTCCGAGCACGCGTAGCAATGCGGCCCCAACCCCAGCCCTCGCATGATTGCAAGACCAACCCTCCGCGTACATCATTACGCTCTGGAGATACCATGGGCCTAGGGGGAGGGGCACGACCACAAGAGACCCAGAGTGCGGCTCGACCACACCAGGGGCTCACAAGTGTGTCATTCTTTTTTTATTATTATTTTCCTTCTTTGTATACACAGGACTCAATTAACCAGAGGCCCTGTCCGGCGGTGAACCCGCCAAACTCACGATGCAACAGCCAGGGAAGAAAGAAGGCTGCGATGAACACTCAGGTGGTCTCCATTACGAGCATTAAATTTGATTATATACACCAGTCCGCAGCCCACCCCTGGAGGGGGACATATTTAATTAGTCCAATCCCTTGCTTACCGCACTATTTGTATCATTCCGCACTCATAGTAGAATCCCTTGAATAAATAATGCAGCACTTTTTGCCTGTTATTGCATTACTTTACATATATGTTCACTAATGACATCGTGCACCCGTATATTTTGGTACGGCCGAATACACCAGGGGCTTATGTTCCCCGCATTATGGTGTGATAAGTCCGAACACTTTCACAAGTGCGGCACCCCGAACTTATAGCATTATATGAATCGGCTCCGAATCATGTCTTGGGTCAATAGTTGGGTTTGCCCGGCTCCCACGTTTTGGTACCTTACGTTCCGTTCTGTCGGCTAAGGTGGCACTGGGAGAACCACTGCGATTGCGCCCCGGTTGAGTTGGGCGAGCGCCTCAGTGGAGAAAGCTAAAACTGACTGTCATGATAAGGCGAGAGACTGGTCGCTGTTCGAGAGGTCTTTTCGAGTCCTTAAAGACTTATGCCGCGTCAAGCGAAGAACCGGATAATGTCCGGCCAAGGCGTGGATAGCGCTCCGAACTCGATCTTCCGAATACTAGGGGCTTCGCCGAAATTTAAAATTATAGAATTCTATGGCTAAGTGAGAGTGTTCAAGCATTATAAGTCCGGTTGCCTTGTTCGTTGTGTTGAGCGCCTCCCTAGATGGACCCAAAAATGGGAACAAGAGTGCACAAATTTATCCCGAACACCCCAGCACTCGTGGCTTGGGGGCTGAAGCCGACGACTTGCCATCTCTCAGATTTTATAAACGGCCGCACATAAGGTAATATTTTAAATCAAACAAGCGTTGCTTAGCGCATATGAACAAAGTTTTCAGCGCACAGGATAATACATAGCGAGTTTACTCAATGATTACATCTTTGGGGCACTCATCCGCAATCTTGCGGGCACCCTTCAGGACAGTCTTATAGTACATCTCGGGCGTACGATACTCCTTGCCCGCTGGTGGTGTGTCAGTGATGAGCCTTTCCGCATCAAGCTTGCCCCAGTGCACCTTTGCGCGGGCAAGGGCCCGACGAGCACCTTCAATATAGGCGGAGCGCTTGATGACCTCCACCCAGGGGCACGCATCCACCAGCCGCCGCACGAGGCCGAAGTAGCTCCCAGGCATGGCCCCTCCAGGCCACAGCCGGACTATGAGGCCCTTCATGGCCTCCTCAGCCACCTTGTGGAGCTCGATCAACTGCTTCAGCTGGTCGCTAGGGGGCACCGGATGGCCGGCCTCAGCGTACTGAGACCAGAAGACCTTCTCCGTTGAGCTCCCCTCCTCACCACGGTAGAATGCGGCGGCATCGGATACACTGCGAGGCAGATCTGCAAACGGCCCTGGAGAGCTCCGAATTCGGGTAAGTGTCAGGTAGTTTACATTAACATGCTTGCTTTGCATGAAAAATGCCTTACCCGCCGCTATCTTCTTCATGTCTTCAACTTTCTGAAGGGCCTTACGGGCCTCGGCCTTGGTGGACTTGGCACTTTCGAGAGCCGAGGCGAGCTCGGACTCTCGAGTCTTTGAGTCGCGCTCCAAACTCTCATGCTTTTCCATGAGAGCCTGGAGCTCTTGCCGCACTTCCGCCACCCGCGCCTCCTGCTTCTCTCGCTCTACCCGTTCCGCGGCCGCATTGCATTCGGCCGCGGACACAGCCTCCTTCAGGGCTGCCACCTTGTTAGTGGCCCCTGCAGTACCCACGTTATCCTTGTTATTTTTTATTGCAACCTAAATCCTTTTCTGTAAGGTAAATTTTTTCAAAGTGGTGTTACTCACCTTCTTTGTCCTCGAGCTGCTTCTTGGCACGGCCGAGCTCTTGCTCGGACCGCTCGAGATCCTGCTTCAATGCACCGACCTCCGCAGTTAGTGCGGCAGAGGTCAGCAGCGCAGCCTGCAAACCCATATTGACATAATTTTTAACAACCCTGCGTATATCCTTTTAGATCCTCAGTTCGGCTTTTCTTTCCGAACACCGAACCGAGCATCAGGGGCTACTGTCTATGCGGTATTACATTACATAATTTTAACTTCTTACCTCAAAGCCTGTTAGAAGGCTACTGCAGGCTTCGGTCAGTCCGCTCTTGGCGAGCTGAACCTTCTGAATCACCGCACTCATGATAGTGCGGTGTTCTTCCTCGATGGAAGCGCCTTTGAGCGCCTCCAACAAGTTGTCCGGCGCCTCCGGTTGGATAGGGGCCACCGGTGTCACGGTCTTGCCCTTCTTGCGAAGGGGCCGCCTGCCGGACTCTGGAACCACTGCAGGTTCCGGCGTAGAGTCCGACGCAAAGTCCGGGAGGCTGCCTTGCGGCGCCTCCGGAGCTTCCTCCTGATGGGTCCCTTCTCGGGATCCCACCTCGGCGTCCTCAGCGACGCGAGGGGTGGAGGCAGTCGGAATGGAATCCACATCCGACGCAGCCAACGACCCGCTCGACGAAGCAGGGAGATCATCGTCGGCCGGACTGCAGGCAGTATGCGGCATTGGAAGGACACTATGTGACATGAAAAGAAATTATAAATCATTCAGGAATCCGGATACTTACGATCTCGCCGGAGGCCTGGCCCTTGAGGGCCACTCTTCTTTGCCAACGTTGGTGTTGGCGGAGCTGTCCGGGGGAATAGTTCTTGCCCTCTTGGACCCTTCGGCCTCCCCTGTTGGGGAGGCCTTCCTCTTTCTCTCTCCCTCCTCCGGGAGAGAGTCTTCTTCCTCCTCCTCGTCTTCGGGGGAGGAATCCGCCTCGGAGTCGTCGGACACCTGAAAACGGGAACTCTTTCGAGTGCCCGTGGCCACCTTCTTGACCTTCTTCTCCGGCACCACGTGCGGTGCCGGAACCAGCAGCCCCGCTAGACGGGCGTCCACTGGGTCTTCCGGCATGGGAGCCGGGCAGATGAGCTGCTCGGCCTTCTTCATCCATTCCTGTCAAAGGAAAAGGGAGATTTTAACCCGCTTAGGGTCGAACTATTAACAACAAGTGTCCCGTAAAGGGGTAGAATCACTTACCTCGTCAGCTGGACGCTGCGAGTGAAATCCGCGGTCTTCCGTCGCGGATGCGGGGGCTTCGGCACCCTTAAACAACACCCTCCAGGCGCCTTCGTACGTCGTGTAGAAGAGCCCGCTCAGCGCCTGGTGCTGTGCCGGATCAAAATCCCACAGATTGAATGCCCGTTCTTGGCATGGGAGAATCCGGCGAACGAGCATGACTTGGACCACATTAACCAGCCTGAGCTAATTGTTCACCAGCTTCTGGATATAGGCTTGGAGTCCCGTCAGCTCCTTCGAATTACCCCATAGCAAGCCCTTCTCTTTCCAGGAGGTGAGCTGCACAGGGATACCAGATCTGAACTCGGGGGCCGCCGCCCACTTAGGGGCGCGCGGCTCGGTGATGTAGAACCACCCCGACTGCCACCCCTTGACGGATTCCACGAAGGCCCCTTCGAACCAGAGGACGTTGGGCATCTTGCCCAACATGGCACCTCCGCACTCCGCCTGCGTGCCCTTCACTACCTTCGGCTTGACGTTGAAGGTCTTGAGCCACAAGCCGAAGTGGGGCTGGATGCAGAGGAAGGCCTCGCACACGACGATGAACGCCGCGATGTTGAGGATGAAGTTCGGCGCCAGATCATGGAAATCCAGGCCGTAGTAGAACATGAGCCCCCGGACAAAGGGGTGAAGTGGAAAGCCCAGTCCGCGGAGGAAGTGGGGGAGAAATACGACCCTCTCGTGGGGCCTGGGGGTGGGGATGAGCTGCCCCTTGTCGGGCAGCCGGTGCGCGATGTCGCCGGAAAGGTATCCGGCGCTGCGCAATTTGGCGATGTGCTCCTCCTTAACGGTGGAGGCCAACCATTTACCTCCCGCTCCGGACATGATCGGAGGAGGTTGAGACGAGACGCACGGACTTGGGCGCTAGAGCTCGAGAGTGCGCAAAGATGGATAAGCAAAGGAGGAAGAAGGCGTAGGTGAAAAGGTGGATCCTTATCCCCTTATATATAGGCGGACGAAGACTATACGTCCCCACTGGCCTGGTAAAACTCGCTTATCTCCCAAGCGCCACCATCAATGGCGCGGTTGGGTTACCCACGTCCGTATTGATGAGAATCCTGGAATAAGGGGAACACGATCTCTGCTTCGACAAGACGTGCCAAGGAAATCGCTTCGCTAAACGCGCTGAGGTGGTATAATAAAAAACGATTCAAGTAAAAGCTTGGTAGTGGTGTGACGTCATGCCGCAGAATACGTCAGCAGATTGAAATTGTGCACATATTATTCTCTCTATGGTGGAATTTGGAACTTATTTTGCAGAACCAGACACTATCCAGGTGTTCACAATCTTCTATGGATTATTTAAAGGAGGAACCCGCCTTGCAATGCCGAACATTATGCGCGCCGGACTCATCGTCATTGAAGCCAGGTTCAGGGGCTACTGAGGGAGTCCTGGACTAGGGGGTGTCCGGACAGCTGGACTATCATCGTCCGCCGGACTCCAAGACTACGAAGATACAAGATTGAAGACTCCGTCCCGTGTCCGGATGGGACTTTCCTTGGCGTGGAAGGCAAGCTTGGCGATACGGATATGTAGATCTCCTACCATTGTAACCGACTCTGTGTAACCCTAGCCCTCTCCGGTGTCTATATAAATAGGAGGGCTTTAGTCCGTAGGACACAACATCCATTACAACAATCATACCATAGGCTAGCTTCTAGGGTTTAGCCTCCTTGATCTCGTGGTAGATCCACTCTTGTACTACCCATATCATCAATATTAATCAAGCAGGACGTAGGGTTTTACCTCCATCGAGAGGGCCCGAACCTGGGTAAAACATCGTGTCCCCCGTCTCCTGTTACCATCCGCCTAGACGCACAGTTCGGGACCCCCTACCCGAGATCCGCCGGTTTTGACACCGACATCGAGCTTTTTAGATAGTAACACTACTATCAGCATCTGTCTTCCTCTTGAAGATCCGTTTATACAATATGGCTTGCCGATCATCAGGCAAATCCACCAAAGTCCATACTTTGTTCTCATACATGGATCCCATCTCAGATTTCATGGCCTCTAGCCATTTTGCGGAATCTGGGCTCATCATCGCTTCCTCATAGTTCGTAAGTTCATCATGGTCAAGTAACATGACTTCCAGAATAGGATTACCGTACCACTCTGGTGCGGATCTTACTCTGGTAGACCTACGAGGTTCAGTAGAAACTTGATCTGAAGTTTCATGATCAATATCATTAGCTTCCTCACTAATTGGTGTAGTTGTCACAGGAACCGGTTCTTGTGATGAACTACTTTCCAATAAGGGAGCAGGTACAGTTACCTCATCAAGTTCTACTTTCCTCCCACTCACTTCTTTCGAGACAAACTCCTTCTCTAGAAAGGATTCGAATTTAGCAACGGAAATCTTGCCCTCAGATCTATGATAGAAGGTGTACCCAACAGTCTCTTTTGGGTATCCTATGAAGACACATTTTTCCGATTTGGGTTCGAGCTTATCTGGTTGAAGTTTCTTTACATAAGCATCGCAGCCCCAAACTTTAAGAAATGACAACTTTGGTTTCTTGCCAAACCACAGTTCATGAGGCGTCGTCTCAACGGATTTTGATGGTGCCCTATTTAACGTGAATGCAGCCGTCTCTAAAGCATAACCCCAAAACAATATTGGTAAATCAGTAAGAGACATCATAGATCGCACCATATCAATAAAGTGCGGTTACAACGTTCGGACACACCATAACGTTGTGGTGTTCCAGGTGGCATGAGCTGTGAAAATATTCCACATTGTTTTAATTGAAGACCAAACTCGTAACTCAAATATTCGTCTCCGCGATCAGATCGCAGAAACTTTATTTTCTTGTTACGATGATTTTTCCACTTCACTCTAAAATTCTTTGAACCTTTCAACTACTTTAGACTTATGTTTCATCAAGTAGATATACCCATATCTGCTCAAATCATCTTGTGAAGGTCAGTAAATAACGATACTTGCCACGAGCATCAACACTCATTGGATCGCATACATCGGTATGTATTATTTCCAATAAGTCAGTAGCTTGTTCCGTTTCGCAGCGGCTATCATGCTCTGCTCGGACGAACCGCGTTTGCCAAATTCAACGCGGTGCCGCACTATGCATACCTAAAGCTCAAGATGCCAGGTCCTCGTGGAGTCATCACGGTCAATGGAAATACGGAACGCTCCCTCCGAACGGAGGAACACACAGCAGCTCTCGCGGCAGAAGTACAGAGCAGCCTTTTAAGGCAATTCTCGAGCCCGGCCGTTAAACGGCCGGATACAGCAAAGCGCGCCCGGAGTAATATCAACCAAGACCACCTGGCGTGATCAGAGCACGCGTAGCAATGCGGCCCCAACCCTCGCCCGCGTATGATCGCAAGAATAACACTCCGCGTACATCATTACACCTTGGAGATACCATGGGCACAGGGGAGGGGGCACGATCACAATGGACCCAGAGTGCGGTTCGACCACACCAGGGGCTCGCAAATGTGCCCCCCTTTTTTATTATTATCTTTCTTCTTTTTTTGTACACAGGACTCTGTTAACCAGAAGCCCTGTCCGGCGGTGAACCTGCCGAACTCATGATGCAATAGTCAGGGACTAAAGAAGGCCGCGTCGAACACTCAGGTGGTCTCAATTACGAGCATTAAATTCGATTATATACACCATATCCGCAGCTCATCCCTGGAGGGGGACATGTTTATTTAGTCCAAATCCCTTGCTTACCGCACTATTTGTATCAGTCCGCTCTACTAGCAGACTTTTTTCTTTCATTAATAATGCAGCACCTTTATGATCGCAATTGCATTACATTTTTTATATACGTTCATTATATGACATTCCGGCACCCGTATATTTTTGGTACGGCATAATACACCAGGGGCTTATGTTCCCCGCTTTACGGTGTGATAAAGTCCGAACACTTTAACAAGTGCGGCACCCCGAACTTATAGCATTATATGAATCGGCTCCGAATCATGTCTTGGGTCAATAGTTGGGTTTGCCCGGCTCCCATGTTTGGCTCCTTACGTTTCCGTTCCGTCGGCTAAGGTAGCACTGGGAGAACCACTGCGATTGCGCCCCGGTTGAGCCGGGTTAACGCCTCAGTGGAGAAAGCTAAAACTGACCGGCATGATAAGGCGAGAGACTGGTCGCTGTTCGAGAGGTTTTTTCGGGTCCTTAAAGACTCACACCGCTTCGAGCGAAGTTCCGGATTATGTCCGATGAAGGCGTGGATAGCGCCTCGGATTCGGCCTTCCGAATACCAGGGGCTTCGCCGAAATTTAAAATTATAGAATTCTATGGCTAAGTGAGAGTGTTCAAGCATTATAAGTCCGGTCGCCTTGTTCGTCGTGTTGAGCGCCTCCCTAGATGGACCCAAATATGGGAACAAGAGTGCTCAAGTTTATCACCGAACACCCCAGCACTTGTGGCTTGGGGGCTGAAGCCAACGACTTGCCATCTCTCAGATTTTATAAACGGCCAAACAGAAGGTAATATTTTAAATTAAACAAGCGTTGCTCATGGCGCATATGAACGAAGTTTTCAGCGCACAGGATAAATGAACAACGAGTTCACTCAAAGATTACATTTCGGGAGCACTTATCTGCAATATTGCAGGCTCCCTTCAGGACAATATTATAATACTTCTCCGGCGTGCGATACTCCTTGCCCGGTGGCGGTGGGTCCGTGAGAAGCTTCTCCGCATCCAATTTGCCCCATTGCACCTTTATGCGGGCAAGGGTCCGACGAGCACCTTCGATACAGGCGGAGCGCTTGACTATATCCAGCCTAGGGCATGCATCCACCAGCCGCCGCACAAGGCCAAAGTAGCTACCAGGCATGGCCTGTCCAGGCCACAGCCGGACTATGAGGCCCTTCATGGCCTCCTCAGCTACTTTGTGGAGTTCGATCAGCTGCTTCAGCTGGTCGCTTGGGGGCACCGGATGGCCGGCCTCAGTATACTGAGACCAGAAGACCTTCTCTGTCGAGCTCGCCTCCTCGCCACGATAGAATGCGGCGGCATCAGCCGCACTACGCGGCAGATCTACAAATGCCCCTTGAGAGCGCCGAATTCGGGTAAGTATCGGGTAGTTCACATTAACATGCCTGCTTTGCATGAAAAACGCCTTAACCACCGCTATCTTCTTTATGTCCTCAACCTCCTGAAGGGCCTTCTGGGCCTCGGCCTTGGCGGACTTGGCACTTTCGAGAGCCGAGGCAAGCTCGGACTCTCGAGTCTTGGAGTCACGCTCCAAACTCTCATGTTTTTCCATGAGAACCTGGAGCTCTTGCCGAACTTCCGCCACCCGCACTTCTTGCTTTTCTCACTCAGCCCGTTCCGCGGCCGCATTGCGTTCGGCCGCGGACACATCATCCTTCAGGGTTGCCACCTCGTTAGTGGCCCCTGCAATGCACATATTATCCTTGTCAATTTTATTCGCAACCAAAATCCTTTTCTGTAAGGTACTTATTCAAAGAGGTGTTACTCACTTTCTTTTTCCTCGAGCTGCTTCTTTGCCTGGCCGAGCTCTTGCTCGGACCGCTCGAGATTCTTTTTCAGCACGTCAACCTCCGCTGTTTGTGCGGCAGAGGTCAGCAGTGCAGACTGCAAACCCATATTGACATATTTTAGGCAACCCTGCGTATATCTTGTTATAGATCCTTAGTCTGGCTTTTCTTTCCGAACATCGAACCAAGCGTCAGGGGCTACTGTCTATGCGGTATTATATTACATAATTTTAACTTTTTTACCTCAAAGCCTGTTAAAAGGCTACTGCAGGCTTCGGTTAGCCCGCTTTTCGTGAGCTGAACCTTCTCAATCACCGCACTCATGATGGTGCGGTGTTCTTCCTCGATGGAAGCGCATTTAAGCGCTTCCAGCAGGTTATCCGGCGCCTCCGGTTGGACGGAGGCCGCCGGTGTCACGGTCCTGCCCTTCTTTCGAAGGGGCCGCTTGCCGGACTTTGGAACCACTGCGGGTTCCGATGTAGAGTCCGGCACGAAGTCCGGGGGGCTGCCTGACGGCGCCTCCGGAGCCACCTCCTGATGGGTCCCTCTTTGGGATCCCACCTCGGTGTCCTCGTTGGCGCGTGGGGTGGAGGCAGTCGGGATGGAATTCACATCCGACGAGGCCAATGACCCGCTCGATGAGTCGGGGAGATCATCATTGGCCGGACTATGGACAGAATGCGGCGTTAGAAGGATACTTCGCGACATAAAAGAAATTATACATCAAGGATCCGGATACTTACGATCTTGCCGGACGCCTGGCCCTTGGAGGCCGCTCATCCTCACCAACGTTGATGTTGGCGGAACTATCCGGGGGGATAGTTCTCGCCCTCTTGGACCCTTCGGCCCCCCCGATGGGGGAAGCCTTCCTTTTCTTCTCTCCCTCCTCCGGGAGAGAGTACTCCTCCTCGTCTTCGGGAGAGGAGTCCTCATCGTCGTCAGACGCCTGATTGCGGGAACTCTTTCGAGTCCCCGCGGCCACCTCCTTGGCCTTCTTCTCCGGCACCACGTGCGGTGCCGGAACCAGCAGCCCTGTTAAGCGGGCGTTCGCTGGGTCTTCTGGCATGGGAGCCGGACTGATAAGCAGCTTGGCCTTCTCCATCCATTCCTGTCAAAGGAAGAGGCAGATTGAAGCCTCACTAGAGTCAATATAATTATCACAAGTGTCCCGTAATGGGGTCGAGTCACTTACCTCGTCAGTTGGATTCTGCGAGCTGAATCCGCGGTCTTTGGTCGTGGACATAGGGGCTTCGGCGCCCTTGAGCAGCACCCTCCAGGCGCCTTCGTATGTTGTATCGAAGAGCCCGTTTAGCGCCTGGTGCTGTTCCGGATTGAACTCCCACAAATTAAATGCCCGTTCTTGGCATGGGAGGATCCGCCGGATGAGCATGACTTGGACCACGTCGACGAGCCTGAGCTTATTACTCGCCATCTTCTTGATACATGCTCGGAGTCCCGTCACCTCCACCGGATTCCCCCACTGCAAGCCCTTCTCTTTCCAGGAGGTGAGCTGCGTGGGGATGCCTGATCTAAACTCGGGGGCCGCCGCCCATGTGGATTTGCGCGGCTCGGTGATGTAGAACCACCCCGATTGCCACCCCTTGACGGAGTCCACGAAGGTCCCTTCTAGCCAAGGGACGTTGGGCAATTTGCCCAACATAGCGCCTCCTCATTCCGCTTGCGTACCCTTCACAACCTTCAGCTTGACGTTAAAGGTCTTGAGCCACAGGCCGAAGTGGGGCCGGATGCAGAGAAAGGCCTCGCACACGACGCTAAACGCCGAGATGTTGAAGATAAAGTTCGGCGCCAGATCATGGAAATCCAGGCCGTAGTAAAACATGAGCCCCCGGACAAATGGATGGAGCGGAAAGCCCAGTCCGCGGAGGAAGTGGGGAAGGAAGACGACCCTCTCATGAGGCCCGGGGGTAGGGATGAGCTGCCCATCGTCGGGCAGCCGATGCGCGATATCGCCGGAAAGGTATCCGGCGCTGCGCAGTTTGGTGATGTCCTCCTCCTTGACAGTGGAGGCTAACCATTTGCCTCCCGCTCCAGTCATATTCGGAGAAGGTCGAGGTGAGATGCGCGAGTTCGGGCGTTGGAGCTTGAATTCGCGGGGATTGATAAGCAAAGGAGGAAGAAGGCGTAGGTGAGAAGGTGAATCCTTATCCCTTATATATAGGCGGACAAAACTATGTGTCCCCCGCCGGCCTGGTAAAACTCGCTTATCTCCCAAGCGCCACCGTTAATGGCGCGGTTGGGTTACCCACGCACGTATTGATGAGAATCCCGGAATAAGGGGAACACGATCTCTGCTTCGACAAGACGTGCCAAGGAAACCGCTTCGCTAAACATGCTGAGGTGGTATAATGATTCAAACAGAGGCCTGGTGGTGGTGTGATGTCACGCCGCATAATACGTCAGCAGATTGAACTAAGTGTACATTTTATTCTCTCTACGGTGGAATGTGGAATTTATTTTGCAGAGCCGGACACTATCCTAGTGTTCATTATCTTCTCTGGATTATTCAAGGGAGGAACCCGCCTTGCAATGCCGAACATTATGCACGCCGGACTTATCGTCATTGAAGACTAGTTCAGGGGCTACTGAGGGAGTCCTGGACTAGGGGGTGTTCGGACAGCCGGACTATCAATGTCCGTCGGACTCCAAGACTACGAAGATACAAGATTGAAGACTCCGGCTCGTGTCCGGAAGGTACTTTACTTGGCATGGAAGGCAAGCTTGGCGATACGGATACGTGGATCTCCTACTATTGTAACTGACTCTGTGTAACCCTAGCCCTCTCCGGTATCTATATAAACCGGAGGGCTTTAGTCCGTAGGACAACATACACAACATACAATCATACCATATGCTAGCTTCTAGGGTTTAGCCTCCTTGATCTCGTGGTAGATCTACTCTTGTACTACCCATATCATCAATATTAATCAAGCAGGAGTAGGGTTTTACCTCCATCGAGAGGGCCCGAACCTGGGTAAAAAACATCGTGTCCCTTGTCTCCTGTTACCATCCGCCTAGACGCACAGTTCGGGACCCCCTACCCGAGATCCGTCGGTTTTGACCTGTTATATGCTAGGCTCGTCAAGTTTAACCTGAGTATTCCGCGTGTGCAACTGTTTTGCACCCGTTGTATTTGAACGTAGAGCCTATCACACTCGATCATCACGTGGTGTCTCAGCACGAAGAACTTTCGCAACGGTGCATACTCAGGGAGAACACTTCTTGATAATTTTAGTGAGAGATCATCTTAAAATGCTACCGTCAATCAAAGCAAGATAAGATGCATAAAGGATAAACATCACATGCAATCAATATAAGTGATATGATATGGCCATCATCATCTTGTGCTTGTGATCTCTATCTTCAAAGCACCGTCATGATCACCATCATCACCGGCGCGACACCTTGATCTCCATCATAGCATCATTGTCGTTACGCCATCTATTGCTTCTACGACTATCGCTACCGCTTAGTGATAAAGTAAAGCAATTACAGGGCGTTTGCATTTCATACAATAAAGCGACAACCATATGGCTCCTGCCAGTTGCCGATAACTTCGGTTACAAAACATGATCATCTCATACAATAAAATATAGCATCACGTCTTGACCATATCACATCACAACATGCCCTGCAAAAACAAGTTAGACGTCCTCTACTTTGTTGTTGCAAATTTTACGTGGCTGCTACGGGCTGAGCAAGAACCATTCTTACCTACGCATCAAAACCACAACGGTAGTTCGTCAAGTTAGTGCTGTTTTAACCTTCGCAAGGACCGGGCATAGCCACACTCGATTCAGCTAAAGTGAGAGAGACAGACACCCGCCAGTCACCTTTAAGCACGAGTGCTCGTAACGGTGAAACCAGTCTCGCGTAAGCGTACACGTAATGTTGGTCCGGGCCGCTTCATCTCACAATACCGCTGAGCCAAAGTATGACATGCTCGTAAGCAGTATGACTTGTATCGCCCACAACTCACTTGTGTTCTACTCGTGCATATGACATCTACGCATAAAACCTGGCTCGGATGCCACTGTTAGGGAACGTAGTAATTTCAAAAAAATTCCTAAGCACACGCAAGATCATGGTGATGGCATAGCAACGAGAGGGGAGAGTAATGTCCACGTACATTCGTAGACCGTAAGCGGAAGCGTTATGACAACGTGGTTGATGTAGTCGTACGTCTTCACGATCCGACCGATCCAAGTACCGGACGTACGGCACCTCCGAGTTCAGCACACGTTCAGCTCGATGACGATCCCCGGACTCCGATCCAACAAAGTGTCGGGGATGAGTTCTGTCAGCACGGCGGCGTGGTGACGATGATGATGTTCTACCGGCGCAGGGCTTCGCCTAAACTCCGCGACGATATGACCGAGGTGGAATATGGTGGAGGGGGGCACCGCACACGGCTAAGGAACGATCTTGAAGATCAACTTGTGTGTTCTAGGGTGCCCCCCTGACCCCGTATATAAAGGAGCAAGGGGGGTGCGGCCGGCCCTAGGAGGAGGCGCGCCGGAGGAGTCCTACTCCCACCGGGAGTAGGACTCCCCCCTTTCCCTAGTTGGATTAGGACTTGGGGGGAAGGAGAAGAGGGGGAAAGGAAAGGGGTGGCGCCGCCCCCCCTCCTTGTCCTATTCAGACTTGGGGGGGGGAGGGGCGCGCGGCTGCCCCTAGGCCTCCTCTCCTCTTCCTCCACTAGGCCCAATAAGGCCCATTAGTTCACCGGGGGGTTCCGGTAACCTCCCGGTACTCCGGTAAAATGCCGATTTCACCCAGAACACTTCCGATGTCCAAACATAGGCTTCCAATATATCAATCTTTATGTCTCGACCATTTTGAGACTCCTCGTCATGTCCGTGATCACATCCGGGACTCCGAACAAACTTCGGTACATCAAAACTTATAAACTCATAATAAAACTGTCATCGTAACGTTAAGTGTGCGGACCCTACGGGTTCGAGAACTATGTAGACATGACCTAGAACTATTCTCGGTCAATAATCAATAGCGGAACCTGGATGCCCATATTGGCTCCTACATATTCTACGAAGATCTTTATCGGTCAAACCGCATAACAACATACGTTGTTCCCTTTGTCATCGGTATGTTACTTGCCCGAGATTCGATCATCGGTATCTAATACCTAGTTCAATCTCGTTACCGGCAAGTCTCTTTACTCGTTACGTAATGCATCATTCCGTAACTAACTCATTAGCTACATTGCTTGCAAGGCTTATAGTGATGTGCATTACCGAGAGGGCCCAGAGATACCTCTCCGACAATCGGAGTGACAAAACATAATCTCAAAATATGCCAACCCAACATGTACCTTTGGAGACACCTGTAGTACTCCTTTATAATCACCCAGTTACGTTGTGACGTTTGGTAGCACCCAAAGTGTTCCTCCGGTAAACGGGAGTTGCATAATCTCATAGTTACAGGAACATGTATAAGTCATGAAGAAAGCAATAGCAATATACTAAACGATCAAGTGCTAGGCTAACGGAATGGGTCATGTCAATCACATCATTCTCCTAATGATGTGATCCCATTAATCAAATGACAACACATGTCTATGGTTAGGAAACATAACCATCTTTGATTAATGAGCTAGTCAAGTAGAGGCATACTAGTGACTATATGTTTGTCTATGTATTCACACATGTATCATGTTTTCGGTTGAGACAATTCTAGCATGAATAATAAACATTTATCATGATATGAGGAAATAAATAATAACTTTATTATTGCCTCTAGGGCATATTTCATTCATCTACGGGAGCAGATCCTCGTCTTCCAGCGGCGAGCGGGGGCGGTGGAAGGTGGCCGTTATGGCGCTCATGGGGGAAGCGGCGGCGGAGTCTAGGGTAGCCATAGCCACAATGGGGAAAGTGAAAGTGCAAATGTGCCATTGAAGCCCAAAAATATCTTGTTTATAGAAAAACAAAAAAACTGCATTAAGTTCTTTTTTATTTAATTTAAAATAAAATACAAGTATGTGGTATGCTGTAAATTAGTTCTAAATTACCCCATATTTTTCTTTATGATTACAAACATCACACTGTTGTAAAACACTGATCACCAAATTGCCCGTGATTGTTCGGACCAAACACATTTTACCATCCAGCGAAGGTCACGAAAACTGTCCGAACCGGTCCGGATGTTTGAAACCCCTACAACTCGCAACAAAATAGGGGTGGTGGGGGTGGTGGGGGTGGTGGTGGACGAGTCCATACGTCCGCCATGTCGGACTATGACAACCCGCCCACCCATACCTTCGACAATCTGGATTCAGTCTCCGGCTGACGGTACAGAAAACCGCCAGTACCCTGAAAGTACTAGATCGGGGATCTCACGATGAAGTTACCCAGATTCAAGCCCTCGTGTTGAGGTAATACCCTATGTTCTGCTTCTGATTTGTATTAATGGTTAAGCACCTCGTGAGAAGGGTTACAATGGAATTGATGTATGAGTCTATCAAGAGTATGGTTTCTACGGGAGTAGATGAGAATGGCTACCCCTAACCATGCCTTATAAAACATGACCACGAGGCCGGCTCTTCATCGGGGCGCTGTCGCACAACCAACTTCACCATGGCGGCGTTAGGCGTTGAGCCCCGACCACGCTTTCGCCTACGTGTCGATGCACCATCGACAACACTTTTAGGAGCATGGCATGCCGGTGTCGTGGCCTGACGTGAACCTGACGCATGGGTGGCACCTCAACCATGATAGGGTTCAGATGCCAGCCATGCCGGCCACATGTCGCGAGCGGCTGGCGAAGATGCACTGCCACGGTGCTGAACTCCCGACCGACCCCCACAGCGACCCAGCCTACGCGGTGTATTTGCCGAACTGGGACACGTGGTTCGCCACGGAGCACAACCAACAAAATTGAAAGCGACTACATTTTCCGAAACTACCAATAACTTTCTGAATATGCGAACATTTTCCGAAAAACATGAACAAAATATTTTTCTAATTTATGAAAAAATTATGAAAATATGAACATTTTTTAATTTGAGAACAAATTTTGAAACAAGAACATTTTTTGAAAAACAGAAACATTTTAGGAAAATTGCCAAAACATTTTTTAATGTGCGAACAAAATTTAAAAACATAAATATTTTTGAATTTGTGAAGAAAATTTAAAAACAGGACATTTTTTGGAAGAGGAAAATATTTTATGAAATTCCCCCAAAAAAATTTAATCTGCAATTTCTTTTTTTGAAAAAAGAACATTTTCGAACTTGAGAACTAAATTTGAAAACAGGGACATTTTCTGTAATACAGCAACATTTTTTGAATTTGCGAAAAAAACATTAAAACTTACTTTTTTGGAATATTTTATATTCCTTTCATTTGTCGAACATTTTTTGAAAATAAGTGGACAAATTCGGAAATACTAACGTTTTTGAAATATTAATCTTTTTCTCATTTTTGAACATTTTTTGTAAGAAATGAACAAATTTTGAAATACTTAAATTTTTGCAATTACTGAACAAAATCTGAAAAATGAACAAATATTAAGAAATATGAACATTTTGAGGTTTCAGAAAATTTGGTGAAAAAATAAATAAAATGAAAGAAATTAAAGAGAAAAGAAACACAGAAAAAAGGACAGGAAAAGAAAAAAAAGCAGGAAAAAAGTAGAAAGGAAAATAAAAAAATGTTCAGGAACTTTCTAGAAGGTTCCCCAAACCAGAAAAAAACCGTCTGGGAATCTTCTAGAAGGTTCCCAAAACTGGTACGTGAAAGCTGTACGCCAGCTAGTGATGGATGGGCCGGCAGAAATAGCTTGCTAAGTTGTCTCGCCTCTGCGTTTCGACGACTGTTTGACGCAGAATGCGTCAAATAGGGTTTTCCTAAATGTGTATCACAAAGGCTGTTTGCGGGAACTAAATGGGCTGTCCCCAGGGCGGCCCATTTTCAGATGTTAGTTGTTTTTAGAAAATTGTATTAGAAGTTATTTAAATTATAACTACCCCTAAAAAATGAAATTATAACCATAATATCAGTGACATGCCTAAGTAAGTTATTTAAATTATGACACAATATCATGTGATTTTAAAAAATGTTAACATATTTAAGTAAGTATTAACAAAACTTTAAACCTGTGTATATATTAATGTATTTAATAAAGTAGATGTATTATCTAAGAGTTTTCATGCTTTAATAAAAATGGTTATGATGTTTTAAAAAGTGTTCATGTGTTTTAAACGAAAATAAATATAAAATGAGGTATGGAAAAATGAATACGAGCCTACTATGCCTCGAGATTTTACATCCACAAACGGATACATGTATATCTTACAAAAAATAATATTTTAAAATTATATGAGCATCTATTTAAATATGTAAAGATATTAAAATTACGTTAATATTTTTATTAAAAATTCAAACTTTCTAAAATTCTACAAATATTATTATTGTTCACAAATATTATTTCAATTATATGAATATGTTTTCAAATAATATGTGGCTATTTAAAAGAACTTAATTTATTTCTATGTACATTATTTATAAAACATGAATATTTGAACATAACTCATGATTTTGGGGTTATAATTTTAAAATAATTGAGGGATGATTGTAATTTAAATAACTTGTATAAATTTGTAAAAAAGAAGTAACATGTGATAATGGGCCGCACTGGGTACAGCCTATTTAGTTCCCGCAAACAGTTTTTTTGATAGACTTAGTGTGGTGATGCCAGCTTGTCATCAAGTTTGTTCGGTGTGGACTGGCCAGTTTGTCATTAAGTTGCTTTTTTTAGTCCCAGTGTGTGCAGTTTTTCAATTTTTATTTCGTTCCATTTTTTTTGTACTATGCGCTGACAGATGGGTCCTAGCGGCCAGGTCTTTTTCCAAAAGAAAAGGCAGTGACCACACGGGTATAGTCGCTGACAGTGGGCTACATGCCTTGCTGGTACGCCTCATCAGCGTCTTGGGGGTATACAGATGACATTTGAACCGTATTTGCATGCCTGTGCCAAGTTTTCAAACCACTTGGGTATATTTTTCAAGATTGGGCACTAAAGTGCATATCGATGGCAAGTTCAGTGCGTGGTGCCTTTTATTGGTCAAACATCTGGATGTCGGGATTCCCGCAAAGGCCCTCACGTTTGGTTTCGGTTTGCGGTAAAAACGTGGTCCGGACCGTTTGGTTTCGGTTTGCGGTAAAAACGTGGTTTAGACCTTTCGGCGGACCGATACAGGTCCGCGTTGGATAGTTTCCGGGGTCCGGACCGCGCGGTCTGGACGTATGCGGGCGGTTTGAGGCGTTGGACATGCTCTAAAGAGGCTTCTGAGGTGCTACAATGGGTAAAATGGTCATAAACTTGTTTCGAACCTGACATAAACTGTGACAGCCTCAGCATTTCATCACAAACAAACGATCAATCGTGGCATGCTGTAAATACAATGGCAGGCCAGGGATCAAACTGAAGTTGCATACACATTTCTTATTGCACAACATCACAATTTAGCATGCTTCACCATGCTAGCATAATACTACAAGAGATGCAACCCTTGATCAGACAACACTAGTGACAAGACAACACCGCAGCAGCTCGAGATGACACGCCATCTGTAGAACTCCGAGGACGCTCAGGATCCGGGAGCGTATCAAACCCACTCATCAATCGTCGCGCTTGTCCCTGTGAACCTCATCCAGGATCACAACAAGGCTCGCGATGAACACGTAGTCGACGTGCGGGAACACGGTGACACTGAACGTGTCCCTCCCCAGCAGCACATTTGAAACAGTCAGCTTACGGCTCATCTGCACCGACAGATGTAATCGGTTACATACATATGTTTGCTACATAAAGAAGTTTTGAAGCTCCACAGCATGATCAGAAGCTACTTACTTGAGCTACCATGGTGTTGGAGTCGCCAAGGTAGAAGACACAGGACCTGTCGAAGTAGCTGCCCTTGATCTTGAAGTCGCAGACCTGCTGCGCGGTGTTCCCGGCCAAGAAGACATCCATCTCCGTCTTGAGTTGGATCAGCGAAGTTGTCTTCACGGTGAAGAGCAGGTCGCCTGAGTTGGTGCTGTCCCCTCTGAACACCTCCCATCGGTGGTGCATGCTGAACACCTGATCAAGTGAAACTGTTATTATGCCACCACAATTATTGACTACAACGCTTCAGCCACAGCAGGCATGTAATAATCCCCAAACGGACTGAAATTGGATGGTTCTTTCGTAGTGTTTTACTTGTTTGAGTTTCAGTTATGAACACTTGAAAGGGTGTGATGGCAGCACACTCCAACTTCTGTTGGCGATTGAAATTAGTCGAGTTCAAATTTGAAGGGTGTTTCACGGATCTGATGTGTGAATGTGTTGTCTAAAATTAAGCCACAAAATGCAGATTGCACTAATTGATTATTTATGTGTATAATAGGTTGCCTAGAAAGTTCTTTTTGCTGCGCCAAACTTTTCAAGATTAATTTCTTCACAGGAACAAAATAAAAATAAAAAATCAAGCATTCTGGTGTTCACAACTGGAATCTGCAGGGTTATCGCACACGGCAAAAGCATTATAAGCACGGGAATCACTCGGAATCCCCATCCCGCTCTGCTTGTCGCAACAAAACAGAAAGAAAGAAATACTCAAGTTGGACTAGTTGAACAGTTGAAGCTGGCAAGAACAACACGAGATCACAATTCACAAGTCCATAACTCCTCATCATACATCAGGTTCAAGTGGGGACACTGGACAAGGCAGTCGTTGATAAGAACACAGGAAGTTTGGAATTAGTCAACTCCATTTATAACCGTCATTTTCCTGTGCTACTTCCTTGTGATGATTTTGCAATAATTTGGACAGTGACTTGTGAGCATGATGTAGAGGTCAGCAGAGATATCTCCTCAACTGGAAGAATAAAGACTATTCCTGCCCCAGCTAAAAAATAAATAATAATAATAATTTGCAACAACTCAGACAATTCAATGTTAGAAGACCGATCTTATTCTGCAAACAACTTGCAGACATGTCTACGAATCGAGGAAATTTCAGCGGCGCCAAGCCAGCAAATTCAGATTGTACTAATGGTTTATTCAAGTGTAGGTCGCCAAGAAAGTTCCTTTTGCTACTCCCTTGTCGCGACAAAACAGAAAGAACGGAAATACACATGGACGGCAATATCCGGGAAATGTTCCCAGGGAGCCTTTTCCAGCGAACGCTCAAATTGCCATGCAATTTCAACTAAAATTGCCATGGCGAGTTTAGAAGACTTGCCATGATCAGGAGTGAAAATTGGTATATACGCAAAAGAACGCCAGCGGTTTAAAAAATGCCATCCGCACGATCTGGATCCAATGGCTGTGAGGGCGTTCCCTGGGACCTCCTAATCAGTGAACGTTCCCGGTTATCATTTCCCAATACTCCTATGTTGCACACAAGACCGAATAGTTCAGGCTGGCAAGAACAACACTGGATCAAAAAGTCCATGACTCCTTGTCACACATCAAGCTCAAGTGGGGACATCGGAAAAGGCAGTCGCTGAGAAGAATAGTAGAAGTTTGGAATTAGTCAACTTCATTAATACACGTCGTTTTCCTGTGCTACTTCATTGTAATGATTTTGCAATAATTTGGGTTGTGACTCGTGAGGTCAGAGGACTATTCCTCCCCCAGCTAAAAAAAATAAAAAAAAATAGCAAGACTATACCAATTTGCAACGACTCAGATCACCCTTGTCTACGGGTCAACGATCCTATTCCGCAAAGAACTTCCAGACATGTCTACGGATCGAGGAAATTTCAGCGGCGCCAGGCCGGGGGAGGGAGATGGACAGACAGACAAACAAGCGAATCTGTAGTGGAGAAGGGACCTTTTCCTGCATGGTGAGGAGGGGCAGCCCGGCGCCGTCGAGGATGGTGCGGCGGCTCCGGATGCTGAAGATGGCGCCCTTGACCTTGAGCACGACGGCGCCGTTGGCGTCCGTGATGGCGAAGTCGCCGTCGGAGAGGCTGAGGGCCTTCTTGGTCACCGTGAGCGGCACCACGTAGGGCGCGCAGAACTGGTGCCCCACCACCGGCAGCGGCGCCGGCGGGGCTCCGCCGGCCATCGCCATCGATCCTCTCACGTGCCGCTTGCTCCGGCTGCTTCCGTGCGGTTCTTGGTGGCGCCTCTGAGCTCCTGGGAGACGGTGGGCGGCGGTCTGGACAGGTGGTGTCTGCTTCGCTTGCTCGGCGATGGATTCGGTGCGCGTGCTTGGCGTGTTTTGTCGAATGGGACAGGGGAGGGGGTGGGAAACAGGGGACGGTGGAGCTTCTGTGTAGCTCCCTCCGTATATGCCGTTGGCAGAACAATAATGGTGGAGGGCACAAAGTGGTGGAGCCACAACAGGTTCCACACGACAAGTCGAGTGGCTGTGATCCTAAGCGAGTCAAGTCAAGCCTTTTGAAATTTAAGCGAACCTACTTCAAAATATTACTACTTCATACAAATACAAGATAAAACATATACCCCTGTCACCGTGAGGGCCCCCCTCCGTTTTTTGAGGACTTGTTATCTCGAGATTGTAACCCGATCATTATGAAATAACGCTCTCTTTAACCTCGTAAAAAAAGTTTCTCTTGATAAACTCCGTCGAGTGTAAAAAAAGTTTTATTTACTGAAATGAGTTTTCAATGTCAAGATTAATTGATTGCCGACCTCCCCTCTTCGATTACACATAAGGACAAGCTCACACTCTAAGTTGGGCTACTGGATTGTTTTCCGTCTAGTTGAATGGACAGGGCATGCGATTGCAAACAAGTTTTCGAAAAGAATAAAGAACAGGTCCATCATTTAGGAGATTATTGTAGGAACCGGACCTTTACTAGCCATCTTTTTTGTTTGAAGAGAGTCGAACGTAGAAGCTCATAATATTGTAGGAACCGGACCTGTGCCAGAAGGAAGAGTGCATAGAGGGCAATTTGAAACGGTTCAGGAGAGATTGCGAGCAAGGTTGATTGATTGGAGTGAACAATTTGTTTCTGTGGGAAACAAGGAAATTTTGATCAAAGCTGTTGCACAGGCCATCCCTACATATATGATGAGTGTCTTTAAACTGCCGGCGTCTGTCTGTGACGACTTGACACGAATGATGAGGCAGTACTGGTGGGGTGTGGACAACGGCAAGAGGAAAATGGCCTGGCTTAGTTGGAAGAAGATGGTGGTCCCCAAGTCTATGGGGGGCATGGGATTTCGGGACATGAGAGCATTCAACCAGGCCTTGCTGGCTAAGCAGGCTTGGCGATTATTGGATTGCCCAAATAGCCTGTGTGCAAGACTGCTCAGAGCAAAATATTATCCCCATGGTAATCTGTTGGATACGGTGTTTCCAACCAGCTCATCCGCAGAGTGGAAGGGGATTGTACATGGTCTTGAGCTGGTAAAGAAAGGCATTATTTGACGTGTGGGTGACGGGACGCTGATAAGAACTTGGAGAGATGCTTGGATCCCAAGGGGTCATAATTTTCGGCCAATAACACCGAAACGTAATTGCAGACTCAACTGGGTGGCGGATTTCTTGAATGAACACGGTGCTTGGGATGAACAAAGGCTGAGAGAACACTGTTGGGACATGGACGTACGAGAAATTCTTAACATCTGTACTTCACTGAGAAATGGTCAAGACTTCATAGCCTGGTTCTCGGAAAGAAGCGGACAATTTACGGTGAGGAGTGCATACCGGCTTGCTACTCTTGGCGTCACCTCGGAGAGGGCACCTGCGTCGAGGAACAATCCTTCGGGGGAACGGCCAGTGTTGCAGTGTATTTGAGCAGCCAAAAGTTCCCCTAAAGATGAGGATCTTGGCGTGGAAAGTAGTCTAGGGTGCACTTGCAACAAATTCTTGCAAGAAGTATCGGCATATATCTACAAGAGACACTTGCCCCCTGTGTGCGAGGGAGGAGGAGTCCAGTTTCCATGCCCTTGTCACATGCAATCATGCTCAGGCGGTTTGTCGACAGATGAGGATGGTTTGGAATTTACCACGCCAGGAACTTCTGCAGGACACATGGCAGGAATGGTTACTAAACTTGTTGACAAACTGTGATGAGTTCATGAGGGATTGTGTAATTATGTTGATCTGGTGCATTTGGTCTCTCCGCTCAGATGTGGCTCATGGCAAGGAAGTACCTCCGGTGTCTACAACGATCTCGCTACATGCAGTCCTTAGACCTATCCAGGAAGCTTTCGACAGAGGAGATTATCAAAGGGAAAATGCCGTTGGGGCGGGATGTACCGGCTGCGGCGCGGGCGGAGGCCATAGTTCAACCATGGCCGAAGCCACCACCGGGGAAGGTGGCCCTATCGGTTGATGGTGCCTATCTACATACCGATGGCTCAACTGCGGTAGGAATGGTATGCGGAATCATGATGGGAGCGTTATCTTCTCAGCATACCGATGCATTTTTAACTGCAACGAAGCGTTGGAAGCGGAGCTACATGCGCTAATGCAAGGTATGGCGCTAGCAATCCAACATTGTGAGCTACCTGTCATAGTCCAGTCGGACTCATCCGTCGCCCTCTCTGCCCTGTCGGGCGACAGTTTATCTAGATCTGCCTTACGGGCATTTAGTTGCTGAGCTTCGTCACCTTATGGTAGATAGAGTTTTCATTCCTACGAAGATTAGTCGTGTGTAAAATAGGGTCGCAGATCGTTTGGCCCTGTATAGTCGTATAGAGCATACAACTGTTATATGGCTTGGACGAGGTCCGCCGTGTATTCAGGATCTCTTGCCTCGCGATTGTAACCCTATACCTTTGAAATAAAACTCTTCTATCAGCGCAAAAAAAAAGTTTCCTCATTCGATTGATCAGGGTGACCACATGTGGCTTGGCACTCCTCATGACCCGTTATGCATCCCTATGAACATTTCGTTTGGTCAACAAAGCTTTGTAATCCCCCCAAAAAGCTATTATGTGTAGTTCTCAACTCAATAATAGTGGTGAGAAAGACAAGGTAGAGTGACAAGCAGGGGTTGAACTCTACTCATCATAAACTTATTCGCGGAGGAGAGACCATACAACATGACTCGATGGAGAAGAATAAAGAAAAGGTGAATGATCTGATTGTCGAGGAGAATCATGATAATAAAATGGGAGAGTGGGTTCCAGGGGAGGCATTCCACCCCCACTGCCTGCATATGTTTCGCCTAGAGAGTCGAAGAAGCAAAAGAAAGGTAGCTCACGATCTCAAAGTGTAGAAAATACACTACAAGGTATCAAGTACATTGCCGACGAGCATACCACATTGTCAAGTCGGATGTCTATGGAAATAGTAAAATCCACAACATTATTATGTGTGACGTGATTATTACAAGTGATGTTATTTTAACAGAAAGTACATAGCATGGATATGTTCAACTTTATTGCTGAAACCCTGGAAATTTGCAAGGCACATTTCACCTTGAAAATATGAATTAACGCCAACAGTTCAACTTATAATCTAGATATTTTCTATAAATATGCTTAGTTAACCATACACTAGAAGCCACTATTGAGATACTCTTTTGGTGGTATGCTTTAGAGATTTGTACCATGACATTTAAAGATGTCGTCACACACACACAATTCATACTATGTAGTTTATACATTTGTCAAAATAATTCTTGAAGGTTTTTGTTACACAATAATTTAAAGTCAAAATAACTCAAGAAGGCTTTTATTACAAAACTATTTAAGTTTAGCACATGTATTTTACAATGATACCCATAATAATTGTATAAAAAAGATGACTATAACTATTACTCCCTTTGCTTTTTATTTATTTTGCATATTAGCTTTATCTTCGTTCAAACTTTGTAAACTTTGACCAAGTTTATAAAAAAAAGTTATTAACGTTGAGAATGACCAATTAATAGCATTAGATTAATCACTGAATATATTTTCACATCATTGAATATATTTGTTATTGTAAATGTTCATATTATTTTCTATAAACTTGGTCAAACTCTATAAGGTTTGGCTTATGACAAAGCTAATACGGAGAGTAAATAAAAACATATTGAGTACTTAGCAATAATGTTGCATTGATAATTATGTCAACTAAGCAAATTTTACGCATTGAAAATATAAACATAAGTACAAAGGTTTAATATAAATAATATTCAACTTTTAACCGAGCAGTGGTTATCTAGGTCACTTGATGTCAATAGAGGGCTTGGAATCCATCTCTTTCCATCCACGCGCCTCTTCCTCCTCATCTTCTAATTTTTGAGGCGATTTCGACGCCCACGGTGGCCGACGGAGGAATTAAGGCTTGTGTCGGACGTCAACAAAGCTTAGACGAGGTAGCTCCGGTGCCGTGGTGAAGCGCGACCTTTGTCTTCGTCGTCATCGTCCGACACAGAGGTGGGGAACGGTGGGGAAAGAGACGAGACGAGGGGCGATTGAGGGATGGCGGCGAATTAGGGATTTGAGCAATCTGGGCGCGGAAGGGGACGGTGGAGAAGAGAGATTTTGCAGGGCTGGAATTGGGGCCGCCAGATATTTCAATCCGAAACGTGGAAGAGCGAACTTATATT
>NC_041391.1:55892194-55898894 GCF_002162155.2 Triticum dicoccoides
CGACCACCCCGATAGGACTATGCTTCGGTGCCTTAAGGCACCTGCCTTTGTGTCCATGACATGTGGGCCCAACAGGTGGTTGGCCCACATGTCAGTCGCCCAAGGGCAGTTGCCTTTAAGGCACCGAAGCAGCATCCACCCCGACACGACCCTAGTCTGCCTGGTGTGCTTACATTTGAGAATGCAAACGAATCTTCTTTCATTTGCAAACGAATCTGTATGTATTACCATGCCCGTGTTTTCCTTGCAATAATTAGCCATTCGAAACGAGATACTCCATCCGTTCACTTTTGTAAGTCGTTTCAGACAACTTAAAATGAACTGTTTTGCACATTGTCTGAAATGTCTTCAAGGTCTTATAAAAGTGAACAGAGGGAGTACTATAAATTAATTAATGAGGAGTTATTTGAAAAAAATCGAAACGGTACCCACGCTAACGTGGATTAGAGTGTGTCACATAATTAGTTATTTGAATTAGAGTGTGTGTCACGTAGTTAGTTATTTGAATTAGAGTGTGTGTCACGTAGCGATCTCCAATTCTAACATGGATTTCACATTTCACTGTATCCATGTTACTTTTTTAATACAAATTCATATGTATATGATGAACACCATGGTAGTGAGAAAACTTTTGGATGTATTCAAACATATGACCTACAAAATAGCACAACAAATTGAGTCAATGTCAACTTTTCGACACTTAGTATGGCACAAATTCGAAATAATTACCCGTATGCCTGGTCCTCGGTTCAAATATTACAATGTACACCGAATTGAAACATCGATATTAAGTCTCATACTATGTACATTCAAATGTTGTTTTTAGCCCCCCCCCCCCCGCACAAATGCTACATACTTCCTGTATCGGTCAATCTTCCTCTTCTAACCACCTTAGGAAGCTATCGGTTTCCAACACACGTTCATTCTTTCTCTCCATGTTTCGATCTCTAAGTCTCTCAACTACCTAACCCTTTTTCCACTCCTATTACCAAATGTATTTACCTCACACACCCGCCATTGCACCCCATGCCGAGCTCTCTCTCTCTCCCCCCTCTCCCTCTCACCCTCTCGCGCTAAATACATGCATTGCCTATCTAGCCCCACCAACATCTCGTGCGCACGCACGCACGTTATAAATCTAGGTCACTCCCTCGAGACTGTCTCACTCTTTCTTCCGCACGGCGGGCCACACTCGCTCAATCTCGGTCTCTTTATCTGAGTCTCGTTTAACCTCGTTTTCTTTCACGCACAAATGATATATCTCCCTGTTCGGGCCTCGATCGACACACTCTATACTCTCTCACGCAGATTGTCTATCTAGGTCAGTCCATCCAAGCCGCTGCCACTCTTTCGACCTCATGGTGGGCCACGCTCACTCTCTCTCTCTCTCTCTCTCTCTATCTATCTATCTATATATCTATCTATCTATCTATCTATCTATCTCTCTCTCTCTCTCTCCGTATATCTCGATTGACCTCGCTCTTTCTCGGACAAAAACGATATATCACCATGTTTGAGCCCAATTCGACCTATTCACATTGTATACTCTCTCACGCACATCGTCTATCTAGGTCACTCTCTCCAACCCGTCTCACTCTTTCGATCGCACGGCGACCCTATGTGATCGGTTGACCTTGCTTCCTCCCACGCACAAAATATATCTACACGTCTGTGACTGGATCATCTCTCAAGCTCTATCTTACAGCCCTCACCCTTGCCAAAAGCTCAATCGGACAATATCTCTCCAGAGCATATATATTTGTTCAATGAATGTCGGACCACACTCACTTTGTCTCTCTATCTATATGTCTCTTGATTGACCTTGCTTTCTCACACCGTATCTTCCACGCGTTGAAACTACTACCTCTCCATCCCTCGCAAAGCCGGAGCTATTTACATTGCGAGGGGCACTCCAACCTTGGATTAATTTGCACTACTAGGAAAAGGGCTAAAGATGGGATGGACACTAATGGCGCACCAGGGAAGTAGTGCGCCACTACTATATACTAATGGCGCACCAGTTGGTGATGCGCCATTAGTGTGGAAGACACTAATGGCGCACCAGACAAAAGGTGCGCCACTAGTGATAAATTTTTGTTTTTCATTTTTACATATATACAAATGGCGCATCCGGCTGAAGTGCGCCATTACTAGTTCTAACTAGTAATGGTGCACCAGCCACAGAGTGCGCCAATACTGTATTTTTTTTTGCAAAACTACTAATGGCGCACCGTGTCATAGTGCGCCATTACTAGTTTAAACTAGTAATGGCACACCTACAGCAGGTGCGCCATATATATATATATATATATATATATATATATATATATATATATATATATATATTACTTTTTTTGCAAAACTACTAATGGTGCACCACCTGCAGGTGCGCCATTAGTAACCAGGGTTAATAATGGCGCATTTGCAGGTGGTGCGCCATTAGTAACCTGGGACCCCAACAAGATATTTTGGACAACCACACCTACCCACTCACTTTCCCCACTTCATTCCCTCCACCTCCTTCTCCAAGCTTTCGGCTGCCTCCTCCTCCTCACCTCATTTGCACCATAGATTCATCAAAATTAAGTGATGAAATTACCTTTTTTTGATAGGTAAGTAAGGGTAAAGCTATCTTCATGATGTAGATCTACTTTTTTCTCCCTAGCTCGCTCCAACAACGTGCACATGCACTTTTTGTGGCCTACCTAGATCTATGTATGTTTGTGGTGTTGCATGTGTTTGTGGTGTTGCATATATGTTTGTGTTTGCAGGTACCGATATTTGAAATGCGATAGTTGCCAATATTTTGCCGGAATGTTGATTCATTTCCGTTTCGGCGAGAATTTTGGCACTATGCATTCTTTTTGGTCCTATTTTTAGGGAAGGTCATGTCAAATTTTTTCTTGGTTCTAAAATATTATTTTGCTCTACCCCGCAGGCGACCATGGTCCGCACGATGACCGAAGGCATCGTGAATAGGTTTTTGAGCTCCGCGAAGGCCGAGATGCTTCAAAAGAACGAGACGGAGATAAGATGTCCGTCTCGAAGATGCAAGCTGAAGAGCCTTATTGCGGACCTAGATTCCGGGCAGGTGCGGGACCACCTGCTCTTGCGTGGTTTCATGGATGGCTATCGGTGGCAAGGTGATGAAGATAACTATGAAGTCGTCCATGGGGGCCGGACAAGAAATGAGGAAGGGCAACAAGACAATCACCGCGGCGAGGGCGGGCGAGAAGACGAAGAATCTCCAGGACATGATCACGACGGTGATGCTGTACACAGTCATCATGTAGAAGATGTCGTACATGATGATGAGGAAGATCAAGACGAAGGGCAATGATCATGAAGATGAAGATGCCGGAGCAGACGACGATGGAGGCTGGGTGCGGGACCCTCATATTCAAGAGATGCTTCTCAAGCAGACGGATAACGCAAGAGCTGCCGCCCGAGAGAAAGCCAAGCTGGATCAACTGGAGATAGACGCGGTTACTCCATTGTATGAAGGATGCAGGCCCAAGGATACCCGCCTGAAAGTAACGCTCATGGCTCTGGAGATGAAGGTAAAACACAAAATGACCGACGCATGCTTCGACGAGAACCTGTCATTCTGGCACGAACGTCTTCCCAAGGGGAACAAGTGCCCGACCAGTTTCGAGGAGGCGAAGAAAATCGTGTGTCCTCTGGATTTACCGCACATGAAATACCATGTGTGCATGAACAATTGCATCATTTATCGGGACGAGTACGCGGAGTCTACCATATGTCCGGTGTGCGGCATCACTCAATACAAGAAGAGGAAGAAAGCTCCTCGAAAATCGGTGTGGTACTTTCCGATCACTCCTCGTCTGCAGCGGTATTTCGCGGACCCTAAGGTAGCAAAGCTCCTGCGTTGGCACGCGGATAGGGAGGAGAAGAAGCGGGAAGATGACGGAAATGATCCGGAGATAAATAAAAAAGACAAGATGCTGAGTCACCCTAAGGATGTGAGCTAGTGGCAAGCATTGAACTTCGAATACCCAGAATTTGGTAAGGATCCAAGGAACATCGTGCTGGGCGCGAGCACCGATGGAGTCAATCCGTTTGGCAGCCAGAGAAACACACATAGCACCTGACCTGTGTTTGTGTGGATGTACAACCTTCCCCCCTGGTTGTGCATGAAGAGGAAGTACATTCACATGAGTATGCTAATTGAAGGGCCGAAACAACCAGGCAACGACATCAATCTGTATCTGGGGCTGCTGAAAGAGGAGCTAGACACGCTGTGAAAAATGCCAGCTAATACGTGGGACGCCGCAGAGAAAGAATATTTCCCTATGAGAGCCGCACTGCTCACGACGGTGCACGACTATCTCGGTTACGGATATCTCGCGGGGCAGGTAGTCCACGGATTTTCTGGATGCGTAAGGTGCATGGATGACACAACGTATCGCCAGCTAGATAGAGATCCCGGGTCTTTGAAAACCGTGTTCATGGGACATCGAAGGTGGCTTCGCGACGATGACCCGTGGAGGAAACGCAAGGATTTGTTCGATGGTGAAACCGAACCCCGAAAGCACCCGCGTATGAGGAGCGGCGAGGAAATAGACGAGATGTTGAAAAATTGGAAAGATTGCCACTCCGGGAAAGAAGCAAAAGGCGCCAGAGCCGGGAAAGAAGTGAAAGGCGCCAGAGCCGCTGCTGAAGGTATGGAAAACGAGGTCTGTTTTCTGGGACTTGCCGTACTGGAAGATCCACCGTGTGCCTCTCAGCCTTGATTCCATGCATATCATGAAGAACGTGTGCGAGAGTCTGCTTGGTACCCTGCTCAACATGCCAGAGAGGACCAAAGATGGTCCGAAAGCAAGGGCAGACTTGAAATCAATGGGCATCAGGCAGGAGCTTTACGCTAATGATGATGATGATGATGATGATGATGAGGCGAAGCAGGACACAGAAACTCGTCGCAAAGGCAAAAAGGCCAAGAAGACCGGAAATGACTACCCTCCCGCGTGCTTCACTCTAAGTCAGGAGGAGATCGAGCAGTTTTTCACCTGCCTCGTAGGAGTAAAACTTCCTTACGGTTACGCGGGGAAGATAAGCAGATACCTAGACCCAGCGAAGCAGAAGTTCAGCGGGATGAAGTCTCACAACTGTCACGTGCTGATGACGCAGATACTTCCAGTTGCAATCCGTGGGATCATGGACGCGCACATCCGTGAAATGCTATTTGGCCTATGCAACTTTTACAACGTCATCTCTCGGAAGTCGATTGGCGTGAGGCAACTCAGAAGGCTACAGGAAGAGATCGTGGTGATACTATGCGAGCTTGAGATGTACTTCCCGCCCACATTCTTCGACGTTATGGTGCATCTGCTGGTCCATATCGTGGAGGATATCATCCAACTCGGGCCGACGTTCCTGCACAGCATGATGCTGTTCGAAAGGATGAATGGTGTCATCAAAGGATACGTTCGCGACATGTCACGTCTAGAGGGAAGTATAGCCAGGGGCTTTCTGACCAAAGAGTGCATCTCCTACTGCATGAATTATCTAGGCATCGAGAACCCCGTTGGTCTGCCCGTCAACAGGCACCTCGGCAGGCTCGCTGGATGGGGTCACCGTGAGGGTCGCCGCGAAATGCATGTCAACTTCGAGGGTCGACTCGCCGACTTTCAAAGAGCAAACCTAGTCGCGCTACAACACATAGACATGGTCGATCCTTGGGTGGTAGAGCACAAAACCTTTATTGAGAAGACGTACAATGACCGAGGCCAACAGAGGACGGACGGAGATATAATCAAAGAGCACAACTCATGTTTCACGCGTTGGTTCAAGCAGAAGCTTCTGTCGTACCCTTTACATGAGGATTCTTCCGCGGAAGAACAACTCATATTCGCCTTGTCACAGGGCGCCGAGCACAACCTGATGACATATGAGGCGTACGATATCAACGGCTACACATTCTACACCGAGAACAAGGACATGAAGAGCGATGGTTATCAGAACTCCGGGGTAATGATGGAATCCTACACCGATAACGACAAGGACATATACTACGGAAGGATCAAGGAGATCTGGGAGCTGAGCTACGCTGGAGAGAAGGTCCTGATGTTCCGTGTTAGATGGGCCAAGAGCGTCCTAAAAGAAGACCGGTATTTCACCACCATGGTTATACCCGAAGCCAAATCCAAGACCGCGGGCGCAAACGTCACCGCAAAAAATGAGCCATGGGTACTGGCTTCCCAAGTGGACCAATGCTTCTTCATTACCGACCCGTCAAAGCCGAGTCATGTTGTTGTGAGGAGAGGCAAAAGGAAGATCATCGGAATGGATGGAGTAGCCAATGAGCAAGACTTCGACAAGTACGGCGACCCAAAGATCGAACATGACGACGACGATGAAGTAGCAGCACACACCACAAGAAGAAGCAGGACCACCCTACCTAAAGGACGTCCGTTCCACAGAAGAACTCCATTTGCGAAAAAGAAGGGCAAGAAGATTGTGAACAGATAGCTAGCTAAGATCGATTATATTTAAATCGTAGTCTTCATTTCTTGATTGTATTTCATGGGCACTTTTTGATATCATGAATATTTTTAAATTTCATGGGCACTTTTTGAATTCATGAGGACACTCGATCTCGATCCCCCTCCATCTCGATCTCGATTCCCCCTCCATCTCGATCTCGATCCCCCTCCATCTCGATCCCACCCGCACCCTC
>NC_041391.1:55899166-55899672 GCF_002162155.2 Triticum dicoccoides
ATATTATTATTGTTTTTATGAAAAAATATTACTGTTATGATTTAAACAAGTTTGAACATATTTAAACAATAAATATCAAACAACATTTGAAATGCATAAAAAAATATTGGGGAGCCTGGGAATCGAACCCAGGACCTCCTGGTGTGTGTGCTACGTGCTAACCAGTCAGGCTAGTGGGCGGTTCTGATGTAGATAGGGTTAGGTGGTATATAACCTGACAAGTCGGGCTAGATTAAAACAAAAATTCTAATGGCGCACCGAGGGGAGGTGCGCCATTAGAATAGTCATACTTATGGCGCACGAGGGGGAGGTGCGCCACTAGAACCCTCCCCCCACTCCACCTACTGCCCTCGCACTGTGTGCTCCCTCCCTCCCTCGCCAGATTCCCCTCGATCGACCCCAACCGTACACCGCTGCCGCAGCCGCCCACGCGCCCCCGCCATCCGCCGCCTCCGTCCGCCGCAGCCGCCCACGCGCCCCCGCCGCCTCCCTCTCCCCTTCCTCCC
>NC_041391.1:55899950-55943025 GCF_002162155.2 Triticum dicoccoides
TCCCGCGAGTACCACAACCCTCTTCCCCCGTGTTCTAGGGTTAGCAAATTTGAGTGTCCTCTAGTGAGCCTCTCTTCAACTGTTTTTGCTGCTGTTTAGTTCTGAAGATGAGTAGCAAGTATAGTAGGAAGCTGATGCCTAGTAGGAAGATGATGAGGAGCTACATGTTGTAGTAGTTACATGGCTGTTTGGTGAGACATGCTAGTATGATGTGATGACTGAAAAGGTGATGTAGCATTATCTCCTACTAGATGTGTCCATGGGAATATATATGATGTTTTACAATTTATATTGCTGCATGGGCTTTAATTGATGAATTTTTTCTTATGAAACTGAAATTATTAACTCCCTCTGTAATTTGTAAGACATCCACTAATTTTCCTAAGTAATTGAGAAGAATTTATATACCAAAACATAATAAGAACCCCAATTAGTACAATTTCCGTTAGCACACTGGTAAGATATAACTTACAAATTTACAAGTATCTCTAGTCAAGTCTGATATTGCTTTTGCTTATATGCGGTCAATTTCTCAACTTGATAACTAGTAGACCAGTAGTTTATATATTGTTACATTGACTAGGTTTCATACAAAAAAAATCCAGGTTACATAAATTTGTAATTTTATATGGCAATATTATATAGTGGTGAAAGGCTCAGCTCTGTCTGACTAATGCTATGCAATGTAATAAAATGGCATCCATTTTGGGCTGAACAAAATGTTATTTCATGAGTTGACAAACTATCTGCTAATACTTCTTCATTGTGAGTAGTTCCACTTTCAGTTTATAAGAAGTATACTATGCTTATAACTAAGCCAAATGTTTACATTATTCTTATTACTGTGCATGCTGTGATGTTCTAGACAGTTAAGTATTTGCAACTTGCTGCTAAACTAGATCATGAATATGTCATTGCTTTTCAGTGAGCTCCTAAGTGTACTATTATTCATTTATGATAGTTTGTGAGATACAGAAATAGATAAATTGTTTGTAATGGCTAACAGCCACACATGTGAATCTGTTCTTGATACACCTTTTCCCTTTTCTTAGAATCATCATATACAAATTAGAACCTTTCTAACATCTGCATATTTCAGGTTTCCAAGGAGGTAAAGGAAGTGAAGTTCAGACAGTGCAGCAGCAGCAACACCTCCAAGGTGAGAAATATGTTCAGTTAGGTACAATTAGCATCATGTAAGAAAATGGCCATAATGTGCCCTGATAATGATGTATTTTGTTATAAAAATATATAGTGGACTGCCATGATAATGACATGGTCCTGTGTTTGCAAGCTGTCATAATCTTCAGTTTACTTGAATTTTGAGCCTGCTAGTAGTTTACTTCCATGAGTTGTTTTATTGACATGGCACATTTGCAATGGAATTTAATATATCTTTAGCCACTGTTCAGTTAAGTTGAGTGAGTCATTAGAGGGCAGGTAGAGTCACCCTGAAGAATAAACCTGTTGCTGCTGCTATTATGCCTGTACTCACTGCTGCTGATGCTGTACTTGTGATGATGTTGTACTTGTGATGATGCTACTTGTTTATGAAGAAGAAGAATAAACCTGTTGCTGCTGCTGTTATGCCTGTATTCACTGCTGCTGCTGCTGTACTTATGATGATGTTGTACTTGTGATGATGCTACTTGTCATCTTCTGAAATGACCCATTGGCGACTTCATTACGTGGGGATAATGATTTTGCAGGTACCCCGAGAGGCCCTTGAGTTTGCCGGAATGTCAATTAACTTCCGTTCCGGCAAATTCGGGTACTCCATATGTCCTATTTTCAGCAAAGGTCATGCTGAAATTTTTCGTGAATTTTAGCAAGACTTTGCTAAAAATCGGACATATGAGGTACTTGCTACTAATGCATGGTCCGGGGTATCTTAGTACTTAATTAAGTAGGATCAACTGCCCCTTTATTCTTGCTGCATTAAACCATAGGTGGCAATAGAGCCAAGTGATTAGGCCCAACTTAGAATTCTCCTCAGCATCGATAAACCCTAGATGATAAACCCAACATAGGTGGCAATAGAGCCAACTGATTAGTGCCATGTGATTAGGCCCAACCTAGGGTGCCTCGACATCGATAAACACTAAATGATGAAAACTTAACTTAGCATTTAGGGTGCCTCGGCGTCGACAAACCCTAAATGATGAAACCTTGGCTTTTAGGGTGCCTCGGTGTCGATGAGAACCTAAATGATGTACGCTTAGGCTTTTAGGGTGCCTCGGCGTCGACAAACCCTAAATGATAAAAGCTTAGCTTTTAGGATGCCTCGGTGTCGACAAACCCTAAATGATGACCATGATCTTGTTCCTTGACAATAACCAACTTTTTGACCAAACTTTTTTATTTAGAGCGAAACATGGCCCACAATGATGAGGCCGGCGGTTCGGGCGGCAAGCAATTCTGGGAGCTGTCCCAGGAGTTGGAGGAACAACCTCACCATTATGAGGATGCCACGGAAGACACCGATCCTGACTACACAACCCCTAGTGGCGTCGGGGATGACACCACTTATGGTGCCTCCGAGGATGCCACCACTGATGATGGCGGCGCACACACAGATGGCAGCCAACTGAAGAGGCAACGGAAGGACCGGCGCCCGAGCGCGCTCGGCACCGTCAGGGAGGAATTTACTGAAGTGGACTCCGACGGGAATCCGACGGCGCCCAAACAAGTAGTCAAGGGGTACTCGGTTCAGCTCGGGTGCATTCTCCGGAGCACTGTCTCGATCAACACTGAGAACCTAAGGCATAAGGACCACGGGAATTTGCGCAGCCTCCTCTTCACGAAGCTGCACGAACGATACAAGTTCCCCCTGAGTTTGCAAACACACGCCTCTCAGGGAATAAAGTGAACAATACCGCCCTCATGAGGATGAGAACAGCCCTGTCTACTTGGAGAAGCACGGCGAAGGCAATGATTGACAAAGGTGGTAGTTATGACAAGATCAAGGCGAAATATCCTTTGATGAGCGAAGATGAGTACAAGGAGTTCGAGATCAAGTGCAAGAGCAGTGCAACCTCCGAATCAAGTCAGTGGGGCAAAGAAATGCGGAAGTTGAACTTAGGGGTCCACCAACTCGGTCCTGGCGGTTACAGAGTGGCGGAGCCTATATGGGACAAGGAGGACGCGGAGCGTGCCGAGCAAGGCCTACCGCCCCGCTTCGAGAAATACTGTGACAAGCAGACCAGGAACTTTCTCAGGGCCCGGTACAAGGTGGACCCCGTAACAAAGGAGCTTACCACGGATCCGAAGATCAAGGCGCTCGAGCTTGTTCTGGTAAGGAATACACCCCCGCGTAATTAGCTCCATATGGTTGCATTCTAATTAATCCCCAATATTTCTAAATGGTTCACGTTCCTTCCGCAGGACACTGAAAGCAGTAGCGCGGGGTCGTCTCAGAGCTCCCCTTTCGACACCCCTTTAAATAGGGCGTTGAACGTAATGAAAAACAAGGATAAGGTCAGTAAGCCGACGTCAGCTGGTCGTGTGACCGGCAAAGGCTTGTCCACAAAATGGTTGTCATACTATACCGCTGGTGGGCGAAAGGAGAAAAAGACCAGCTCGAAAAGCCAGTCGCGTGAGGTTGAAGCACTCAAGGCACAAGTGGTGCGGATTCCGGAGCTTGTCCAAGAGCAAGTGGAACAACAACTGGGAACGAAGCTCCACTCCATGGTTCCTACGTTGATTCATGGGCTGACGACGTGGATTGCGGGCGGCCAACAGGGGCCTCTCCCGGTTCCCAGCTTCACGGCCAGCAACTCGCACAGCGCGCAGGCGGCGCCATTGGTGTCTCCGGCGGCGCCATTGGTGTCTCCGGCGGAGGCGGTATTCGTGTCTCCGGCACCGGCACGGGCATTGGAGCTTAATGCACCCGGGTGTACGCCGGCCGACACCTCGCCAGCAAGCGGCCCCTCCGTCAGTTGCACGCCCGCCGTTGGCGGTGCCTCGACATTAGCCGAGCTCGACGGCATCACGGTAACTAAGCCTCTCGGCCGATGACTTCATCTCCTTGCCTTTGACTGGGCATCCCTGACGCCCTACATGTTTTCGCAGGGCGCCACCGACGTTCCTTGCACTCTTCTGCACTTCGTGGGCGGCGAGTTGGTCGATGTCGCCAAGGGCAGAATCGTTCAACCGGGCAACCCCATGTTCCATGGTAATCCGATGCCACCCACAGTGTATAGGGTTGAAGTGGTTAGGGTGCTGCTAGGCTGCGACGAGCTGTTACCTCCGATTCGACCCGCTGGGGCCGATGAAGAAGATGAGATGACCCTCAGCGCCTGCGTAAACTGGCCCTTGCTTTGGCCGAAGAGCCAGATTCGTTTGGGGGCGGGGGACACCACCCCACAGACAAGACCACCAGTCGTGCCGGCGCCAAGCCATGGCAAGAACGCCGCAACGCTACCGGACCTGCCGGACATCCCTATGCCGGACATCCCTATGGCACAGGATCCGGACAGCCCTATGGCACAGGATCCGGATGACGACGACAACGACGACGGTACATTTACCAAAGTCGATAAGTACTTTGCTGAACATGGGTACGCTGACGAGTTCTGCGGGCCTCTTTCTCAAGAACCCAACCAAGATGACCGCAATCTAGCTGGTACGGCGGAGAAATCCAATTGCAACAGGCGTCGTCTGGCATTCAGTTCTCAGGAGACGCCTCCAGCTCCCGCCTTCACCGAGCCTCAGATAGCTGAGGTGCGAAATATTATCAGCCCCAACACGCTCAAGAAGGCGGTCTGTGAGCAGAACTCGGTCCCATTACAGGAGATCAAGAAGAAGGGACGAAAACGAAAGACTAACAAGGGCGCCGGTGCGAGCCAGCCAGCACCGAGTTTGATCCATGCTCAGGACGGGCCACCTTCACCTAAGGATATCTCGAGGAGGGTGCATGTGGCGGGTAGGGCGATGCTACCGCCAAATATGCTCAATGCTGCAACCGATGCTATGCGGAGTCTGCACGACAGTGCTCTTTCTTTGGAGAAGCGGCATCTCAGAGAGAATGATGTGGCATACCCGGTTTTCGTGGCCAAGGTGCCAGAGGGCAAGGGCTTTGTGGATGGCGACATCGGGGGTACAATCGTCCTGCGGTTTGATGACATCTTTGCTATGTTTAACCTTCATCCGCTGCACTACACCTTCGTTCGGCTGTTTTCGCTGAGTATGGAGATGCGGATCATTAGAGACAAGACCCCTTACATCGTGATAGTTGACCCCTTCTACATGTGTGCCAAGCACTTAAGCAGCGCTGGGGACCGCCAAGTTGCGAGTTCACACCTCGAAGGCGTCATTCTGGCAAACCCAGATAAGGATAACTTCCTTGTGGCTTACTTTCCCGAGTAAGTCATCCCTTAACCGCCCCGTAACATATGATTTCTTAGATTTCGATTGTTCTTTTTTTTCTAACATTCCGTGTTTTGTGCAGTGACACACATTGCACACTCATCCTCTTAAGCCCGAAATATTCCATGGCCACGTATTTCGACCCGAACCGTAACTCCAAGATAGACTACACAAATGTCAAGAAAGTTCTTGATGATGTTCTCCCTGGCTACACCAAATCTGGAGGCACCTTCACCAGGGCAGTTCGTAAGTACGGCAAGCACATGTTCTCACACAACACGAAGTTCTGCTGCGTCAAGCAGCCGCCTGGCGGTCCGAAGGATGCCTACTACGCCCTCCATCACATGCGTGTGATCGTAAGGGACCATCATCACCTCCTGCTACCAGATAATCTCAAAGATTGAGGCGCGACCATGTCGGCAATCCAGGACACGGACCTCAGACAAGAATTCTTTCACATCCAGTCGGAGTTTGCGGACATCATCCATCAAGATGTCCTTCATACCTCGGGGCAGTTCTTCCTCAGATATCAACCGTCCAACAGTGAGATAGATGGAACGCTACAAATGCAGGGTGACAACGACCGCGATTTCATGACCATCACGACAGACGGCGGCTTCATCCAAGCTCCTGTCCGATGAGTCAAGTCAAAAGTAGTGATGTGTAGTTCTGAAACATTGATTAGCTCATGTTGTAATTAAACTTTAATGAATTCGTATGTCTCTTTGGTTTGGACAGTCTTTCAACTTAGATGTAATCGATGCTATTTATTAGTAGGACCATGAATCGTGCTATTAATGTCTTGCTTTTCTCTTCCGATCCTTTTGTTGCATACTTACATATTGCTTATGTCTTGTCTGTTGTTTGGCTTGTGCATAGAGATGCCGTCGTATGTCGTGTACAAGGGTAAGGTTCCCGGAGTCTACGACGACTGGGACGAGTGTCGGAGACAGGTTCACCATTTCAGCGGTAACAGTTACAAAGGATACACCACTAGGGCGGAGGCAGAATCTAGATACGCCCGCTATCTAGCGAGAGAGAGGAGGGAGCATTGGAGGAACCGGATGAAGACCAGTTTGATCACGATGATGCTCATCATGATGACCGCAACTCTCTTCTATGTGATGGTAGTTTAGATGATCGATATCGACTTGTAATGTGAAGACAAACTCGATACTCGCGGTCTTGAGACTTGTAATGTTTTATCTTTGTTCACTCTTTTGAATTCGGAGACTAATATGATGAATTGTACTCGGAGACTAATCTTCTATTGTATTCGATGAATCTGCTGTTGCTGTGTGCTGCTGTCTATATTCTGTCCAATAATATATTTTGTAACATGTGCAAAAATCAGAAAAGTAAAAAAAACAAATATTCATACTAATGGCGCATCACAAAAGGTGCGCCATTAGTATGCCAAAGGATACTAATGGCGCATCACGACAGAGTGCGCCATTACTATGACAAAGCACATGGTTACATATGGCCCCCCCGGGAGGCATACTAATGGCGCATGGTGTTACATACTAATGGCGCACTGCGTGGTGCGCCATTAGTAGATACTAATGGCGCACCAGTGGTGCGCCATTAGTAAAAATACTAGTGGCGTGATACTAATGGTGCACCGGTAGTGCGCCATTAGTAGGCAAAACCGGTGCGCCATTAGTAGGCCTTTTCCTAGTAGTGTTGTGTAGGCATTTATTCCGGTCGGTTTAGATTATATTTCCGTAGCATTCGGCCCACAACTACTCCAAACACCGTTGCAACCCACGCAACTCCCCTAGTTGATTTCCCTCTAGCTCGATCATCGCTCTCTTGCACGTCCTTTCTCGCATTCAACATCGCACCATGGTATTATTGAAAAAACTATGTTGTTCTCTTTAATTATTATAAATAAGCTACAAAACTACACATCGATAGTCCACTTGGAATGGAACAAATTTCGACCCACAAATTAAAGTGCTACAAACTACACACCGAGGGGCCCACATGTCATGAAACAAATTTGGACCCATATACAAATTAAAAAATAAAGGACGAGGATCGAACATGCGACCGGGGCTTCAAGCCGCACGTCAATAGGCAACATATACATAGAATAGCATTGTTTGTTGTACCCCCTTTGTTCATATAATGTTTTTATATTACCACAGCCTAATTAATGGATAACATGTAATATTATTTTTAGTACTATTCGCCTTCACTTACTGGTGGGTTCCATGTGTGCTCTCTCTCTCTCCTCCCCTTCTGCGTTTAGATGCACGGACAAACAGGAAGAACTCGCGGGCGATGTTGCTGTTGACCATATCTGGACGTGTTCACAAGTCACGGCACCAGTTTCACATACTAGCAGCACTAGTCAGTGTGTACGTGCAATGCACGTTAATTTGGAAGTATATTAAGTGCATGCGGATATTAACTACTAGGATATTATTTGCGTGTTGTCATGTGATTAGCACTATTTTTGGCATGAAATTAACTACATGCTAAATGTGTTGAGCGCTCGACATTGAAGCAGTCTAGGTCGTTGGATAACAAAGAATACATGTGGCATGATGACGTTTTATATTTAATTTGATACGGCTCTAGCAGAACATTCAATCGATCAAACCATACATTTCGTTCAGTTTGACTCCGACTTTAAATTATCGACGATCGATATAAAATAAACGGAAATGATAAACGTTCGGATTTTAAGCATGGCAGTCCGAACGTTTTTCATGGCAAATTTAGATTACGCGGCGGCGGTGGGGGCGTCTCGCGGTGGCAATCGGCTCCTCTGCCGTGCTCTCTGTGTCGTAGGGCCACTGACCGATGGCGACGGCGGCGTCTTGCGCTGTTGCTGGCGTACTCCTAGACGTTGGCCTAGCTTTAAGGAAGGCCAAAATGTTCTGGACTTCGGAGCGAGTCAATTGGCGTTGGTGCAAGGAAGCGGTCGACGGCGGCCATCCATGCCGCTGAGGGGGGCACTGGCACCCGCGCGGGGACAGGCGTTGTCAACGGCGCGGCGGAGACATTCGTATGCACGGGCACCGGCACGGGCGCGCACGTCAGTGCACGCGCAGGCGCATGCGCTGGCAGGTGCACATGCACCGGCATGGGCGTGCACGTTAGTGCACGCGCAGGCGCATGCGCTGGTAGGTGCACGGGCGCTTGAAAGTCGGCGGGGACCTCGTGGAATCCCGTGGCATCAAGCTCGGCGACAATGTGCGGCTCCCAGCCCATCAATGCCACGAGGATGGAAGCTGATGCAGTCGGGGCGACGGGAGCCGGAACGGTAGCTGGGACAGGCGCGGCGTCTTCCCGCAAGGCCAGTTCAAGCTCGTCCCAAAGCGCCTTATGTTCTTGAGACTCTGGCTGGGTGTCTTCCTCATGAAACTGGAACACTAAGGGCAGACCATCGTGATGCGGCATGGCGTACGTTTAGGTCAGGCTAGTTGGAGGTAGACGACAGGAGAATCGGAGAGGAAGAGAGAGTATTATAGAGATACCGGGTAGTGCGGCGCCGGCGACATTAAAAGTGGGAGCAGTTGGGACGACGGTGGGCGGCGGAGCCTGGTCAAAGGGCTCGCCTCCTTGTGAGTCTGCACAGCGGTCTGCTCGCACGCCTCCCGTCAACTCACACGCTTGCTGGGACGACACCTGCCGATGAGAAGCGGGGACTCGTGGGGACACGTAAACGCCCACGGTTTCAATAGTGAAAGTGTTCGCCTTAACGTGACAGGTCTTTGTTCCAAAATACCTTGGCTCTTCATTTGTGCAACTTGTCATAAGCAGCTTGTCTCTAATTGAAGAAAAAACTTATGAAGTAATATTTGTGCCATATCACGTGACCATGCTCAGTTTCAAGAATTTATGCTCACTTTTGGATTTACTGAAATTTAAGATCCAGGATTCGAAACAATATCATAACCTGCATCATGCAATAAATTTTCAAGCCATACATCTGTCCTGTTGTATTTCTTAAGAAAGGATTTGGTCAAACATTTTGCTTAGTTAAACCTCCTTTCCGGTTTATAGGTCTCAATTCAAAAATCTCACCAACCAAGGTAGATGGTGAGTGGTGGAACAATTGTTGTACTTTGGAAAACCACTCAATTAATGCGCTTGTTTTCCTCAAAAATTGTGTTTACGAATGCATTAATTGCAATGCATGCATGCATAAAGTAAATGCATTGGTCAATTTTCTCTTAATACTTGCATGTGATGATTTATTGCAACTTGAAATCTGAACATGTGATGGTGAACAACCAAATTGAGACTTATAAAATGGGAAAACTAAAATTTTGAGATAAGCCCTATAAACCGGAAAGGATGGAGTAGAAGGATAATCCCTCCGTACCAGTGCATTGCCTGATATATTAACTCAAGTACTAGGCACGAACAAACGGGCTCAATTCTGTGCTCATCCTGGTGTAGTAGTAGTAGTACTAGGCAATGTAGTTGACGGGTGACCTTGATGAGCGGCGACCGAGGGAATTGAACCGTGCTCGGCACGGTAGGTAACGTTGTCTAGTTACTAAAGCATCCCTCCGTTGTTCATCGGTAGTCATTATGGACCGAGGACATGAGGGGAATTTCCTAGGGTTGGAATTCTGGCTGCCAGATATTTCGACTTGAAACGCTGAGACTCGACTGGTTGGGGTTGCCTAATGTGCGTACCACGCATGCCACCGAAGGACACGAGCCCATTTTTTTAGGATCAACACGAGCCAAGGTCTGGCTGGTACGCCGTTGGGTCCTACCATTCGAGAATACGAAAGGAACCTTTTAAATTGCGGAACGAATCTATGTGTATTACAATACCCGTATTTTCCTTGCAAATACAAATCTCAACGTGGTAATTGATTTATGACGAGTTGTTGAATTAGAGTGAGTTTGTGATATAGTGATCTCAACGTGGATTTCACATTTCATGGTATCCCTAGTAAGTTTTCCAATGCAAATTCAAATTTAAAAGATGAACAATATGGAGGTGAGAAAACTTTGTATGTATCAAGCATATGACCACACACACACAGAGAGAGAGAGAGACACACACACACACAAACACAATAACAATCCAATAAGTACAGTGCATCTATTTTTCCAAACCATGCATGTATGACACGAATTCAAAAATACTCCTTCTATTCCTAAATATTAGTCTTTTAGAGAGTTCAACAAGTGACTACATACGGAGCAAAATGAGTGAATCTAGACTCTAAAATATGTCTATATACATCCGTATGTGCCAGTCCATTTGAATCCTCTAAAAAGACTAATATTTAGGAACGAAGGGAGTAAAATGTAAGACATCCATGGTCCTCAGTTCAATATTTAAAATGAACATGAAAGTGAAACATGAATATTAAGTCTAGTACTACAGTACATGCAAATGTTGTGTTTAGGCGGAGCTATGATTGTCGGGGGTCAACCCCTCGACCTTAGATAAAATTGTGGAGCTCTATTTAGGGTTGTTTAGATTATATTTGTCCCCACCCTCCCAACCACCGATTGGTTGTGCACCCCCACCCCTCCTCCCCGGGAGAATATCATGTGCCCCCATACCTTAGATGCTATATACCGATACAAGTTGCTTGGAGCTTGTAGATCTGAGATATAGCAGCTCACATGATGTGTCTTAATTTTTTTGTAGGAAACGTTGATGAGTTTGGGATTGCACACAATTTGTACAAAAACTACTTAGATGCCCTTTGATCCCATATCCAACGACCTCGAAGCTCGTATCACCGTAGCATCTAAGATGAAGGAGGACATCATATTCTCCTATATGTAAGAATATCATGTGCTACCACACCTTAGGTGCTTTGGTGATACAAGCTCTTCGGAGGCGTTGGATTTGTGACCCAACACCTCCTCGGTGGTTCGAATGGTTTTTTGCAGAAAAGCCCCAAAAGAGTTTAGCCACTGCTTACAAGCACAAAGACTGCTCAGATGCCATTGGATCTCAGATCAAACGACCTCCAAGCTCCTATCACCGTAGCATCCAAGCTGCGATAGCACCTTATGTTTTCTCGCACGGGAGAGTATGAGGTGCTCCCGCACCGTAGATTCTATGGTGATACGAGTTCACTAAGATCTAACGACCCACAGTAGTAGGTTTGAATGTTTTTGCAATATACGGCTGACAGAGTTTGGGAAATGCGCAGAAAGTACAAGTACTACGCATGTGCCATCTAATCACTGATCATATGACCTAGATGCTCATATCACCGTAGCGGGTAATTAAGCTATGGGGAGCACCTAATATGAGCACCGGGGATCCGTTGGATCAAAGATGCAGCGGCACACACGAGGCCTGAATGTTTTATTTGCAAAAAAACCTTTGGAGAGTTTGGAAATTGTGCATAATTACAAAGACTACTCCCAAGCCATTGGATCTCACTTCCAACGGTGTAAAAACTCGTATCACCATAGTATCTAAGCTGCGGGGTGGATGTGATATTCTATGCCGCTATTATTTTTGTTCGTAAACTTGCAAAATACGTGTAACTCGTGCGGTTACTTGTCTAAACGCGCAAAGTGTTTGTTCAAGAAAACATCCTACACTGAAATATCGGAACAACACACAGGGGTCCCACTTGTCATTAATCAAATTCGGACCTAAAACTAACAAATCTGAAAGACGAGATTCGAATTGGCAACCTGGACTACAAAGCGTAAGTCGATAGCATGAAAAAAGGAATGATTGTTGGCTTTGTCCCATAACTTGATTTTATACAGTACTTGGGTTGAGTAGAGTAGAGGGAGTGCCTCGTCAACACGTGCATGACCGTTGTCTACCTTACTGGTGGGTCCCAGGTCTGTGATCTCAATCTCTCTTCTCTCCATCGTCTAACCTTTGCACGGGCACATACGAAGAGCGGCGCTAGCTTGCCGTGGTGTTATTACAACTAAAAAAAGCTTGGAAAGTAGAAGAATCGCCTAGAACAAGAGACGTTGTGGCTGGTCGAGACGGAGCTAACCATGCCACGTTTGCATGATGAAGTTGTGTGGCTAGTGGGGTGTTTTCGATCGGTTGGCTGGGTTCCGAGGTCGAACCATAGGTACTACGTCTGATAAAGTATATTTTTACACGCACATTTTTCCTCCGTGCCGAGACGTGGCACACCCTACCGCGCGGGTTTCGGGGTCCTCCCGGGTGGTGCACGCATATATTCTTCCTGACGTGGGACGCCCTACCGCGCGTTTTCTGGGTCCTCCTCGGTCGTAGCGCCGAAGCAAGTAAATGAGTCGTCAAATCACGAAAGACCACCTTTCCCGCCGAGTACATCAGTGAAGCACGGTGGCTAGCTAGTTGGGCTAGTTCGACCGATTAGCTAGGCCGCCACCATATTTGTTTTTCACCCCTTTTTTATCTACTTGTCGGCAGGTAAATTTAAATATCCACCGCGGCGTTGCTCTGGTGTTTGGGTGCGGCAGGATTTTTAATTTTTTGATTGACGGGAGCAGGCGCGGCAGCATTTTTAATTTTTTGATTGACGGGAGCAGGCGCGGCAGCAATTAGTCACAATGACTCCGCCTGTAAAAACCCATTGCTCCCTGATGTGAGAAGTTGTCAACTGGTGTTTTACCATGGTGAAAACCAAAAGATTCGCCGCTCCTCGGCTCGCTCCCTCCGCCTTCCTGTAGATTGCATTGCCTTTCAGCCGTTTCGCCCCCTTTGCTTCCTCTCCCATTGCTTCTACCTGGTGCCATGGCGGTGCAGCAAATCACGGAGTCTGAGGTGAGCCGCCTGACATAGGAGCTCCATGCCAAGGATGCGGAGCTCAGGGCCAAGGACGTGGAGCTCCGTGAGCTCAAGGAGGAGAGGAGTGCCATGCTCCTCCGTTATGTGCGGGAGTTCACGGACCTTCAAAAGCGGCAGGCATCCACCACAAAGATGCTCGAGGCGTCGGCAGCGTTGCTATAGAAAGCGGGAGATACGATAGGCCGTCAGGGGAGCCGGCTGGAGCACGAGCGAGCCAATCATGACGAGGTCAAGGATCGCCTCAGCCACTTGGTGAACCAAGTTGCCACGCATGTGTTGCGGCTGCGTGATGCCTGCCGTCGTGCCAGCGCGACAATGCCGGCCGTCGGGCTAAACCCGTTCGACCACCCTGTCGACTTCAACAAGCTGCGGCTTCCTGACCTGGTCTCCTACTTCACCTATATCTCTGAGGAGCTGAGCCGTCTCCGCATGATGGTGGGGGCTGAGCTGGACAAGGAGGGGTTGTGGGCTGCCATCGCCGTTGTCGGGCGAATCCTTTCAGGGCTCCGTCACCGGAATCCATTCGTGCCATTGGACGCCGTCTTTGACGAGCTGGCTCCCGTCGACCGGGAGCGGGCTCTGCGGGCGGTTGCACCCTGCATCACCAACGTCATGCGCCTCGAGAAGCAGAGGGACTTCGGTGGTGTTTATGCGCCCTCTGCATGGGCATGTCCATGTCTCGGCGCAACATGACCGTTGGATCAAACTCAGACAGTGCAAATCAGTCATTGTAGCACAAAGCGTGTGGGTGTGTTTGGTTGCATTCTCATCTCAATATAGTTATTTCCTCTTCATGTATTTTTGTCAACCTACTAGTGTGGACTCATGCACCCTTCATGCACTCTGCCAAACACCCAAAAGTGGGCCGAGAAGGGAACTTTTGCTCCCATCCCATGCACCCTTCATACACCCAGTCTAACACTATAGGATGTGCTTCATATGGTTCATGTTTCGTGGAGTACTGTAGCACCGTACTCTCCGTGCGCTGTGGACCTAGTTCTGTTAACAATGATCTCACCGTTCATTCTCGACCGGACAGTCGAAAAAGCGGTACTATGTTACATATAGGAGTAGTTGACATGCGCACAACATCATTTGTTATCGTCATATCTTACTACACTAGCAACAAGATTGTGTAGTACTGACGTATGAACCACTGCACATGCCTAGTAGTAGGAGCACTGTGTATGTTCAAGTGGCTGCCGTGTTTCGCACTCCTCCTTCGTAAGAGTGGAAACGCTTGCTGTAATCATTTTTTTCTTCAGAATGAAAAACAGTGGACACACTCTACCGTGCGGATCCTCCTTCCAGCCATGCACTAAATTACTCACTTTCGCCGACGTGTGGGACAGCCAGCACCTGGGACCACCAGCCATGCACTAAATTACTCCGTAGTAGAGTGACGGTAGACTACCCCGATCAAACCGCTGTAGTAATGCCCAATGAGCTGTCAAATCACAAAACCCCCTCCTTTCCAGCAGTAAGTTGGACGGACGAAGCAACCATCATTTCACTCTTCTCTCTCAGCTTCCTCTCTTGAAGAAAACCCCCACTCGCTTCACTTCTCCCTCATCTCGTTCATCCTTTCACTCTTCTCTCTCAGCTTCCTCTCTTGGATGGACGCCGGAGCACAGGCCGACGTGATGTCTATGGCTCTGGCCAAAACCGTCGAGGCTCATGGTACGAAGAAGCGCAAGCACCCCACCGAGACTACCGCAGACAAGTTCAAAGACATTGCCCTGTCCAAGCCCCCCTCTCCGAGATCCCTCATTAAGCAAGTCCAGGTAATGTCTCTTGTTGACAATCTTTTTCTCGATCTTGATCATGTTTTTTCATCTAACACGCAGTACTAGTACTGGTAGTACAACTTTCTGGGTGATCTTGCATGTGATTTTAGTGTGCCAAATGACGGTTCTAAATTCCTCTTTTGACCAAAACATGCGAGAGGTTGACACTGATTTCTTATAGATTACTTTCAATTACTCCCTCTGTCCCAAATTTCTTGTCTTAGATTTGTCTAGATACGGATGTATCTAATACTAAAATGTGACTTGATACATCCGTATCTAGACAAATCTAAGACAAGAATTTTGGGACGGAGGGAGTAGTTTATGAACATCAATGCTACCTTTTAAGAGGGTATATTTGCCTCAGTAACTTGTGTTATGGATATTGCATGTAATCCCTCTGCTCTCGTGCCTTTGAAGACATGTTCTACTGTCTTTGTTCACTCATTTCTGTGCGTATATGTAGTCATATATGGAGTATAATATCTAAAATCATCTTATATTTCTGAACGGAGGTAGTAATAAAATGTGGTTTTTGTTTGAACTAGAACCAAGTCCGCGGTGGAGATGAAGTTCTAAAAGTCATACCGTGTGAACTGGAAGACCTGATGATGCGTTCTACTGCTGAACTATCCAGCTGCTGTGTCCTTGTCGCCACGTGTCCTGAACTAGTGTTTTCCTGTAGCATTGTTGTCAGGCATGTTCTCGAGGCTGTACTTGACCACAACAATTTCCTGGCCGTGCCTTCGATTACGAAGGGTGTGGTTCTTGTAAAGCTTCCCAACAAATCTGATGCGGCCTGTCTTCATCATCATGTTTAGGGTGTGGTTCTTGTAAAGGCCACTCTGTTAGGTTCTCCAAGGTTGACAAGATGGTGATGGTGCATGTAGACATCTCACACAAAGTCCATGGCCTAGTCAGTTATGCGGGGTTCATCCCGTAGGTCGGTGGCAAGAAATAGTCTGCAGAGTTTAGTTAGTGCAACTTTGCTTGTCTGTAGTAAGTACTATTGTTCAGTACTTGATTTGTGTTTGTGAACCCTGTATTGTTTATTAGTACTGCCGCTTTTGGTGTGTGGTCAGTCCTGAGAACGGTCTATGTTAATGTCTGTCCACTCAATTCAGTCTGTTCATTTTGAAGTATCCAGTTCATATTTTTTGTGAGGATGGTTTATCAATTATGGTTGCACTCCAATATCTGTATGCATTGCAGGGTTTATCGCACCCACCAGGATTTCCAGTCCCATGGATGTTCGGCCCATACGATTTGTCACGACCTTTGGACTGTCCTGCTTGTGGGAGTAGGCGGGGCCCCTGCATGCCACAAGTAGTTGGACGATCAATCTTCTGTTTAGTACTTCAACATAGTGATTTCCTGGTAAGGATTCACTCGTGTCACATCAAGTAAATCTTATTGATTTACTGTCTAAATCTTATTGATTTAATGTCATGTTTTCTTTCTTTTCCTGCAATTTTATGATGCAGGTTTTGCCATGTGACATTCCTCACAGAATAAACCGTTTGGTTTGCTCTACGATGGCTATTTTTGCAGGTTTCACTTCTTATGTCGTGTCAGTAATGAAGGCACTGTCCATCACTTATATTACTGGAAAAAATTGGATGAGTCTGTTGTCTGAGTACAAGCTGAATCCCTATGATGAACTGCAGTTTGGTTTAACAAAAACACCACAATTAGTCCTTCTCGCGTTTAAAAGAAATGAAGAAAAAAACTGGATCACGGTCACGGATCCTAGTCAAGTTAGAAAGCTGATCATAGCAAACCAGACACGATCGCCGCTGTCCCGCATAGATCGAGCACCGGCAGTTGCTCTAGCACTAACAGCGGCAACAACTCAGTCTAATCCAGCTGAGGATTGGGCACCGACCGTGTCAGTGGATCAGTCTGATCTATCAGAGGATCGGGCATCGACATCGGCACCAGCTCTGCAAGGAGCACCATCTCCGGCAGCAGCAGCGGCTTCGACACCTGCACCAACACTTGCACTTGCATCTGGTCCGGCCCGTGCAGTTGCACCGGCAATAGACTGGGCTACAGTTCGCACTTCATATACCAAAGTCCTTACAAAAACCGACATGTCCACCTTCTTAATAAGCATTGGCCGCCCAAGTGCTTCGTTCTTTTTTCTTTCCATGTTGTTTCACATGATTCACTGTGTTGATCTAACTGTTTGGGTATGTCTTCTTGTTTGCAAACAGAGAATTCCTAGAGCAACGAGGGAGTCGTTCAACAATCCGGGCGACCGCGGCCAAGTTTCTCTTACCATGCGCATCTTGGTGTGAATGAACCTGCTCAATATACCGTAAGTACAAAGGATGGTCGCATGATGATTGATGCTAAAGGATGGTCAAGGTTCAAATCTAAATCATATCTTGCGGTAGGGGATGATGTCAAAATCGAACTTTCTCGGCAAGGAGAGCTGGTCCAAATCAACTTTGAAATTCTTCAGTAGCAGCACGCAACTGCTGAACTGATCTATCCTCCGAGAGATTTTGATGTAATAATCTGGCATGGTGAAACAAATGTCCTGTGTGTATAAGTAGTGCGACAATATTATTTATCACATGGTATATCGTTGATTGAATTGCAACTCTGATTGCCGGTTAGGAACTGTCGTTCGATTTCATTCCAACAGCTGTCGTGCTTTATTCAATTTTGTGTATTCGCCTTGCGACAGCATCTAAAACCAGCGCAGTACCGATCGCTTGCAATATGAAAAGCGCTGAGGTAGAACACATGGGCCACCAAACATGTAGGGTCGGCCTGTGGCCCAAAGTCCAGAACCGTGAGCCTATCTGAGTATTATATTCTCAGCTGAACCCCCATAAAAAAAGCTGAACCCCCATAATGCTCGTGCGTTGCAGAGGGAGTATATTTCTCAGCAAGGTGAGCCTGTGATATAAAAGATTTGTATATTTCGTTACAGAGGGAGTATATCTCTGTCAAAAAATATATTTATGTGTAACTAGTTTCTCCTGTCTTTCTACTTCCTTTCACTGATATGTGGGGCAACCGGCAATGGGTCCACGTGCCATATGCACAAATTAGAGTGCACAACTTCATGGTAGACACACCCCGGTCGTAGCACCGAAGTAATGCCCAATGAGCTGTCAAATCACACCCCCCCTTTCCAGCTTTAGAAGTAAGCTGGACGGACGAAGCGGCAATATTTCACTGGGCCTGAATCCCCTTCTCCCTCGTCTGCTTGTTCAGAGAAAACCCCCGCTCGGTGATTGCATAGGGTTTTCTCATGGCGAACCAGGTACGAATTCTTCATCCATCCCCGATAAATCCAAGTCTCTTGGTCGCAGGTAATCCTAGGATGGCAGCCGCCGCTGTTGATGCATTTTTCTTCGTACTGAATCTAGTGTGTTTCAGTTGCAGTGCCCAAAGTGCGAGTACCCTACAGATTTCTGTGCCCTCGGCGAGACGCCACACTTGTTCCTTCTCATCCTAACACAGCATTTTGAAACGCGCACAGTATGTTCCTAGAATCCTCTTCTCTATCCGGGAGGGTGGGGTTTATTTGAACATGCTGTGTTCTGATATTATTTTTCCTGCAGTGTATTATTTGCTCTGCCAGAACAAATGTACTCAAGATGCTCGGCCTTGCCATAACTGAATACACTAGTTTAATGGTCACAGTGAAGACAAGCCATGCATATTACTTCCGAGTTGGGTTCATGAACCAAGAAGATCTCTTCTTTTTTATGGCCGAACTTGGATAAACTTTCTCAAGTGTTACGGACTAAAAGTTGGCGCACGAATGTTGATGGAAATAGCAGAACCTGGTCTCATCTTCACTGCGATCTTCCACCCCGACGTCGTTCCAATTGTTCATCCATGTTAGTTTTGTATCTGGTTCTTGCTTGTTGCCTTGATTACTTCTTAATCCACCTATTCTGTCTAACTAATCACAATTTAACTTTAGAAGTAGCAACGAATCTCTCATGAAGATGCTACTTCTAACTAATATTTTCTTATAATTGGTGGCACGTGTAGGTTTTTTTCAGAGTTAAGCAGTCTGCTCATTTGTTACTCTGTAATAACTCGGCTATTACTAATGGCACTGAAGTTGACTGGATCGACATCCACAAGTTCCTACACTTTATTGATCGCCTTGAGGTCCTTGTGGGGCATTTCAATGGTGGAAGGCCACGTGGGATATGTGTGCCACTGCTGCACTCGTTGAACAGGTCCAACTGTGTCGAGAAACTTATGGTACGAGCTGTTTTCTGTTATATATGTTGTTAATAAACTATTGCTTATACACAGTTTTACAGCTGTGATCTTCTTGAAACAGGAACTACCGAGTTCTATTGTTCCTATACAGATGCCAGACCATGGTCAGGTCAGACTTGCACTTGGTCACAACATGATGTTTATGTCGACCTACTCAATTCCCCTTGGAGGTGAAAAGATACTTATTCATGGGTGGTCTCAAATAATGAAGGCCCGTCCATCTTGGAGAATAGGACAGAAGATTATGTTCATGCTTTTCCATGGCTCTAAAGCGAATATCCTGTATATTGACCACGTTGCGAGATGAAGCCGCTTTCAGAAGGTTGTGGATGCGCGAGGTGGCGCCTGGGACTTGTCCTGGGGCTTGGCGGCCTCACCCTTGGTTAACTGTAGGCAAAGTAGCACCGTTCGAGGCGTGCTTTGTACGGTTGAACCTGTATAAGTACTCATACTGTTTTCAGCTTTGGTTGTTAAGTGCCCCTGCTGGTTTCAGTTAAGGTTGTTAAGTACTCCTGCTGCTTTTACAGTCTATCATGTTTCTTCAGTCCTATCTTCCTCCAGCTGCCAAAACCAAACCAGCATCGGCGGGGCCGCCTGCTTTAGCCTCCCATGGCTGGCTGCGCCTCAGCGCATGCATCGCCGCCCCACAGTCTCCTAAATCGTTAACGCTGACGTCCTCCACGCGCTTTGGTCCGCTTGCCGCGGCGCCACCCTCTTGTGTTGTCAACATGGTCAACAAACAACAGGAATCGGCAGAAGTACGTGGAGAGGATGATAGTAGGGGCCCACCACGTCAGTGTATGGAAAAATAAAATGCTTCCTCCTAGTGTTTTCCTGACATCTGGGACCCACGACATTGTGAGCGTATATAGTCAATAGACAAGAGAACAGCACAAGATCAGCTGACACCTGGGACGTAGCTACTCGAGCAGTATTTTTTTGTTTGGTATTGTTGAGATGGAGCAGGGTTTGAACTGGGCTGTGGCCCGTCTAGCCCAGGCTTATATTTTATGTTCACCATGTGACCAGCCCAACTATTTTTTCTTTGTGAAAATGAGCCTAGTTTATTTTTTTTGAAGAATACCCAATGCAGGCCTACTTATTTTTCTACGCCCTGATGGGCTGCAACTCTTTCAAGACGCCTGCAAATCTTGAAAGTAATATGAAATGGGTTGTAAATATAAAAACAGATGACAAATTGGCAATTACTTTATAATTTCTGAATTTTTTTCACATTTTCAGATTCCTATTTCACTGGGCATTAACCTAATTTAAATGTATCTTCAAAGTACTTTAAATCTGGCTCGACATTTCGGTATTAAAAATAGTTTGGAACCCACAGAAATATGCAAAATTGGCCCTGGCCAACCAAAAAAACAACTGCAATAAATTGCATAAGAAGTTGCCATGAGCTATATATAAATTATTAAGAAAAGAGGGAGTGGTCTGACTTGTGGGCCCGTTTAGTTGACGCGCATGCAAGATTTTTTTAGTTATTATATATTACGTCAACAAACGATTCTAGCAGACGTAACCGTAGGATGTCAATCCAAAGGCCGCCGTGTTTCTTCAATCTCTGATCTTCTTGCTCCAGCCGCCAAAGCAGCGCCGGCGTGACCGCCGGCTCCCGCCTCCCGTGGCCGGTTGTGTTGCTGCGCAGGCCTCAGTGCCCCCTACTACACCCACCGCTGGCCAGGGCATCCCTCTACTCACCCACACCCCCCTGTTATTCTGCGGCGACGGCAGCCTCACACCGCAGCCGAACCGGTGAACCCTCGTACTCCTCTGCGCGCGGGCTTCCACTGCCGCGTCTTCCCCGGCTCCGCTTCGTCCCCTTCCTAGGCCTCGCCGTCGTCCATCGCCGTGGTGCTCGCGGCACGGCGTGGTCAATGTGGTCAACGACTGACTTCCATCGGAAGAGTACTGTACATGGAGAGGATGACAGCTGGTTCCACGGCAGCCGCAAGGAAGTGCCTCCTTATTACGCGGAAAATAATTATTCCTCCACCTGACAGCAGGGACCCACCGGACGGGCCACCAGCATTTTGTGAAAAAAAGGTTTCCCCCTGACTGCTGGGACCCACAGGACGGGCCATCGTATTTCACGAGAAAAACGTTCCCCCCGCTGTCAGCTCGGACCCACCGGAAGTGCCTCCTTATTACGCACAAATAAATGAATACCCCCTGCTAGCTGGGACTAACCTTGGTGGGAGGCTGACTTGTGGGCCTACTAAGTTGATTGGGACGGAGGCCTTTGTCAACTTTAGTCAATATATGAACGATTCTAGCTCCAGTGACCGTACGATGTCCATCCAACGGCCGTAGTGCTTCTTCAACCTCTAGGCTTCTTGCTCCAGCCGCCCAAAGCAGCACTGGTCATGCCGCCTGCTCCTGCCACCCGTGGCCGGCTGTGATGCCGCGGAGGTCTCACTGCCCCCTACTACTCCCACTGCTGGCCAGGCCATCCCTCTACGCACCCACACCCCCTGTTATTCTGCGGCGACGGCAGCCTCACACCGCAGACCAACGAGTGAACCCTCATACTCCTCTACGCGTGGGCATCCACTGCCGTGTCTTCCCCTGCTCCGTGCCGTCCCCTTCCTTGGCCTCTCCGTCGTCCACCGCCCTGGTGCTCTCGGCGCGGCATGGTCAACATGGTCAAGGAAGCCATTCCATCGGACGTGTACTGTACGTGGAGAGGCTGACAGCTTGGTCCACGGTCGCATCAAGGAAGTGCCTCCTTATTACGCGCAAAATAATTATTCCTTCGCCTGACAGCGGGGACCCACCGGACGGGCCACCATATTTTGCAAAAAAAAAACATTTCCCCCTGTCTGCTGGGACCCACCAGCTACATCTTCGCACGCAAGGAAGTGCGTCCGGGCAAAAAATGATTCGCCCCCTGACTGCTAGGACCCACCAGCTACATCTTCGCACGCAAGGAAGTGCGTCCGGGCAAAAAAACGATTCGCCCCCCTGACTGCTGGGACCCACCAGCTACATCTTCGCACGCAAGGAAGTGCGTCCGGACAAAAAAAACGATTTGCCCCCTTGACTGCTGGGACCCACCAGCTACATCTTCGCAGGCAAGGAAGTGCCTGACAGTCGGGACCCACCTGGTCGAAGCGTACGTAGCGTTGTCATTCTGGTCGCGAACGTGTACGTACATACTGGTCGATGTAGAGGCGTGCACATGTCGTATTAGAGGCGCGCATGTTGTCGGTGTCAAAACCGGCGGATCTCGGGTAGGGGGTCCCGATCTGTGCGTCAAGGCTGATGGTAACATGAAGCAAGGGACATAGATGTTTACCCAGGTTTGGGCCCTCTCGATGGAGGTAAAACCCTACTTCTTGCTTGATTAATATTGATGATATGGGTAGTACAAGAGTAGATCTACCACGAGATTGTAGAGGCTAAACCCTAAGAGCTAGCCTATGATGGTATGATTGTAATTGTGATCGGCCTTCTAAGGATCAACCTCTCCGGTTTATATAGACACCGGAGAGGGCTAGGGTTTACATGGAGTCGGTTACAAGGAAGGAAATATAATATCCGAATCGCCAAGTTTGCCTTCCACGCAAAGGAGAGTCCCATCCCGACACGAGCCGAAGTCTTGAGTCTTGTATCTTAACGCTTCAATAGTCCGGACGTTGTACACAGTCCGGCTATCCGGATACCCCCTAATCCAGGACTCCCTCGGTAGCCCCTGAAGTAGGCTTCAATGACGATGAGTCCGGCGCGTAGTATTGTCTCGACATTTCAAGGCGGGTTCCTTCTCCGAATACTCCGAAGTAATTATCGAACACTTGAATCGTGTCCGGATCCACAAAATGATCTTTACAGACTGCCGTAAAGAGAATGATATTTCACAAATGCAATATGCTGACAACTTTTTCTGATGACGTGACATGTTATTACGGTCGGATCATTATTCGAACCGTTTTCCCACAACCAGCTACGGCGCATATTGCGAGGCGGTTTCTTTGACACGTCTTGTCAAAACAGAGATCGTGGCCCCTTATCACGGGATTCTCATCAATACGGGTATCGTTAATCCCACCACGCCATCAATCGTAGCGCTTGGGAAGCAAGCGATTCCCAACGGGAAAGTGGGGAGGTGTACCGCTTTCGACGCCTCTATAAAGGGATAAGATTTCCCCGTCTTCGCCCACGCCTTCTTCCTCCTTCGCCCACTCTTGCCCCCTCGAGCTCCAGCGCCCAAGCCCAAGTCTTCTTCGTACAACTAAACATGTCCGGAGCAGGAGGCAAGTGGGTGGCTTCCACCGTCAAGGAGAAGCATGTCAAAAATCTTCGGGCGGCCGGATACTTGGCCGCAGACATTGCGCACCGGCTACCGGACGCTGGGCAGGTCATTCCGACCCCAGGACCCAACGAGAGGGTCGTGTTCGTCGCCCACTTCGTCCGTGGACTGGGGTTTCCACTTCACCCCTTCGTCCGCGGGCTCATGTTTTACTACGGGCTAGATTTCCATGATCTAGCCCTGAATTTCGTCCTCAACATCTCGGCGTTCATCGTCGTATGCGAGGCCTTCCTCCGCATCAGGCCTCACTTCGGCCTATGGCTGCAAACCTTCTGCGTGAAGCCGAAGATCATGAGCGGCCAGCAAGCAGAGTGCGGAGGGGCCATGGTGGGCAGAATGCCTAATGTCACATGGCTCGACGGCTCCGTTGCGAAGACCGTGAAAGGGTGGCAATCGGGGTGGTTCTACATCACCGAGCCGCACGTCGCCAACTGGGCAGCGGCCCCCGAGTTCCGACCCGGAACCCCCACGTGGCTCACCTCCTGGGAAAAGAAGGGCATGTCCTGGGGTTATTCTACGGAGCTGACCGGACTCCAGACATGCATCAAAAGCATGAAGGACAAGAACATCAAGCTTGTCAACGTGATCCAGGTCATGCTCGTTCGGCGGATCCTGCCCTTCCAAAGGCGGGCATTAAATCTGTGGGAGTTTGTCCTGGCCGAACGCCAGACGCTTCGGAAGCTCTACGACATGACACACAAAGGCGCATGGAAGGTGTTGTTCAAGGCCTCTGAAGTACCTCCTCCCACATCTGAGGACCGCGGGCTTCACGCCATGCGGGCCCCTAGTCAGGTGAGTTCTCGAACGACCACCGGACCCGGTTCTTCCCAATATATTCATGGGAGTGCCTTAAGTAGTTACGCATATTTGCTTCAGGACTATGTGGAGACAGCGGAGCAGGTCTACTGTCTGGCTCCGCTGCCAGAAGGCCCAGCTGATGCTCTCCTGACGGAGATGCTGGTCCCAACAACGTACAAGGTGCCGGAGAAGAAGGAGAAGAAGGCCCCAGGGACCCGAAAGGGTCTCCGTCGTAAGGTTGTGCCGGAAGCTTCGTCCGAAGGCGACGAGGCACACTCCTCCCACAAAGGGTAGGAAGAAGAAGAAGAAGAAGAAGACGCCCCATCCGGAAAGGATGAGGGGTCCGGGGAGGCGGACCAGGGGGCCGGAAAAGGCCCTCAGCGCAAGGCCATCATACCCCTGATGTCAGATGACGACGAGACAGATTCTTCCCGCGGAGGCGGGAGGAACCAAGAAGAAACTCTACCTCCCCACACTGGGGAGGAGAGAAAGAGAAAAGCTGCCCCGGAGGGGGAGGCTGGGGCGTCCAAGAAGGGAAAGGTATCCCTTCCGGACTATTCTGCCACGGCCGCTCACAGCGAGGAGGGGTGGCTGGCCAGGGGGAAGCCCCCAGTGCGATCGTAAGTGTCCGCATTCTATCATGATTTCACTTCATAGTTTTTGTATTTATAATGCCGAACATATATGCAGTCCGGCCAGGGCTCACCCCGAGGTATCTTCCTCCGGGTCCCTGAGCAATTCAGAGATGAATTCGCTTCCGACAGCCACTACTCCTCAGCCCGCGGATGACACAGAGGTGTTGTCCCGAAGGCTCCCAGAGCGGGGGGAGGTGACTCTGGAGACGCCCCGAGGTGGGGTCCCAGATGTCGGACACGCGGGGTTCAAGATTCCCGCGGATCGTGTCGATGAGAGCCACATTAGGCCGGGCTCTCAGCCGAACACTGTCCCGGAACCTTCAATGGTTCCGAACTCAGGCGGACAGCCCCTCGTTAGGGAGGGCGAGCCATCTGCGTCGAGGACTTCCAGTGCGCGCGAGGCGCCGGATTGTCTGCTGGAAGCGCTTTGCGGCGCTTCCATAGATGAAGAGCACCGTACTCTTATGAGTTCGGTGATTCGGAAGGTTTCATCAGCCAAGAGCGGACTAACCGAAGCCTACACCAGCCTCTTGATAGGCTTTGAGGTAAGTAACAAATATGTGTAAAATTACCACCCAATAGGTAGTAGCCCCTGATACTCTGTTTGGTGTTCAGAAAGAAAAGCCAAACGGAGGGTCAATTACAATCCGCAAGAGTCTAATAATAAGTGTACATGTGAATAAGCAGGTTGTGCTGCTTGCCGTTGCTGCCCGCACCGCCGAGGTTGCCGAACTAAAGCGGGACCTGGAGCAAGCGCAGGGAGATCTCGGCCTCACGAAGAGGCAGCTCGAGGAGAATAAAGGTAAGCGATTCCCCGTTCGCATGTATTTAAAGATAGGCAAAATTGGTCAGTCTAACGCCAAAGCGTCATGACTGTGTAACAGGGGCCACCGCCGAAGTAGCGTCCCTGAAGAAAGCGTTGTCCTAGGATGAAGACAAAGCGGCCTTGGTATGCAAGGAGCACGAGAAGCAAAGTTCTAGAGTGGGCGAGGTGCAGCAAGAGCTTCGGGACCTCGGCAAGAAGTGCGAGTCCGTGGAGCATGATCTGAGGGCGAAAGAGGCCGAGCTTGCGAGGGCCCTTGTGAATTTGAAAGACGCCAAGGCTGAAGCCAAGAAAACACAGCAGGAGATCAAGGAGGCCAAAAAGATAGCAGCGGGTAAGAAGTTTTTTATGCAAAGAAAACATGTGGAGGAGGCGTTTCTTTTACTTACTCGAATTCGGAGCTCTCCAGGGGCATTCGTAGATCTGCCACGCAGCGTATCAGACGTTGCGGAGTTCTACCGTGCCCAGGAGGGGAGCTCAACGGAGAAGCTGTTCTGGTCCCAGTATGCTGGGGCCGAACACTCGATGCCTCTGAGTGACCAACTGAAGCAGTTGGTCAAACTCCATAGGGCGGCCGAACTGGCTATGAAAGGTTTCATAGTCTGGATGTGGCCTGGTGAGCTCCTGCCCAGTAGCTACTTTGGCCTGATCAAGTGGATGGTGGATGCCTGCCAGCGGGTTGAAGTGATCAAGCAATCAGTTTGCATCGAGGGTGCCCGCCGGGCCTTTGCCCGCGTCAAGGTGCATTGGGGCAAGCTGGATGCAGAGAAGCTGGTCAAGGACGGGCTGTCGGAGGGCAAGGCACATCGCCATCCTGAGATGTACTGTGATGGCATTATGAAGGGTTCTCGTCTCGTGGCCGATGAATGTACCAAGGACACCATTTTTGAATGAATTCAGTTCTGCCATATTTGTAATTTAAAGACGAAGTTACTTGCGCTATGTAGCGCTTTTGTTATTTAAAATATTACTTTCTGTGCGGCTGTTTATAAAATTCTGAAAGTAGGCCAGTCGTCGGCTTCCGCCCCCACATAACTAGTACTAGGGTGTTCGTGGAAAACCCGGACACTCTTTATCCAAATGTTTGGTCCCTTAAGGAGGTGTCCGGCGCAGCGAACAAGGAAATTGGACTATGCGGCTTTATAACTTTCACTTAGCCATAGAAGTCTACAATCTTAAATTTCGGCGAAGCCCCTAGAATCCGGAAGGCCGAATTGGGGCGCTATATAGGCCTAGATCGGACAAAGCCGATTTATTGCCTAAAGCGGAAAATCTTTAAGGATTTTAAGACCTCTCGAACAGCGACCAGCTCTCGCCACATCATGCCGGTTAGTTTTTGGCTTTCTCTACTGAGGTGCTCGTCCGAAAGAACCGGGACACAATCACAGTAGTTCTCCCTGCGCTATCTTAGCCGATATAACGGAACGTAAGGCACCAAAACAAGGGAGCCTGGCTATCCCAACTGTAGACCCAAGACATGATTCGGAGCGGATGCATATAGTGCTATAAGTTTGGGGTGCCGCACTGTTGAAAGTGTTCGGACTTTACTTGCCATATTACGGGGCGCAATGAAAAGCCCCTGGCAAACTGACCGTACCAAGGTGTTCGGAGGCAATATCAAGTAAACATTTAGAAGAGAAAAATTGCTCAAATAAGAATAATAAGCTGATGCTATATATGATCTCCCATTGACGAATAATACGTTTAAGCAAATGTTTACAATGGATGCATTAAGAGGAGATAAATAGGACTATTCGACATGTCCTATCCAGGGGCAGGCTGTGTACAGATAGATAAAGCAGGTACAATGATCATAAATAGATTCCACCTGGGTATTTCCTTCTGCACACAACGTCTGTTGCCTCCTTGGATGTCTCTCCCATGTAATTCCGGCAATATGGCTCTTCTGAGGATACTGCACTAGAGCGATGTCCTGAAAGGTAAGAGGGAAAGATTGTGAAGGTATTTGGTGGTTACCCGCACTATTGACTGAGTCGTTGATGCGCCTCCGCCCATGCCCATGGTATCTTGAGTGCGTAATTGTGTACGCGTGGCACGAATGCTGCTTTGATGGGGCTTGAGCGGAGGCTGGACTGCTAATCACGCTCTTGGCGTTCCTGATGATCCTGTGGCGGGGTGCTCCGGACTCGCTTGACGGTGCTCGAAGTTGTTGCCGGATTGGTTTGTCGGAGTAGGCCACATTGTACTTCTGCCGCGAGGGCTGCCGTATGCTCTTTTGTTCGAAGGGAGCGGTCCATATTTCCATTGACAGTTATGACCCCGCGTGGTCCGGGCATCTTGAGCTTGAGGTACGTGTAATGTGGTACCACATTGAATCTAGCGAATGCGGTTCGTCCGAGTAGTGTGTGGTAACCACTACGGTAAGGGACAATGTCGAAGATTAACTCTTCGCTCCAGAAGTTATCCGGGGATCCGAAGACCACTTCCAGTGTTATAGAGCCCGTACAACGGGCCTCTATTCCAGGAATTACACCATTAAAGGTGGTTTTAGTGGGCTTGATCCTTGAAGGGTCAATGCCCATTTTGCGCACTATGTCCTGATAAAGCAGGTTCAGGCTGCTGCCGTCGTCCATAAGGACTCGCGTGAGGTGGAATCCGTCGATGATTGGGTCTAAGACCAATGCGGATGAGCCGCCATGACGGATGCTAGTAGGATGATCCCTACGATCAAAGGTGATCGGACAAGCTGACCATGGGTTGAATTTGGGGGCGACTGGCTCCATCGTATAGGCGTCCCGTAGTGCTCGCTTCCGTTCCCGCTTGGGGATGTAAGTGGCGTAGATCATGTTTACCGTTTTCACCTGGGGGGGAAATTTCTTTTGTCCCCCCGTGTTCGGACGCCGGGGCTCTTCGTCATCGTTGTTGTGCAGCCCCTTGTCCTTGTTTTCGGCATTTATCTTGCCGGCCTGTTTGAACACCCAGCAGTCCCTATTGGTGTGGTTGGCTGGTTTGTCCGGCGTGCCATGAATTTGGCACAAGCGCTCCAGTATGCGGTCCAGACTGGACGGTCCCTGATTATTTTTTTTGAACGGCTTTTTCCGCTGACCGGACTTAGATCCGCTGAATTTGGCGTTGACTGTCGTGTCTTCAGTGATGTCACCATTGTTCCGTCTCTTATGTCTATTGCGCCATGGCTTGCCGTTAGCATCGCGACCGTCCGAAGTGCCGGAATGTGGCATGGTGCTGCTGCGAGCCAACCAGCTGTCCTCACTCGCACAAAAGCGGGTCATTAGGGTTCTGAGGGCTGCCATGGACTTGGGTTTTTCCTGGCCGAGGTGTCGAGCAAGCCACTCATCACGCATATTATGCTTAAAAGCCGCCAAGGCTTCGGCGTCTGGGCAGTCGACTATTTGGTTCTTTTTAGTTAGGAACCGAGTCCAGAATTTCCGGGCTGACTCTCCGGGCTGTTGAGTAATGTGGCTCAGGTCATCAGCGTCTGGTGGTCGCACATATGTGCCCTGGAAGTTATCGAGGAATGCATCTTCCAGGTTTGCCCAACTGCCAATAGAATTTGCTGGCAGGCTGTTTAACCAGTGCCGGGCTGGTCCTTTGAGCTTAAGGGGAAGATATTTGATGGCGTGTAGATCATCTCCGCGGGCCATGTGAATGTGGAGAAGGAAATCTTCGATCCATACTGCGGGGTCTGTTGTGCCATCGTATGATTCGCTGTTTACGGGTTTGAACCCTTCTAGGAATTCATGATCCATTATTTCGTCGGTGAAGCAGAGGGGGTGTGCGGCGCCTCTATGCCGGGCTATGTGGCTGCGCACCTCAAATTGGTCTGGGTTGCTGTGTTCGGCCCGACCGGACTTGTTGATGATGTATCCAGCGTGACGATCATCGTCGTGCGCTGGGGCGCGCCCCCGCGATCCGTAGATCGATCTTGGCTGTCTTGCTTTGTTTTCCAAAATATCTTGCAGGTCTTGCCTGTTACCCTGGGCCGTAGTGTACCAGCATGGGGGTTCGGGCTGGTATTCGGGCTGATATCCTGTTTTATCCCGGCCACGGGTGGCCGGTCAGCCGTTTGGCGCTCGAGTCCATATTCCTCGGCTGCCAGGACTTCACTCCATCTATCTGTGAGCAGGTCTTGATCAACTTGGTGTTGCTGCTTCTTCTTCTTCAGGCTCCTCGCAGTGGCTATAAGCCTATGCTTGAAGCGCAACTGCTCCACGGGATCCTCAGGCACGCCGAATTCGTCATCACCGAGGCTAATCTCGTCTTCGGAGGGGGGAATGTAGTTGTCCTCCTCCGGGTATCCGTCCGTCGCCTGTTCTTCTGGGCTGACCTGCTCATCTTCCTGTTCGGCCTGCTCGAAGGCGGGCTAGTCAGGGTCATATCCTTCTTCGGTGCGATCCGGATTACCTTCGTTTCTGGGACCGGTATTGTTGTGGCGGGGCTTGGAGCGGCACCGACGACGCCCATGCTTTGCTTTTCTTCCCGAGGGGTTATCCTCCGTTGCCTCGTCGCCATTAGTTTCCTTCGGAGTGTCCACCATATATATATCACATGAGGAGGTGGCCGTCCACCGCCCTGTGAGCGTTGGCTCCTGTAAGTCTCCTGCATCATCGTCCATACCGTCGATGTCTTCGGAGTCGAAGTCAAGCACGTCAGTTAAATCATCGATCGTGGCAATGAAGTGGGTGGTGGGTGGGCAACGAATTCTGTCATCGTCGGCTTCCCACTCAAGCCGGACATAGTTCGGCCCAGAGTTTCCTGACAAAGAGAGAGACTTCAATGAGTTCAGCATGTCACCACAGGGCGAGTGCTGAAAGACGTCTGCCACAGTGAACTCCATTACCGGAGCCCAACCAGGCTCGCCGGGCCCGGGAACGTGTGGGCTGGAACCTACATCCAGATATGAACCCGGGGGACCGGAGTCACAGGCTTCCTCAAAAGGGAGGCATGTGTTCGGCTCTACCGCCGACGAGGGTATGGCCTGCGGGGCGGGGTCCATCCCTCCGTCCCCATGTAATGCAGTCTACTCCGGGTTTGAGTCCAGGGCTACTGCAGGGGTAATATCCCGATTGTTGTCCGACAGCAGGTTCAGGCCATGCTCGTCGTGACTGTCCGGTGCTCCTGGCGCTAGCCCGAATCTGTCGAAGATCAAGTCTACGCGGATATCCGCCGTGTAGTTCAGGTTTTCGAACCTGATTTGACGGCCAGGGGCGTAGCTGTCGATCTGCTCCAGATGGCCAAGCGAATTGGCCCGCAGTGCGAAGCCGCCGAACACGAAGATCTGTCCGGGGGGAAAGTCTTGCCCTGGACCGCGTCGTTGATGATGATTGAGGGAGCCATCGAGCCCGACAGCGACGACACAGAGGAACTCTCAATGAAAGCACCAATGTCGGTGTCAAAACCGGCGGATCTCGGGTAGGGGGTCCCGATCTGTGCGTCAAGGCTGATGGTAACAGGAAGCAAGGGACACAGATGTTTACCCAGGTTCGGGCCCTCTCGATGGAGGTAAAACCCTACTTCCTGCTTGATTAATATTGATGATATGGGTAGTACAAGAGTAGATCTACCACGAGATCGTAGAGGCTAAACCCTAAGAGCTAGCCTATGATGGTATGATTGTAATTGTGATCGGCCTTCTAAGGACCAACTTCTCCGGTTTATATAGACACGGAGAGGGCTAGGGTTTACATGGAGTTGGTTACAAGGAAGGAAATATAATATCCGAATCGCCAAGCTTGCCTTCCACGCAAAGGAGAGTCCCATCCGGACACGGGCCAAAGTCTTGAGTCTTGTATCTTCACGCTTCAATAATCCGGACGTTGTACACAGTCCGGCTGTCCGGATACCCCCTAATCCAGGACTCCCTCACACGTGTCGTAGTAGAGGCGCGCACGTAGCATGTACACATACGTACAGCGGCGAGGGTGCAAGAAAGAAAATACGGCCACGTATGTACATACGGGCAGGGTCTCGTACGCCTACTCACGCATACGTACATGGCTGGGTCGGAACGGAGAAACAACGTCGTCATGTTCATGGGGAGCCAACCGGCTGGGTCGAAATGGAATGCGTGGTCGTGTTCATCGGGAGGGCTTGGACGGAATAGGCGATGGAAACGAGGCCTAGCGTACCGCACAACGGAGGAATCGGCCTTGTGTTCGACCGGCCACGTTCGAAACGGGGTCCTGTTGATCGGGAGGGGCCTGGCGTACCGCAAAACGGAGGAAACGGACCTCCTATGGTCGAAACGGGGGTTCTGTTGATCGGGAGGGGTGTGGCGTACCGCAAAACGGATGAAACGTACCTCCTACGGTCGAAACGGGGGTCCTGTTGATCGGGAGGGGTGTGGCATACCGCAAAACAGAGGAAATGGACCTCCTACGGTCGAAACGGGGGTCCTGTTGATCAGGAGGGGTGTGGCGTACCGCAAAGCGGACGAAACGGACTTGTGTTGGAGCGCTACGGTCGAAACAGGGGTCCTGTTCATCGGGAGGGGTGTGGCATACCGCAAAACCGGACTCCACGGGATACTGTTCATCTCCACCGTCGACCTCCTCCAGCCTCCACGGGTTACCGTCGACCTCCTCCAGCCTCCACGGGCTCCTGTTCATCTAGTCTCCACCGTGTGCTACTCCACCGGCTACTGTTCAACCACCCCTCCATGGGCACCCCTCCATCGTCTACTGTTCATCCAGCCCTCCACACCACGGGGTCCTGTTCAACCACCCCTCCACGGCCACCCCTCCATCGTCTACTGTTCATCCAGCCCTCCACACCATGGGGTCCTGTTCATCCAGAGGCAATGCCACGGCTCACTGTTCATCCAACCCCCTCCCCCCTGCCCCAACGCTCACTGCTCATCCAATCGATCTGCTTCAGTTTGCAGGAGTAGCGAAGGAATCGCTCGATCGAGTTCAGTTAACAGCCATCGATCGATCGATCGGGTTCAGTAGCGCGTAGCCTGCAGTGTAATCGCTCAGGTTCAGTAAGAGCCAACGCCTCGCACACACGTGCGTACCTGTACGAGAGAAACGTGCATCGCTCGGCCCCCGACCTCCCACCGTAACCGGCAACTCCCCGAAATTTTCCTCCCCCTCGCTTCTACCACGGTTTTTTTCGTCATGGACGGCCCAAAGAATGACATGCAGCTGCGTCTCCGGCCCGCCCAGGATGAAAAGCCCATTTTCTGTCATGATTTTTTGTCATAGAAGTAGGAGCCCATCACATCTATGATGATACCTGGTTTTGTCATAGTTATCGTCATAGAAGTGTCATATGTATGACAGAAAAAAATTCGTTCGGCCCAAAATGTCACGGATGTGTCTTTTTTTGTAGTGCAACTGCTTGGCTTGTCATCGGGGGTGTGCAAGATGAGAGCATTTTTGTGTGACAAAAATGAAGCATGACCAAACTTTATGATTTTGTAGGGATGAACTTTCTTTAGCCAAGTTATTTTGAGAAGACATGATTACTTAGTTAGTATGCTTGAAGTATTACTATTTCTTATGTCAATATGAACTTTTATTTTGAATCATTTGGATCTGAACATTCATGCCACAATAAAGAAAATTACATTGAGAATTATGCTAGGTAGCATTCCACATCAAAAATTCTGTTTTTATCATTTACCTACTCGAGGACGAGCGGGAATTAAGCTTGGGGATGCTTGATACGTCTCCAACGTATCTAATTTTTTTGATTGTTCCATGCTATTATATTACCCGTTTTGGATGTTTATGGGCTTTACTTTACACTTTTATATCATTTTTGGGACTAACCTACTAACCAGAGGCCCAGCCCGAATTGCTGTTTTCTTTGCCTATTTCAGTGTTTCGAAGAAAAGGAATATCAAACGGAATCCAAACGGAATAAAACCTTCGGGAGCGATCTTTTTGGAACAAACATGATCCAGAGGACTTGGAGTGGAAGTCAAGGAACAAGCGAGGCGGCCACGAGGGTGCCCGGCGCGCCCCCCACCCTCGTGGGCCCCTCGAGTGTCCACCGACCTACTTCTTCCTCCTACATATAACCACGTACCCCAAAAACATCAGAAGTGACCACGAAAAACTATTTCCACCGCTGTAACCTTCTGTATCCGCGAGATCCCATCTTGGAGCCTTCGTCGGTGCTCCGTCGTAGGGGGAATCGATCACGGAGGGCCTCTACATCATCTCCAAGGCCTCTCCGATGAGTTGTGAGTAGTTTACCACAGACCTTTGGGTCCATAGTTATTAGCTAGATGGCTTCTTCTCTCTCTTCATATCTCAATACAAAGTTCTCCTCGATCTTCTTGGAGATCTATTCGATGTAACTCTTTTTGCGGTGTGTTTGTCGAGATCCGATGAATTGTGGCTTTATGATCAAGTTTATCTATGAGAAATATATGAATCTCCTCTGAATTCTAGGCGGATGGTAACAGGAGACGAGTGACACGATGTTTTTACCCAGGTTTGGGCCCTCTCGATGGAGGTAAAACCCTACGTCCTGCTTGATTAATATTGATGATATGGGTAGTACAAGAGTGGATCTACCACGAGATCAAGGAGGCTAAACCCTAGAAGCTAGCCTATGGTATGATTGTCGTGATGTATGTTGTCCTACGGACTAAAGCCCTCCGGTTTATATAGACACCGGAGAGGGCTAGGGTTACACAGAGTCGGTTACAATGGTAGGAGATCTACATATCTGTATCGCCAAGCTTGCCTTCCACGCCAAGGAAAGTCCCATCCGGACACGGGACGGAGTCTTCAATCTTGTATCTTCGTAGTCTTGGAGTCCAGCGGATAATGATAGTCCGGCTGTCCGGACACCCCCTAGTCCAGGACTCCCTCAGTAGCCCCTGAACCAGGCTTCAATGACGATTAGTCCGGCGCGCATAATGTTCGGCATTGCAAGGCGGGTTCCTCCCTTGAATAATCCAGAGAAGATCATGAACACCAGGATAGAGTCCGGCTCTGCAAAATAAATTCCACATTCCACCGTAGAGAGAATAAAATGTACACTTAGTTCAATCTGCTGGCGTATTATGCGGCATGACACCACACCGCTACCAAGCCACTGTTTGAATCATTTTTTACTATACCACCTCAGCACGTTTAGCGAAGCGGTTTCCTTGGCACGTCTTGTCGAAGCAGAGATCGTGTTCCCCTTATTCCGGGATTCTCATCAATACGGACGTGGGTAACCCAACCGCGCCATTGATGGTGGCGCTTGGGAGATAAGCGAGTTTTACCAGGCCGGTGGGGGACGCACAGTTTCGTCCACCTATATATAAGGGATAAGGATTTACCTTCTCACCTACGCCTTCTTCCTCCTTTGCTTATACATCTCCGCGCACTCAAGCTCCAACGCCCAAGCTCGCGCATCTCGCCTCGACCTTCTCCGAATATGTCCGGAGGGGGAGGCAAGTGGTTGGCCTCCACCGTTAAGGAGGAGCACATGACCAAGCTGCGCAGCGCCGGATACCTCTCCGGCGATATCGCGCATCGGCTGCCCGACGAGGGGCAGCTCATCCCCACCCCTGGGCCTCACGAGAGGGTCGTCTTCCTTCCCCACTTCCTCCACAGACTGGGCTTTCCGCTCCATCCATTCGTTCGGGGGCTCATGTTCTATTACGGCCTGGATTTCCACGATCTGGCGCCGAACTTCATCCTCAACATCTCGGCGTTCATCGTCGTGTGCGAGGCCTTCCTCTGCATCCGGCCCCACTTCGGCCTATGGCTCAAGACCTTCAACGTCAAGCCGAAGGTTGTGAAGGGCACGCAAGCGGAATGCGGAGGCGCCATGTTGGGTAAATTACCCAACGTCCTTTGGCTCGAAGGGGCCTTCGTGGACTCCGTCAAGGGGTGGCAATCGGGGTGGTTCTACATCACCGAGCCGCGCAAGCCTACATGGGCGGCGGCCCCCGAGTTTAGATCTGGCGTCCCCATGCAGCTCACCTCCTGGAAAGAGAAGGGCTTGTTGTGGGGCGATCCGAAGGAGGTGACTAGACTCCGAGCCTGCATCCAGAAGCTGGTGAGCAATAAGCTCAGGCTCGTCGACGTGGTCCAAGTTATGCTCATCCACCGGATTCTCCCATGCCAAGAACGGGCATTCAATCTGTGGGAGTTCAATCCGGAATAGCACCAGGCGCTGAGCGGGCTCTTCGATACGACATACGAAGGCGCCTGGAGGGTGCTATTTAAGGGCGCCGAAGCCCCCGTATCCGCGACGGAAGATCGCGGATTCAGCTCGCAGCATCCAACTGACGAGGTAAGTGATTCAACCCCATTACGGGACACTCTGTAGTAATAGAATTGATTATAAGAGGGTTTCATCCCTTCCTTTCCTTTGACAGGAATGGATGGAGAAGGCCAGGCAGCTTATCAGCCCGGCTCCCATGCCAGAAGACCCAGTGGACGTCCGTTTAGCAGGGTTGCTGGTTCCGGCACCGCATGTGGTGCCGGAGAAGAAGGCCAAGAAGGCGGCCGCGGGGACTCGAAAGAGTTCCCGCAATCAGGCGTCTGACGACGACGCGGACTCCTCCCCTGAAGACGAGGAGGAGGAGGAGGAGTACTCTCTCCCGGAGGGGGGAGAGAAGAAGAGGAAGGCTTCCCCAATAGGGGAGGCCGAAGGGTCCAAGAGGGGGAGAACTATCCCCCCGGACAGTTTCGCCAACACCAGCGTTGGCGAGGATGAGTGGCCTCCAAGGGCCAGGCGTCCGGCGAAATCGTAAGTATCCGGATCCTTGATATGCAATATATTTTATGTCGCGTGGTGTCCTTCTAACGCCGCGCTCTGTCTATAGTCCGGCCAATGACGATCTCCCCGACTCATCGAGCGGGTCGTTGGCCCCGTCGGATGTGGATTCACTTCCGACCGCCTCTACCCCACGCGCTGACGAGGACGCCGAGGTGGGATCCCAGAGAGGAACCCATCAGGAGGAGGCTCCGGAGGCGCCGTCAGGCAGCCTCCCGGACGTTACGCCGGACTCTACATCGGAACCCGCAGTGGTTCCAGAGTCCGGCAAGCGGCCCCTTCGAAAGAAGGGCAAGACCGTGACGCCGGCGGCCTCCGTCCAACCGGAGGCGCCGGATAACTTGTTGGAGGCGCTTAAAGGCGCTTCCATCGAGGAAGAACACCGCACTATCATGAGTGCGGTGATTCAAAAGGTTCAGCTCGCCAAAAGCGGGCTGACCGAAGCCTGCAGCAGCCTTCTAACAGGCTTTGAGGTAAGAAGTTAAAATAATGTAATGTAATACCGCATAGACAGTAGCCCCTGATGCTCAGTTCGGTGTTCGGAAAGAAAAAGCCGGACTGAGGATCTAACAAGATATACGCAGGGTTGCTTAAAATATGTCAATATGGGTTTGCAGGCTGCGCTGCTGACCTCTGCTGCACTAACGGCGGAGGTCGATGTGCTGAAAAAGGATCTCGAGCGGTCCGAGCAAGAGCTCGGCCATGCCAAGAAGCAGCTCGAGGACAAAGAAGGTGAGTCACACCACTTGAATGGTTACCTTACAGAAAAGGATTTTGGTTGCAATAAAATTAACAAGGATAATATGGGTATTGCAGGGGCCACGAACGAGGTGGCAGCCCTGAAGGAGGCCGTGTCCGCGGCCGAACGCAGTGCGGCCGCGGAACGGGCAGAGCGAGAAAAGCAGGAGGCACGGGTGGCGGAAGTACGACAAGAGCTCCAGGCTCTCATGGAGAGGCATGAGAGTTTGGAGCGTGACTCCAAGACTCGAGAGTCCGAGCTTGCCTCGGCTCTCGAAAGTTCCAAGTCCGCCAAGGCCAAGGCCCATAAGGCCCTTCAGGAGGTTGAGGATATAAAGAAGATAGCGGCGGGTAAGGCATTTTTCATGCAAAGCAGGCATGTTAATGTAAACTACCTTACACTTACCCGCGTTCGGAGCTCTCCAGGGGCGTTTGCAGATCTGCCGCGTAGTGCGTCCGATGCCGCCGCATTCTATCGTGGCGAGGAGGGGAGCTCGACGGAGAAGGTCTTCTGGTCTCAGTACGCTGAGGCCGGCCATCCGGTGCCCCCAAGCGACCAGCTGAAGCAGCTGGCCGAACTCCACAAGGTAGCTGAGGAGGCCATGAAGGGCCTTATAATCTGGCTGTGGCCTGGACAGGCTATGCCTGGAAGCTACTTCGGCCTTGTGCGGCGGCTGGTGGATGCGTGCCCCTGGGTGGAGGTTATCAAGCGCTCCGCCTTTATTGAAGGTGCTCGTCGGGCCCTTGCCCACACAAAGGTGCATTGGGGCAGGTTGGATGCGGAGAAGCTTCTCACGGACCCACCGCCACCGGGCAAGGAGTATCGCACGCCCGAGATGTATTATAAAACTGTCCTGAAGGGAGCCCGCGATATTGCGGATGAGTGCCCCCGAAATGTAATCTTTGAGTAAACTCGTTATGCATTATCCTGCGCGCTGAAACTTTGTTCATGTGCGCGTTTAAGCAACGCTTGTTTAATATAAAATATTACCTTCTGTGCGGCCGTTTATAAAATCTGAGAGATGGCAAGTCGTTGGCTTCAGCCCCCAAGCCACGAGTGCTGGGGTGTTCGGGATAAACTTGAGCACTCTTGTTCCCATTTTTGGGTCCATCTAGGGAGGCGCTCAACACAACGAACAAGGCAACCGGACATATAATGCTTGAACACTCTCACTTAGCCATAGAATTCTATAATTTTAAATTTCAGCGAAGCCCCTGGTATTCGGAAGACCGAATCCGGGGCGCTATCCACGCCTTCGTCGGACATTGTCCGGAACTTCGCTCGAAGCGGCGTGAGTCTTTAAGGACCCGAAAAAACCTCTCGAACAGCGACCAGTCTATCGCCTTATCATGTCAGTCAGTTTTAGCTTTCTCCACTGAGGCGCTCGCCTGGCTCAACTGGGGCGCAATCGCAGTGGTTCTCCCAGTGCCACCTTAGCCGACAGAACGGAACGTAAGGCACCAAAACGTGGGAGCCGGGCAAACCCAACTATTGACCCAAGACATGATTCGGAGCCGATTCATATAATGCTATAAGTTCGGGGTGCCGCACTTATGAAAGTGTTCGGACTTTATCACACCATAATTTGGGGAACAGAAGCCCCTGGCGTATTCGGCCGTACCAAAATATACGGGTGCGAGATGTCATGTAATGAACATATAAATATAAAAGGTAATGCAATTGCAATCAAAAAGGTGCTGCATTATTTATGAAAGAAAGTCTGCTAGTAGAGCGGACTGATACAAATAGTGCGGTAAGCAAGGGATTTGGACTAAGTAAACATGTCCCCCTCCAGGGGTGAGCTGCGGACTTGGTGTATATAATTGAATTTAGTGCTCGTAATTGAGACCACCTGAGTGTTCGTCGCAGCCTTCTTTAGTCCCTGACTGTTGCATCATGAGTTTGGCAGGTTCGCCGCCGGACAGGGCTTCTGGTTAACGGAGTCCTGTGTACATAAAAGAAGGAAAATAAAAAATATATAAAAAAGGGGGGCACACTTGCGAGCCCCCGGTGTGGTCGAACCGCACTCTGGGTCCGTTGCGATTGTGCCCCCTTCCCTGTGCCCATGGTATCTCCAAAGCGTAATGATGTACGTGGAGTGTTATTATTGCGATCATGCGCGGGCGAGGGTTGGGGCCGCATTGCTACGCATGCTCTGATCGCGCCAGGTGGTCTTGGTTGGTATTGCTTCGGGCGCGTTTTGCTGTATCCGGCTGTTTAACGGCCGGACTGTAGAATTGCCTTAAGAGGCTACTTTGTACTTCTGCCGCGAGAGCCGCTGTATGTTCCTTCGTTCGGAGGGAGCGTTACATATTCCCATTGACCGTGATGACTCCACGAGGTCCTGGCATCTTGAGCTTTAGGTATGCATAATGCGGCACCGCATTGAATTTTGCAAACGCGGTTCGTCCGAGCAGAGCGTGATAGCCGCTGCGAAACGGGACTATGTCGAAGATTAACTCTTCGCTCCGGAAATTATCTGGGGATCCGAAGACCACTTCCAGTGTGACTGAGCCTGTACAGTTGGCTTCCACTCCTGGTATGACACCTTTAAAGGTTGTCTTTGTAGGTTTAATCCTTGATGGGTCTATGCCCATTTTGCGCACTGTATCCTGATAAAGCAGGTTCAGGCTACTGCCGCCGTCCATCAGGACTCTCGTGAGGTGAAATCCATCGACGATTGGGTCTAAAACCAATGCGGCAAATCCGCCATGGCGTATGCTGGTCGGATGGTCTCTTCGATCGAAAGTGATCAGACAAAAGGACCATGGATTGAACTTCGGGGCGACTGGCTCCATCGCATAGACGTCCCTTAGTGCGTGTTTCCTCTCCCTCTTGGGTATGTGGGTCGCGTATATCATATTCACCGTCCACACTTGTGGGGGAAAACCCTTCTGTCCTCTATTGTTCGGCGGTCGGGTCTCTTCCTCGTCGTCGCTGTTTAGCCCCTTGTCATTGTTTTCTGCAATTAACTTGCCGGCCTGCTTGAACACCCAGCAATCTCTATTAGTGTGGTTAGCTGGCTTTTCAGAGGTGCCATGTATCTGGCATAAGCGGTCGAGTATTCGGTCCAGATTGGACGGACCCGGAGTGGTTCTTTTGAATGGCTTCTTCCGCTGACCGGGTTTAGAGCCTCGGAATCCGGCGTTGACTGCCGTATCCTCCTTATCGTCGCCGTTAATGCGGCGTTTGTTTTTGTTTCGACGTGACCTGCCGTTGTTGTCCTTAGTATCCGGACTGCCAGAATTTTTACAGAGATTGTTGCTGCGAGCTAGCCAGCTGTCCTCTCCCGCGCAAAAGCGGGTCATTAACGATGTGAGGGCTGCCATGGATTTCGGCTTTTCCTGCCCCAGGTGCCGGGCTAGCCATTCATCCCGGATGTTATGTTTGAAGGCTGCAAGGGCCTCTGCATCCGGACAATCGACGATTTGATTTTTCTTCGTCAAGAACCGTGTCCAGAATTGTCTGGCCGATTCGTCTGGCTGCTGAATGATGTGGCTTAGGTCATCGGCGTCTAGTGGTCGCACATACGTGCCTTGGAAGTTATCAAGGAATGCGGCCTCCAGGTCTTCCCAACACCCAATTGACTCTGCGGGCAGGCTGTTAAGCCAATGCCGAGCTGGTCATTTAAGCTTGAGTGGGAGGTACTTGATGGCGTGGAGATCGTTGCCGCGGGCCATATGGATGTGGAGAAGATAATCTTCTATCCAAACCGCGGGGTCTATTGTGCCAACGTAGGATTCAATGTTTACGGGTTTAAACCCTTCAGGGATTTGATGATCCATTACTTCGTCAGTGAAGCATAGTGGGTGTGCGGCGCCTCTGTATTGAGAAATATCGCGACGCAGCTCGAGAGAGCGCTGTCTGCTATGCTCGGCCCGGCCAGGGTTATCGTATCCGGCGCGACGGTATTCGTCATGGGTCGTGGGGCGCCCATGTGATCCATAGATGGATCTGGATTGCCTTGCTTTGTCCTCCAATATATCTCGCAAGTCCGGCGCGTTCCCTCTTGGCTTCATACTTTTGGAGCGATGTCGGGGTACGGTCTTGGCTGGGGCCCTGGATGCCTCTCTATCACAACCACGGGGCGGTCGGTCAGCCATATCGTGCGCTGGTGATGGAGGTATGTATGCTTCCTCCTCTAATCGGGGGAGCAGCTTGCGTCTTGGGTAACTTTTGGAGGGGCGTTCGAGTTTATACTCTTCGGCCGTGAGGACCTCGGTCCATCGATCAGCCAGCAAGTCCTGATCAGCTTGAAGCTGTTGCTGCTTTTTCTTTAGGCTGTTTGCTGTGGCGATAAGCCTGCGCTTGAAGCGCTCTTGTTCGACGGGATCCTCAGGTACGACGAATTCATCATCATTGAGGCTTACTTCGTCTTCGGAGGGAGGCATATAGTTATGATCCTCAACCTCTTCGTCTGCCGCCCTCTCGTGAGGGCTTGCTTCTGCATCCTCCTGCGCTGAGTCTTGCTGGAGGGGATTGTCTTTGGCACTCTCTGGAGTATTATTATCTCCTGTGCCGGAATCTCCATTCTTGCTGTGGCGGGATTTAGAGCGGCGCCGCTGACGCCGGCGTTTGGGCTGCTTCTTTAAAGAGTCTGCCTTCGCTGCTTCTTCGCCGTCCCCGTCTTTTGGGGTGTCCACCATATATATGTCGTATGACGAGGTGGTCTTCCAGTGCCCTGTAGGCGCTGGTTCCTGTTCGTCTCCGGCATCGTCGTCCATAGCGTCGATGTCATCGGAGTCGTGGTCTAGCATGTCGGTTAGATCGTCGACAGTGGCTACAAAGTGGGTGGTGGGTGGGCTCTGAATTTCTTCGTCGTCCGTACCCCAACCATCCTGGCCATAGTCCGGCCAGGACTCTCCTGATAACGAGAGATGCTTTAGTGAATTCAGGATATCGCCAAAAGGCGAGTATTGGAAGATGTCCGCGGCGGTGAATTCCATAACCGGCACCCAATCCGAATCGATTGGTAGAGGCGCGGGAGGTTCGGAGTCCGGCAAGGAGTCCAGCGCCTCGGAATCACGAGTTTCGCAGGGGACAAGATTAGTGTTCGGCTCCATCGCCGTGGATGTTGAAGCCCCCAGGGCGGCGTCTATCCACCGGCCCTCTATCTGGGCGATCGGCTCCGGACTAATGGCCGAAGCAGATCCGTGTGCGGCCACCAAGGCACTGTTCGGTGGCAGAGCTAGATCATGCCCGTCGTCACAGTGCGGCGCGCTTGGCTGTGGCTCGAGTCCGTCGAAGATCAAGTCTCCGCGGACATCGGCCGTGAAGTTTAGGCTTCCGAATCTGACCTGACGGCCAGGGGCGTAGCTTTCGATCCTAGACAGCGTTGTTGGTTGAAGATGCCATCAAGCATATCGGTGACGACACAGAGGAACTCTCAATGAAAGCACCAATGTCGGTCTCAAAACCGGCGGATCTCGGGTAGGGGGTCCCGAACTGTGCGTCTAGGCGGATGGTAATAGGAGACGAGGGACACGATGTTTTTACCCAGGTTTGGGCCCTCTCGATGGAGGTAAAACCCTACGTCCTGCTTGATTAATATTGATGATATGGGTAGTACAAGAGTGGATCTACCACGAGATCAAGGAGGCTAAACCCTAGAAGCTAGCCTATGGTATGATTGTCGTGATGTATGTTGTCCTACGGACTAAAGCCCTCCGGTTTATATAGACACCGGAGAGGGCTAGGGTTACACAGAGTCGGTTACAATGGTAGGAGATCTACATATCCGTATCGCCAAGCTTGCCTTCCACGCCAAGGAAAGTCCCATCCGGACACGGGACGGAGTCTTCAATCTTGTATCTTCGTAGTCTTGGAGTCCGGCGGATAATGATAGTCCGGCTGTCCGGACACCCCCTAGTCCAGGACTC
>NC_041391.1:55943360-55999207 GCF_002162155.2 Triticum dicoccoides
GGGGGGGGGGGGCGCCCCCCTTCCCTTGTCCTATTCGGACTAGGAGGGGGAGGGGCGCGCGGCCCCCTCCTTGCTCCTACCTCTTCTCCCTCTTGGCCCATGTAGGCCCATTAACCCCCCGGGGGGTTCCGGTAACCTCCCGGTACTCCGGTAAAATACCGATTTCACCCAGAACCATTCCGATGTCCAAACATAGGCTTCCAATATATCAATCTTTATGTCTCGACCATTCCGAGACTCCTCGTCATGTCCGTGATCACATCCGGGACTCCGAACAAACTTCGGTACATCAAAACTTATAAACTCATAATAAAACTTTCATCGAAATGTTAAGCGTGCGGACCCTACGGGTTCGAGAACTATGTAGACATGACCTAAAACCATTCTCGGTCAATAACCAATAGCGGGACCTGGATGCCCATATTGGTTCCTACATATTCTACGAAGATCTTTATCTGTCAAACCGCATAACAACATACTTTGTTCCCTTTGTCATCGGTATGTTACTTGCCCGAGATTTGATCGTCGATATCCAATACCTAGTTCAATCTTGTTACCGGCAAGTCTCTTTACTCGTTCTGTAAGACGTCATCTCATAACTAACTCATTAGTTACATGCTTGCAAGGCTTAGGTGATGAGTATTACCGAGAGGGCCCAAAGATACCTCTCCGACAATCGTAGTGAGAAATCCTAATCTCGAATTATGCCAACCCAACATGTACCTTCGGAAACACCTGTAGAGCACCTTTATAATCACCCAGTTATGTTGTGACGTTTGGTAGCACACAAAGTGTTCTTCCGGTAAACGGGAGTTGCACAATCTCATAGTTGTAGGAACTTTGTATAAGTCATGAAGAAAGCAATAGCAGTATACTAAACGATCAAGTGCTAGGCTAACGGAATGGGTCATGTCAATCACATCATTCTCCTAATGATGTGATCCCATTAATCAAATGACAACACATGTCTATTGTCAGGAAACATAACCATCTTTGATTAATGAGCTAGTCAAGTAGAGGCATACTAGTGACTATGTGTTTGTCTATGTATTCACACATGTATCATGTTTCCGGTTAATACAATTCTAGCATGAATAATAAACATTTATCATGATATGAGGAAATAAATAATAACTTTATTATTGCCTCTAGGGCATATTTCCTTCAGTCTCCCACTTGCACTAGAGTCAATAATCTAGATTACATAGTAATGATTCTAACACCCATGGAGTCTTGGTGCTGATCATGTTTTGCTCGTGAGAGAGGCTTAGTCAACGGGTCTGCAACATTCAGATCCGTATGTATCTTGCAAATCTCTATGTCTCCCACTTGGACTTGGTCCCGAATGGAATTGAAGCGTCTCTTGATGTGCTTGGTCCTCTTGTGAAATCTGGATTCCTTTGCCAAGGCAATTGCACCAGTATTGTCACAGAAGATCTTCATTGGTCCCGATGCACTAGGTATGACACCTAGATTGGAAATGAACTCCTTCATCCAGACTCCTTCATTTGCTGCTTCAGAAGCAGCTATGTACTCCGCTTCACATGTAGATCCCGCCACGACGCTTTGTTTAGAACTGCACCAACTTACAGCTCCGCCGTTTAATAAAAACACGTATCCGGTTTGTGATTTAGAATCGTCCGGATCAGTGTCAAAGCTTGCATCGACGTAACCATTTACGACTAGCTCTTTGTCACCTCCATATACGAGAAACATATCCTTAGTCCTTTTCAGGTATTTCAGGATGTTCTTGACCGCTGTCCAGTGATCCACTCCTGGATTACTTTGGTACCTTCCTGCCAAACTTATTGCTAAGCATACGTCAGGTCTAGTACACAGCATTGCATACATGATAGAGCCTATGGCTGAAGCATAGGGAACATTTTTCATTTTCTCTCTATCTTCTGCTGTGGTCGGGCATTGAGTTTGACTCAACTTCACACCTTGTAGCACAGGCAAGAATCCTTTCTTTGCCTGATCCATTTTGAACTTTTTCAAAATTTTGTCAAGGTATGTGCTTTGTGAAAGTCCTATTAAGCGTCTTGATCTATCTCTATAGATCTTGATGCCCAATATGTAAGCAGCTTCACCGAGGTCTTTCATTGAAAAACTTTTATTCAAGTATCCCTTTATGCTATCCAGAAATTCTATATCATTTCCAATTAATAATATGTCATCAACATATAAAACTAGAAATGCTACAGAGCTCCCACTCACTTTCTTGTAAATACAGGCTTCTCCAAAAGTCTGTATAAAACCATATGCTTTGATCACACTATCAAAGCGTTTATTCCAACTCCGAGATGCTTGCACCAGTCCATAAATGGAACGCTGGAGCTTGCACACTTTGTCAGCACCTTTTGGATCAACAAAACCTTCCGGCTGCATCATATACAACTCTTCTTCTAGAAATCCATTCAAGAATGCAGTCCTGACATCCATTTGCCAAATTTCATAATCATGAAATGCAGCAATAGCTAACATAATTCGGACAGACTTAAGCATCGCTACGGGTGAGAAAGTCTCATCGTAGTCAACCCCTTGAACTTGTCGAAAACCTTTCGCAACAAGTCGAGCTTTATAGACAGTAACATTACCATCAGCGTCAGTCTTCTTCTTAAAGATCCATTTATTCTCAATGGCTTGCCGATCACCATGCAAGTCAACCAAAGTCCATACTTTGTTTTCATACATGGATCCCATCTCAGATTTCATGGCCTCTAGCCATTTTGCGGAATCTGGGCTCATCATCGCTTCCTCATAGTTCGTAGGTTCATCATGGTCAAGTAACATGACTTCCAGAATAGGATTACCGTACCACTCTGGTGCGGATCTTACTCTGGTAGACCTACGAGGTTCAGCAGAAACTTGATCTGAAGTTTCATGATAAATATCATTAACTTCCTCACTAATTGGTGTAGTCGTCACAGGAACCGGTTCTCGTGATGAACTACCTTCCAATAAGGGAGTAGATACAGTTATCTCATCAAGTTCTACTTTCCTCCCACTCACTTCTTTCGAGAGAAACTCCTTCTCTAGAAAGGATCCATTCTTAGCAACAGATGTCTTGCCTTCGGATCTGTGATAGAAGGTGTACCCAACAGTCTCTTTTGGGTATCCTATGAAGACACATTTCTCCGATTTGGGTTCGAGCTTATCTGGTTGAAGTTTCTTTACATAAGCATCGCAGCCCCAAACTTTAAGAAACGACAACTTTGGTTTCTTGCCAAACCACAGTTCATAAGGCGTCGTCTCAACGGATTTAGATGGTGCCCTATTTAACGTGAATGCGGCCGTCTCTAAAGCATAACCCCAAAACGATAGCGATAAATCGGTAAGAGACATCATAGATCGCACCATATCAAGTAAAGTACGATTACGACATTCGGACACACCATTTCGTTGTGGTGTTCCGGGTGGTGTGAGTTGCGAAACTATTCTGCATTGTTTCAAATGTAAACCAAACTCGTAACTCAAATATTCTCCTCCACGATCAGATGATAGAAACTTTATTTTCTTGTTACGATGATTTTCCACTTCACTCTGAAATTCTTTGAACTTTTCAAATGTTTCAGACTTGTGCTTCATTAAGTAGATATACCCATATCTGCTCAAATCATCTGTGAAGGTGAGGAAATAATGATATCTGCCACGAGCCTCAACATTCATCGGACCACATACATCTGTATGTATGATTTCCAATAAATCTGTTGCTCTCTCCATAGTTCCCGAGAACGGTGTTTTAGTCATCTTGCCCATGAGGCACGGTTCGCAAGTACCAAGTGATTCATAATCAAGTGATTCTAGAAGTCCATCAGTATGGAGTTTCTTCATGCGCTTTACACCGATATGACCTAAACGGCAGTGCCACAAATAAGTTGCACTATCATTATCAACTCTGCATCTTTTGGCTTCAACATTATGAATATGTGTATCACTACTATCGAGATTCAATAAAAATAGACCACTCTTCAAGGGTGCATGACCATAAAAGATATTACTCATATAAATAGAACAACCATTATTCTCTGATTTAAATGAATAACCGTCTCGCATTAAACAAGATCCAGATATAATGTTCATGCTCAACGCTAGCACCAAATAACAATTATTCAGGTCTAAAACTAATCCCGAAGGTAGATGTAGAGGTAGCGTGCCGACCGCGATCACATCGACTTTGGAACCGTTTCCCACGCGCATCGTCACCTCGTCCTTGGCCAGTGCTCGCTTATTCCGTAGTCCCTGTTTCGAGTTGCAAATATTAGCAACAGAACCATTATCAAATACCCAGGTGCTACTACGAGCTCTAGTTAGGTACACATCAATAACATGTATATCACATATACCTTTGCTCACTTTGCCATCCTTCTTATCCGCCAAATACTTGGGGCAGTTCTGCTTCCAGTGTCCAGTCTGCTTGCAGTAGAAGCACTCAGTTTTCAGGCTTAGGTCCAGACTTGGGTTTCTTCTCTTGAGCAGCAACTTGCTTGCCGTTCTTCTTGAAGTTCCCCTTCTTCTTCCCTTTGCCCTTCTTCTTGAAACTAGTGGTCTTGTTGACCATCAACACTCGATGCTCCTTCTTGATTTCAACCTCCGCGGCTTTCAGCATCGCGAAGAGCTCGGGAATAGTCTTGTTCATCCCTTGCATATTATAGTTCATCACGAAGCTCTTGTAGCTTGGTGGCAGTGATTGGAGAATTCTGTCAATGACACTATCATCAGGAAGATTAACTCCCAGTTGAATCAAGTGATTATTATACCCAGACATTCTGAGTATGTGTTCACTGACAGAACTATTCTCCTCCATTTTGTAGCTATAGAACTTATTGGAGACTTCATATCTCTCAATCCGGGCATTTGCTTGAAATATTAACTTCTACTCCTGGAACATCTCATATGCTCCATGACGTTCAAAACGTCGTTGAATACCCGGTTCCAAGCTGTAAAGCATGGCACACTGAACTATAGAGTAGTCATCAGCTTTGCTCTGCCAGACGTTCTTAACGTCGTCAGTTGCATCAGCAGCAGGCCTGGCACCCAGCGGTGCTTCCAGGACGTAACTCTTCTGTGCAGCAATGAGGATAATCCTCAGGTTACGGACCCATTCCGTGTAATTGCTACCATCATCTTTCAACTTTGCTTTCTCAAGGAACACATTAAAATTCAACGGAACAACAGCACGAGCCATCTATCTACAAACAAACATAGACAAGCAAGATACTATCAGGTACTAAGTTCATGATAAATTTAAGTTCAATTAATCATATTACTTAAGAACTCCCACTTAGACAGACATCTCTCTAGTCATCTAAGTGATCACGTGATCCATATCAACTAAACCATAACTGATCATCACGTGAGATGGAGTAGTTTTCAATGGTGAACATCACTATGTTGATCATATCTACTATATGATTCACGCTCGACCTTTCGGTCTCTGTGTTCCGAGGCCATATCTGCATATGCTAGGCTCGTCAGGTTTAACCTGAGTATTCTGCGTTTGCAAAACTGGCTTGCACCCGTTGTAGATGGACGTAGAGCTTATCACACCCGATCATCACGTGGTGTCTCGGCACGACGAACTTTGGCAACGGTGCATACTCAGGGAGAACACTTCTTGATAATTTTTAGTGAGAGATCATCTTAAAATGCTACCATCAATCAAAGCAAGATAAGATGCATAAAGGATAAACATCACATGCAATCAATATAAGTGATATGATATGGCCATCATCATCCTGTGCTTGTGATCTCCATCTCCGAAGCACCATCATGATCACCATCGTCACCGGCGCGACACCTTGATCTCCATCGTAGCATCATTGTCGTTTACGCCATCTATTGCTTCTACGACTATCGCTACCGCTTAGTGATAAAGTAAAGCAATTACAGGGCGTTTGCATTTCATACAATAAAGCGACAACCATATGGCTCCTGCCAGTTGCCGATAACTTCGGTTACAAAACATGATCATCTCATACAATAAAATATAGCATCACGTCTTGACCATATCACATCACAACATGCCCCGCAAAAACAAGTTAGACGTCCTCTACTTTGTTGTTGCAAATTTTACGTGGCTGCTACGGGCTTAGCAAGAACCGTTCTCACCTATGCATCAAAACCACAATGATAGTTTGTCAAATAGACTCGGTTTTAACCTTCGCAAGGACCGGGCATAGCCATACTTAGTTCAACTAAAGTGAGAGAGACAGACACCCGCCAGCCACCTTTAAGCACGAGTGCTCGTAACGGTGAAACCAGTCTCGCGTAAGCGTACGCGTAATGTCAGTCCGGGCCGCTTCATCTCACAATACCGCTGAACCAAATTATGACATGCTGGTAGGCAGTATGACTTATATCGTCCACAACTCACTTGTGTTCTACTCGTGCATATAACATCAACGCATAAAACCTAGGCTCTGATACCACTGTTGGGGAACGTAGTAATTTCCAAAATTTTCCTACGCACACGCAAGATCATGGTGATGACATAGCAACGAGAGGGGAGAGTGTTCGTCCATGTACCCTCGTAGACCGTAAGCGGAAGCGTTAGCACAACGCGGTTGATGTAGTCGTACGTCTTCACGATCCGACCGATCCAAGCACCGAACGTACGGAGCCTCCGAGTTCAGCACAGGTTCAGCTCGATGAGGATCTCCGGCCTCCGATCCAGCCGAGCTCCGGAGATGAGTTCCGTCAGCACGACGGCGTGGTGACGATGATGATGTTCTACCGGCGCAGGGCTTCGCCTAAACTCCGCGACGATATGACCGAGGTGGAATATGGTGGAGGGGGGCACCGCACACGGCTAAGGAACGATCCGTAGATCAACTTCTGTGTCTATGGGGTGCCCCCCGCCCCCGTATATAAAGGAGCCAAGGGGGAGGAGGCCGCCGGTCTAAGAGTGCGCGCCAAGGGGGGAGTCCTACTCCCACTGGGAGTAGGACTCCCCTTTTCCAAGTTGGAGTAGGAAAGAAGGGGGAAAGAGGAGGAAGAGGGGAAGGAAAGGGGGGGCGCCGCCCCCCTTCCCTTGTCCTATTCGGACTAGGAGGGGGAGGGGCGCACGGCCCCCTCCTTGCTCCTTCCTCTTCTCCCTCTTGGCCCATGTAGGCCCATTAACCCCCCGGGGGGTTCCGGTAACCTCCCGGTACTCCGGTAAAATACCGATTTCACCCGGAACCATTCCGATGTCCAAACATAGGCTTCAAATATATCAATCTTTATGTCTCGGCCATTCCGAGACTCCTCGTCATGTCCGTGATCACATCCGGGACTCCGAACAAACTTCGGTACATCAAAACTTATAAACTCATAATAAAACTTTCATCGAAACGTTAAGCGTGCGGACCCTACGGGTTCGAGAACTATGTAGACATGACCTAAAACCATTCTCGGTCAATAACCAATAGCGGGACCTGGATGCCCATATTGGTTCCTACATATTCTACGAAGATCTTTATCGGTCAAACCGCATAACAACATACTTTGTTCCCTTTGTCATCGGTATGTTACTTGCCCGAGATTTGATCGTCGGTATCCAATACCTAGTTCAATCTCATTACCGGCAAGTGTCTTTACTCGTTCCGTAATACGTCATCTCATAACTAACTCATTAGTTACATGCTTGCAAGGCTTAGGTGATGAGTATTACCGAGAGGTCCCAGAGATACCTCTCCGACAATCGGAGTGACAAATCCTAATCTCGAATTATGCCAACCCAACATGTACCTTCGGAAACACCTGTAGAGCACCTTTATAATCACCCAGTTACGTTGTGACGTTTGGTAGCACACAAAGTGTTCTTCCGGTAAACGGGAGTTGCACAATCTCATAGTTGTAGGAACTTTGTATAAGTCATGAAGAAAGCAATAGCAGTATACTAAACGATCAAGTGCTAGGCTAACGGAATGGGTCATGTCAATCACATCATTCTCCTAATGATGTGATCCCATTAATCAAATGACAACACCTGTCTATGGTCAGGAAACATAACCATCTTTGATTAATGAGCTAGTGAAGTAGAGGCATACTAGTGACTATGTGTTTGTCTATGTATTCTCACATGTATCATGTTTTCGGTTAATATAATTCTAGCATGAATAATAAACATTTATCATGATATGAGGAAATAAATAATAACTTTATTATTGCCTCTAGGGCATATTTCCTTCACTTTCTTGCAATGGGAGAAGTGCTTAGCTTTGGGTTCAATCTTGCGGTGTCTTTTCCCAGTGACAGCAGGGGCAGCAAGGCACGTATTGTATTGTTGCCATCGAGGATAAAAAGATGGGATTTAAATCATATTGCATGAGTTTATCCCTCTACATCATGTCATCTTTCTTAATGTGGTACTCTGTTCTTTATGAACTTAATACTCTAGATGCATGCTGGATAGCGGTCGATGTGTGGAGTAATAGTAGTAGATGCAGGCAGGAATCGGTCTACTTGTCACGGACGTGATGCCTATATACATGATCATGCCTAGATAATCTCATAATTATTCGCTTTTCTATCAATTGCTTGACAGTAATTTGTTCACCCACCGTAATACTTATGCTACCTTGAGAGAAGTCACTAGTGAAACATATGGCCCCCGGGTTTATATCTTATCCTATAAGCTTTTAATCTACTTTTATTTGCATCTTTGCTTTTCCAATATATATCACAAAATACCAAAAATATATTTACCTTATCATATTATCTCTATCAGATCTCACTTTTGCAAGTGGCCGTGAAGGGATTGACAACCCCTTTATTGCGTTGGTTGTGAGTTCTTGTTTGTTTGTCTAGGTGCGTGGGACTTTTGAGGAGCCTCCTACTAGATTGATACCTTGGTTCTCAAAAAGCGAGGGAAATACTTACTCTACTATTGCTGCATCACCCTTTCCTCTTCAAGGAAAACCAACGCAAGCTCAAGACATAGCATTCATCAATGTAATGTAGGCATGTATTCCGAATATAGTCATACGTGCTTATGGAAAAGAACTTGCATGACATCTTTTGTCCTACCCTCCCGTGGCAGCGGGGTCCTAGTGGAAACTAAGGGATATTAAGGCCTCCTTTTAATAGAGTACTGGACCAAAGCATTAACACATAGTGAATACATGAACTCAAACTATGGTCATCACCGAGAAGTATCCCGATTATTGTCACTTCGGGGTTGTCGGATCATAACACATAATAGGTGACTATAGACTTGCAAGATAGGATCAAGAACTCACACATATTCATGAAAACATAATAGGTTCAGATCTGAAATCATGGCACTCAGGCCCTAGTGACAAGCATTAAGCATAGCAAAGTCATAGCAACATCAATATCAGAACATAGTGGATACTAGGGATCAAACCCTAACAAAACTAACTTGATTATATGGTAAATCTCAACCAACCCATCACCGTCCAACAAGCCTGTGATGGAATTACTCACGCACGGCGGTGAGCATCATGAAATTGGTGATGGAGGATGGTTGATGATGATGATGGCGACGAATCCCCCTCTCCGGAGCCCCGAACGGACTCCAGATCAGCCCTCCCGAGAGAGATTAGGGCTTGGCGGCGGCTCCGTATCATAAAACGCGATGAATCTTTCTCTCTGTTTTTTTTCTCCGCGAAAGAAAATATATAGAGTTGGAGTTGAGGTCGGTGGATGTCCAGGGGCCCACGAGGCAGGGGGCGCGCCCAGGGGGAGGGGGCGCGCCCCCCACCCTCGTGGACAGGGTGTGGGCCCCCTAACGCTAATTCTTTCACTAATATTTTTTATATTTTCTGAAAAGTTGTCCCGTGGATTTCCAGGTCATTCCGAGAACTTTTATTTCTGCACAAAAATAACGCCATGGTAGTTCTGCTGAAAACAGCGTCATTCCGGGTTAGTTCCATTCAAATCATGCAAGTTAGAGTCCAAAACAAGGGCAAAAGTGTTTGGAAAAGTGGATACGACGGAGACGTATCACAGAACTGTGTATCACTCTCCACTGCTGAATCTGAATACATTGCTGCTGGATCGTGCTGTGCTCAGCTTCTCTGGATGAAGCAAACTCTCAAGGACTATGGCATCAACACGAAGAATATACCACTCTTCTCCGACAATGAAAGCGCCATCAAGCTTGCCAAGAATCACTCGAAGACAAAGCACATTCAGATCCGTCATCACTTTCTTAGAGATGATGTTAACAAAGAAGATATTGATATCATTCACGTCAACACAGAAGAGAAATTGGCAGATATCTTCACAAAGCCCTTGGATGAGAAAAGATTTTGCAAGTTGTGGTGTGAGCTAAATATCTTAGAATCCTCAAATGTCCTGTAATTGGACACACATCCTAACACTTATGCATGTTGACGACTTAGATGTGCAACACACGAAGTCACATATATCTTTAATCAATGAAGACTTATCCTCTGAGTGTGAATACATTAACGTGGAATTTGACTTCGGAGTGCCACGGTAATTGTGCGCCATGTCTGGGTCTAATACTTCCTATACGGTGGGTAATGCCACCACCAAATTCTTATTGAAGTGTTTCTCTTGGCGTCATGATTGCATAGTCTTCGCATTTGGTTTGACTTCAACATTGATTTGTCTTCAAGGATTAGCTTCGCAATGTTGAGTTTGATATGTGTGTGTGTGTGTGTGTGTGTGTGTGTGTGTGTGTGTGTGTGTGCGTGCGTGCGTGTGTGTGTGTGTGTGTGTGTGTTTGATTGTGTTCTGTCCTCTACAGCATTCACTTATAGCTATGTCTTCATTCTTGAATCTTTATTGATCTAAGTGAATGTGATCGGACCCTAACCCATTCTGTGCTTCTACCTCAAACTCTATCTATCCAAATCATATGCATTCTATTGAAAACTGTCAATTGTCTTCTCTGAGTCATTGTCAGCAGAAGACAATGTGACAAACATTTAAATCCGCATTTAATGTTGTATCCTTATTGCCTGAATACCAGAGAAGACGAAACGGCCACCCAACAATCCAAGCGTGTGTGGGAACATGGAACAACTTTCAATGAGTTGCATGCATGCCACGTGTCTCTGTGATGTGAACCGCCAGGGGCACCTGCGTAATTGCGCTGCGCCGCCCTCCTTCTTCCTATAAATACTCACCCGTGCGATCAATATCTGTTCTTCCACCTCGCCACCTCGCACAAACCCTAGCGCCTCCACTAGCTCGCGTCGACGCTGGAGAAGAAGCGCTTAGCTGCCGCGACTTATTCAACGTTGTCCTCACGCCGGCTGCGGACCTCGTCCTCTCCACCGCCGCCGTCGTAGGTGTCTTCCGCCACCAAGTTAGGGCGCGGGAGATTGAACTGCTCGGTCTCTCTTCCAACCTCGTCTAGCAGTTCATCGGTGATAATTAAATCTTACTTTTTACTGCCTTTTTGATCCGTCAAATCCATCCACTTCAACCAAAAGGGGTTTCTTCACTTCCAAATCTGGATATGTCTTCTCCTGCATCGCATATTATGCCAAGTATATTCACTTATGCTTCATAACTAGTTAGATTCCTCACTTGTACTTATTCATGGATTCGTACAAATCTGGAACCAACTCTCGCCAAATAAGTGAATGTCTTTGCACTATGAGGTCAATGTCTTCTAAACTGATTTATCTTCAAAATCTTATGAGAATGCATATGACCTCTTCCCCTTCCCTCACATCTCTAATGCTGTCACAGGTACATGTCCATGGGAGAATCCCTTGGTTCTCATAGTCTGCATTCATATGCAGAATACTTACAGCGTCACATCGAATCATCTGAAGCCAGTTCTTGTCTGACCAGCAGACGGAGGCCATTCACTGTCTTGAAGCCAATCAGTCTGAATATTATGGCTTCAGAGAAGCCTGCACACAAGGGTGGCAGACAACGCCATGGCAACACTGCACTCGATCTGCCCCCTGATCTGTATGAACTATACAAGTCAGATCCTGAAGAAAACTGCAACCAGCGGAAGAACCGGATTCAGTGGATCCGAAGAATTGGGATGAGCAATGGTTCAAGTACAGGTTTGTCACACCTAAATACGCTAAAAAGAATGTCATCAAGCGCCCATGGGGTGACTGTCTACACTGCAGCTTAGTGCCGAAGAGCAAGGCTGAAGCCATTGAGCAGAAATTCTATCCTTGCATGGTCAGAGGACCACAACCTGAGAATGCCGACCCATCTTCTCTTTTAAGGTGTCGTGAAGACAATCTTTTTAAGCACAACTATAAGTTTGCCAAAGATTCTACTAAGAAGAACAAAAAGGATTTTGGCCTCAACTTCAACCCTGGCCCCTCTGCTCCAAGATCTAATGGGACATGTGAATCTAATGAGAACAGAATTGGCCCCTTCACCAATTTTGATGGGCTTCTGTCTCATATTGCTACTCAGAGAGCAACTGTGGAGCAACCTGATGGTGAAGCTGACTCTGAAGATGCTCCCTCACCTCCATGTAGAAGAAGAAGAAGAAGAAGGCAAAAGCTTCAACCAAAAAGACTCTGAAGACTGCACCTCCTGAATCAAGTATGTAGTTTGAAGACTTATCTCGCGTGTCCAAGAGGACCAACAAGCCATTGCCCAAGAAGGCCACTGGGCAACCCCTGACACTGTTTGCTGTTCTGCGCAACAAAGATGAAGCCATTGATCTCTCCAGCGACGAAGATCTTGGTGATGATGCTCTGGAGATGCTTATCAAGAGCAATCAAGAGGCTGAAATCTTCAACGATCTGCCCCTCTTTGATGTTGATATTCTGAATAACTTCATTGATGAGTGGTTCGACGACCACTGCATCAGTATTGATGATCTTCAGCTTCCTGTGGACATCAACGTCACAATCGATGGAGCCATTGCTGGTGAGTTGGCCTTGGCTCAGAAGATTGTCGAGCAGAAGAACAAAATTGATTATGAGAAGGCTCACTTCAAGAAGAACATGGCCAAGCTCAGCGTGGCAGATGTTCAAATCTTCAAGAAGATGTTGCATGACCTCAAGGAGGAGTTCCACAAGAAGCGCATTGAAGCTAAAGGCTCACGAGAGAGCATGGAGTATTTTGCTGAGAACGCGTTGAAGCCCACAATGAAGCTGAGAAGTGCAAAGCTCTTGGGCGCCATGGCATTGATTCCAGGATGGCTGCCAAGCAAAAGAAGCCTGCTGCAGCACCGACTGAAGCTCCAAGGCAGGAAGAACCTCGCATTGTCTTCCCTACCAGTATGACAGGCTCGAAGCCTAAGGTCCCCTCAGCAGCTTCAGAGCTGAAGAAAACAAGGGCAGCTGAAGCTGAAACCAAGAAGCGCAAGCACAAGGACGCATCTGACGATGCCCCTTCCAAGAAGAAGTTGAAGACTAAGGGAACTAAGTCTTCAAAGAAAGAGTGTGTTGCGGTCTCTCAGCCTCTCATTGTTGAACCTATCTCAGTTGCTCCTCCTGCTGCCACCATCCAAGGACGATGTGTTGTGATCCACCAGCCTCCTTCCACAGAGGCTCATGAAGATGAACAAGTTCCAGCTATTGACCCCAATGCAGCTGAAGACATTGGTCACGAAGACAATGTTGTTGATGATGAAGTCCTTCCTCAACTCGAGCACCACTTGGTATCATCGCCTGCTCCAACGAGCAGTGAATACATAAGCATTGGTCGTCCATTGACGCCAATCGCTCAAGATGATTCCTGGGCTGAGCGCCCTCAAGAAGAAACCCCGGTTCATAATGAAACACCCCGTACTCCACCAGCACAAGTTGCCAATCCAGTGCTGAATGACGACAACTACATGGAGACCACACCATCACCAAAGGCGTCGCCCGTGTTTCAACGGCTTCATAGAGGTCTCAGGCCATCTGTCTCCATGTCAACCATCCCAGAAGAAGATTCACAACAATCCAGTTCAGTGGCACGCCAAGTGTTCCCTGAAGAGAATCCTTCTGTGACGGTTCCTGTGTCTGAAGCCAAAGCTGCTGAAGACATTCCCGCTGCATCAGCCAATGAAGAAGAAAGAAGAGAAGAGAGAGTTGCCACACCCCCTGCCCCAGATCAAGTCATTCTCAAGGAGAATGTGATTGTGCAAGACCCTCCGTTCGTTGACCAAATGGAGGTTGAGAACAATGAGGCTGCCACAAATACTGTTGAAGCCAATGACCCTGTCTTGGCTGAAGATCATGTGGAGCCTGAACCTAATGTTGTGTCTGAAGCAAATGTGAATCCTGCAGCTGTTGTGACACCGGTCCCCACTGACGGTGTTGTTCCTCCCCCAAGGCCTCACACTATGGAAAACCGCTTACAATCGTGATGGGGAGTTGGTCACAGTTCGCTGGCCAATTATGGTTCCTCCCACTGCTCCCGACCCCAATATGATTATCATGTGGAGCAGCGACCACAAGTTCAGAAGCCAAAGCCAAGGCTGCCAAGGCTTCCAGGTGCTGCTACATCGCCAGGATCATTTAGTGTAAACAGCTTCAAGGCACACAATACCTTCTTTGACAAGGACAAGAACCCATACTCAAAGCCAAAGATCTCTTCAGATCGCTTCTGGAGCCATCAACAGCGCAACTATTACTCTTGTGTCCTCTACAATCAAGAGAGAATCTTTCCTCACAAGCGTCTTGATTGTGAAGCTATTGCTGGGCTCCCCTGTCTTGAAGAAGCTCTGGACTGCTTTCGGGATGCTGGTCTTCTGCATTTTGTCACTGCCAAAGAGCACTGAAATGAAGAGCTTCTGCTGCAGTTCTATGCTACTCTTCACATTCGTGGCTACAACAAGGATCCGAAGACATGGATCCTCGAGTGGATGACAGGAGATGTGCATCATGAAGACAAAGCTCAAGACATCATCGAGCTTACCTCCCTGCCCACTCCAGGTGAATTGTATGAGCCTGGTTGTTAGCGTCACAGAGAAGAACTGCATAGCATTTTTCAGAGGCCTGAACCCAATATGAGTCAGATGCTCAGCATGATGAAGCCATAGCCTCACGATGCATAATATCCCAAGGAATTCTTTGTCCAGGACCTTCAGTACCTGCCCCGCACAGTCTATCATATACTGAGGCATACTCTATGGCCAATCAAGGGACATTCTTCTGAAGCCAAACTTGAAGGCACTATGAAGACTTTGGTATTCTATATTTTCAATGGCATCAGATTCAACTCCCAGGATTTCTTCATCAGACAACTTGCTGCATCTGGGATTGATCTGTTTGGCCTAAAGTTTTATGCTCCATGAGTGATGCGCCTGATCAAACTTCATTCCACTATCGACTATCAGCCTTCAGCACGCAACCAACTTGTCTTTCTGCCTGAGGTTGATCTGTCAGTTGAAGCCATCTACCCCGAGCCTGCCAAGGAGCCGCTATATCTTCATAATGTTGATCATGGAAGCTTCACTCAACCAATAGAAGGAGTTCATGTACCAAATGTTGCTATTCCTGCTTATCCTCTGGCTGGCAATGTGCGTTTGCCTCATCGTGCAAATACCGAAGCCACTGCCAGTACAATTGCTCAAAGGCCTCGGAAGCATTCTCGTGTACTCAAGGACCGAGAGCTGCTTGTGGCCTTACATCAGAAGCAGGACAAGCACCACGACTGGCTAAAGCGTCAGATGCATAGTCTCTTGGTGGATGTCAATCACATTCGCAACCTGGCCACCAAGAACTCATTTGTTGCCCATGAAAATGCGCGGCGATCCTGGAAGAGCCTCACTCTGCTGTGTTCTGAAGACGATGTTCGAGCAGATGGCTTCACCGAGAGCTTCAAGTTTGATTCTAGGCCTCCACAAAATGCAAGCTGGCACCGCACTCCCTCACTTGAAGATTCTGAATATTCATCTTCGGCTGCAACTGTTGTTGCGAATGTCATCAATGAAGAAGACGATGCCACTTCACCGACCATGGCTACACTGCATCTCGACACTGCATCAGGCCCTTCTACACCACCAAACTCCAACGTCGACCCTGCTCCACCATCTGCTCCTTCTGGGAACGAGTAGATGCTTTATGTCTTCAAACCTTTTTGGTCATTACTGACAAAAGGGGGAGAAGCATATCAGTTGACAGTCTTCAAGTGGGTCCTTGTGGGTGGTTGCATTATTTTTGCCAAGTATTTACAACTCTCGTCTTTTGATACATTTGGTTCCTTGAATTGTAACACTTAAAAATGATGGTCGTCTGCTATTTTTTCTGCTATTTTGTGATGCGATGATAAATTCCGCATGAAGTCATTCTGCAGACGTCCATTTTCCATTATGCATATCATTATCCTCATTATCTTTTTATATGCATAATGTAATGTCTTCACACTTTGAAGATGGCCTCCACAAAGCAAAACTTGCCATGTGCATTTGCATTCAAAAGCAAATTATTTATATGCACATCTTCCGGGGAAGCCTCGTCATACGTATGAAGACAATACTCACAACACTAAACTTTCACATACTTTTATCCCCATTGAAAACTTCAACTAGTTTGTCATCAATCATCAAAAAGGGGGAGATTGTAAGTGCATCTAGTGCCACCCCTAGTTGGTTTTGGAGTATTGACGACAAACTTGGTTCAGGGACTAATGTGTTTGTGAGAATTGCAGGATAACACAGGTAGTAGTCCCATATTGAGTAGTCCACGAATCTCTCCATAAGGAGATCGCCAAAATCCAGTCCCGCTTCTATTGGGCTGGCGAGCACGGCAAGCAGAAGTATCACATGGTCAGCTGGCCTGACATCTGCAAGCCTAGGGAGCAGGGTGGATTGGGAATCATGTGCTCTAAGCGGATGAATATTGCCCTCCTATCTCAGTGGCTATGGCGCATCTCGCAGGGTCATGGTGGCCTCTGGCTGGACATTATCCGGAATAAATACCTGCGCGGCCAACCCCTTGCCTTCTGCCAGAAGTCGGGAGGTTCTCAGTTCTGGCAGTCCCTCGTCCAGCTCCTCCCTGTGCTCCGCATTGGTACCTCTATCTCGGTAGGGTCCGGCCTCTCGACGCTCTTCTGGTTTGACCGCTGGGCCGGCGACTCCCCCTTTGCGGCTTGCTTCCCCATCCTCTTCTCTATCTCTATCGACCCCATGATTTCTTTTGATAGGGCCCTTATTGACTTAGGGCGCCTCGCTTTCCGTCGGCCATTTGGGCCTGCGGAATCTGCCGCCTGGCGTGAGCTGCTTGATTGCGTCGCTCTGCATAAGCCGTTGGTGGATGGAGCCCAAGACCGTGTGCGTTGGCACTTGGAGCCGTCGGGCCAGTTCTCTACCAAATCGCTCTACATGGCCATTGCCCCCTCCTCCGCTCCCCCCCCCCTCTCGATGGTGTGGTCCGTCCGTCTCCCTCTGAAGATCCGCATCTTCATGTGGCAGTGGATCCGTGGACGGGTCCCTTCCGGTGTGGAGGTCTGCAAGCGTAATGGCCCGGGCACTGGTATCTGCCCCCTCTGTGCCGTCCCCGAGGACTCCAACCACATCTTCTTCGCTTGCGCCTCCGCCCGGTTCCTCTAGAGCTGTTTCGCGAGATTGTCGGGGGGAGTTGGACTCACACCAACTTCCCCGACTTATTTGCTGAACTCCAAACGTCCCCCTCGTCCTCTCGCCACATTAGGTGGCTGGAGGTTGGGGTCCTTGCCTAGACTCTTTGGACTGTTCGTAATAAGCTTGTGATCGAGCGTACCCCCTCTTCGTCGTGCTACTGACGCTCTCTACAAATTCTCGGGTTTCCTGCAGCTTTGGCGGCCGCTTAGCCGTCCCCTGGAGCGCGACACCATCTCTGCCTTCATCGCCGATCTTCGCTCGATGGCCGTCCGCCTATCGCCACCGCCGCCGCCGCCGCCGCCGGAGCCTGACTAGATCCCCTGCGCGGGTCTCGCTCTGTTTTTTCTCTTTCTTTGGGCTTGTTGAGCTGTGCCCTCAGCAGAACCTTTTGACTTTGGTGTGGTACTTGGGTGTGTGTGTTTGAACCTGTTGTGGTTGTATGTCTTGTGGCGGTTTGCTTTATCTATAAAGCGGGGCGAAAGCCTTTTTTGGTATTGATTTGATTTACCTACCAGAGATGACCCCTAAAAATATGTGAAGACAATGGTGGTCTGTGAAGATATTAACATTAAAGACTATGGCATGAGAAGACATCGTATGAAGACTATGGAGTGCGAAGACATAATTGTTTCGTAGTTTCCTTTTCTTCTTTGTTGAGTCATAGGAACCACCGCACTGTTAAGTGGGGTCCAAGTGAACAAAGTCAGAGTGACTGAAGTGATGCTCAACCAAATCCTATGTCTTCGAGCGAAGACAATGAGAGCAAATCTTATCCAGACCTGGATGAGTTAGCTTTACTTGTAGCCCAAGTCAAGCTGCCACGTGTGTTTGAAATCTGACCGTTGGACACGTGTCAGTTCCTTAGTGACCCAGGGTCATTTTGGACAAATCAGGTCGGGTTGCCTCCTGGCTATAAATAGCCCATCCCCTACACCATAAATTGGTGGCTGCTCAGAGTTAGTGCACGGCTTTTGTCATTTGAGAGTAACCCACCTCCAAAGCTTTTGAGAGAGTAATCCTTGCGAGGACAAAGCCCAAAATACCCAGAGCCAAAGAGTGTTAGGCATCACTAAAGTCTTTCTGTCCGCGTCATCTGAAAACTTATTACACTTGAGGAATGTGAATCCTCCAGCCGGTTAGGCATTGCGTTCTGAGCATCCAAGAGTCATTGTGGATTGCCGGTGAACGAAGTTTGTGAAGGTTTGGAAGTCTCCCTTGAAGACTTACCAGAATGATTGGGCGAGGACTAAGTTTTCTTAGCTCAAGGGGAATAAGGTGAAGACGCGGTCTTCTGAGTTGAATCTCAGCCTCCCTAACCAGACGTACAGTTGTCACAGCAACTGGAACTGGTCCAACAAATCCCTTGTCCTCTCTGAGCAACTGGTTATATCCTTTCTCTCTCTTTACTTACTGTTTGTCTTCGTGAAGTCATTGCCCATTTGTCTGATCTGATTGACTTCACTGAGTGAAGACTGTTTCCTGTTTGGCTTCATACTATCTTCCATCCTGATCCATACTACCTAGCTGCTAATAGTCTTCGTGCTTTCATTACATTGCTTACTTGACTATGGCTTGTCTAGTGTAGTCTATCTTCCGTTTCATATCAATAGGTTCATTTCTATTGTTTGTCTTCAAAGCACCCATGTTTTGAAGACTTTCATAAAAATCGCCTATTCACCCCCCCCCCGCCCCCCTCTAATCGAATACTAGCACTTTCACTCTTGAATAAATCTGAAACCCATTTCAATTTTGATATATGTTCTTCATGCCAGGAATTTTGAGGCCAGAAATTGTTGAAATGCATTTGGACAATCTTTTTGTGATGGATAAAGCGGTAGTACATCTTTTTTTATGCGATAAGATAAAGGGTAGTCACTGAAATGCTTAATCTTGTAAACAACTAGAGATCATTCTTTTCTAGTTGTGAAAAATAGTAATCATTGGAATCCCTTCTGTAAACTAGGGTTCACTTTTTTCTATATATAAAAGTTCTCACCCTTATCTTGTCATAACAATTGAAATATGCTACACATTTCTTATTATTATTAACTGGCCAATAGTCTTTTCCGGTTTATTAAAAAGGCAAAGGTTTTGGCTCATTTTAGAGAAAGAGTTCTTCAACAGGCAATATAGCTTAAGAGCATTAAGTAGATCTTAATTTGTAACAACTTATTAGTTGGATCATCGCTCTCTATGTATGCATAGTCAAATTACCGTTTTTATCAACTTACATTACAAGTGAAGTGGATTTCAAATATTACCCGGCTGAGCATGTGCTATCTTTCTTATATGTATAAAATTTCACATGCATTATGTTTATATATAACTCTAGCAAGATATTTCAAAAGCCCGTGGCAACGCATGGGCATTCTACTAGTACATCCTAATCCTTGTATATAAATAGCAGTAGTTCGCCAGACGCATTTGAGTCTGATCTCCCACCTCTGAAATTCGTACACTTAAAACCGTTCAGATATAGTCCGCTCACTATTAGTTTTCTCGCCGCTAAGTAAAACATGCAAAAAATGGTGGCTTCCTAAAGCTACACCCCGAACATGAAGACAATTTTCGGAGTCGTTGCTCTGGTTTGTCGCTACCATCCGACAGAAGACCAAACCTCAGGCAATACCTATAGGGGAAAGCAAAGCAACGAGCACGCCGCTAACACTCACTCCAGCAAAGCCAAACTCGGGTATTCACCTAGAGAGACAACACTCAAATGACGAGCCCGACGAGGGGCAGCGACATGCCCCCAGTGGCTGGGTTTTCGACAAATAATTAATTTGCAAGACTTTTCACCTGGTAGCCTTTTTTTAGCAAGTAAACTAAGGATAGCAATGGGCAGGGTATGGTGCACGTACAATAATCCCATACGCATACTCATGTTATTCATGGGCATAAAACCATACCCATACCCTACCCATCACGCATAAATCTATGCCCATGCCCATACCCATACCCTATGGGTATCCATGCCTGATGGGTACCCACTGGGCATATTAACACATCAATGATCGGTACACTGGTCTCCGAGAGGTTTACATGGTTGTTGAAATGATGATTGTGAGGAGGATTGGGGCAAGGTATTGTTGGGGTGTGAGCATACAATGGAAGCGACCTATGACATAGATGTCAAGTTCTTTAGAATTTACATGCAAAGACTCGATAGCATAGGTTTATGACTCATATTAACCACCTATATGATCATTGGGTCGGGTTTGGGCGAACCCATGGGCATATAATTGTACCTGTGCCCTACCCATTACTAATCAGGTAGGGTTTGGGTACTACCCATGTGCATAAAAATGTGCTCATACCCTACCCATGCGGATCAGGTACACATGGGTATCCATGCGCATGGGTAAAATTGTCATCCTTAAGTAGAACGAGCAGGCGAAATTACGTGAGATTTGTTATATACTAAAAAGCACTGACATCTAAATTACGTGGCTGCTCTAGAACAGTCATCATAAACAAAAAGACACTACGTCCCCAGCACATTGAAGCACAGGGGTACATCAATGCAAGCAAATGAAGTGCAATAGTAAGCCACAGGGCCAGCGCCCGATCAAGTTCATTTCCCTTCCTGCCAGTTGGAATATTGCCTACACAAATCAGATAGCAGACTGCAGTTCACAGCTGATAAGATTAATCCCAAGTTCACACCATATTTGCTACAAGTTCACACCACTTTTGACAAGGGCGTGAGGTATATAGAATGGAAGAACCTACAGCAAATAATCCATTTCTGCATCTCAGACAACGAAAACCTAACTCTAGCTACCTGCAGAGCAACCAATGCAATCAGCCAGACTGATTTGTAATCTCCATTCATGCAAAAACTTTTAAGCTCATCTCACAGTTTTTGTTTGATTGAGACAGTATAGCTTCAACATTGCAGAAATTGCGTGAAAAGCAAAAAACTTAATCAACTCTGCATTATTGGACAGAACCAACATTATATATAGAGAGAGAACAACGAAAGGAGACCAATTAATCTGTAGCGGCACACCGCCAATTCCTATTTTTAGCATTCTTATGTTTCTGGCTACAGTCTTATATCATTTTAATCATGCATTCGGCTCAAAAACTATTAAACATCTATAATGACCAAAATCGAAGAAAATAGAATGTACACAAATCATACCAACAGCCAACGTTTTGTAGAAGAACAGGGCCCCGTCCTGGTCTGTTTTCATAAAAAAAAAAACCAACATTCGAACAGAGTGACAGTACGCGGAGAATGGCCGAATGCCAACCCAGAAAAGCAAAATGAAAATCATAATTTGGTTCAGACAAATTATATTGGAGGTTATCTGAGTTAAACTGACAAACAAAGATATGCTGAGAAAATATTTAACAAAACAACTTAAGATTAGCACAGTTAGACCATAACAACCGCAAACAGTCATTAGGTATTACAGCGATCCTGGATGAGCTATAATGTGAAAGAAATTGCAAGCCCGCACATTAGTAATAGAAGTTTAAAGCCAAATGCAGGGACTTTGTTAGTTATCAAACATATGCATTGATAGAACAACAAATAAATCATCCTCTAATTTGACCCTTGATGGACACACAGGAAAAATCGATCAATGTAGCAACCAGCAAAAGTACAAACAAACAAAAAAAACCTTGGAAGGGAAGGAAAGGAAAATATTTGTCAGGTTTCTACTGTTCGCCTGGAATGGTTCAAGTACTAGCAGTGATATTGTGGCCGAAAGTATTTGCCCGGAATGGCTCAAATTACATGGTGCTCTGTAATCACTAATCAGTATATAATTCACAAAACATCACAAAGTATTCTGTATTTCTCCTCCTAAAAAACGGAAGGTAAAGGAAGCAATGATTAGGCAACTCAGTTTCGTATAACAGTAAAAAGGGGAAGAAACATGACTTCCAGGTCAACATTGACAGCATAACACTCCCATTCTTGGACCATTCCTACTTAAGCTGCTCAACAGATAAGAGGCCAACATACTAAACTGAAATAATCTTTTCTGGACACATGATCAGGATGAATTGAACAAAAACAACCGCAATTGAATTGCAACCACCCTGCTTAAACTGCTCAACAAAATATTGGTGCTTTGTAATACAAAGCGGGGGGAAACCCATTTTCTGTATAGTAGTGTACTAAACTGAAATAACCTGTTCTGGCCACATGATCAGGATGAATTGAACAAGAACAACCGCAATGGACTTGCAACCGCCATGCTTAAACTGCTCGACAACCAGCTTGATAGTAGTTAGTATCTTCGAAAACGCAACATCAACAGACTTCAGATGATGGATTTTGTCCACTATGCAATGTACGACTAATGCGCGGGGCACACTTAAGAGATCAGTTTGTCCTCGCCAGCGATTGACAACATTCTGCCATGATCTGTAAAGATACCAAGCACAAAACTCATGACCAACTTAAGGCTTTATAATATGCTGTGCCATGTACCTTTTCTTAGTTCAAAAGATTCCATGGATGGATTTCAGATATGACCTTTAGCTATGCCAGAAAATAACATACAGTTTTTGAAGAAAATCTAAGGCCGGGCAACAGGACAATATTACGTTCCATGGATGGATTTCAGTTGAAGAAAATCTAAGGCCAGGCAACAGGACAATGTTACATCCACAAGTCTATTTGATTGTTTGGTAATCTCCAATTTACCCTAGCAACAAGTAAATGCTTCATCATCTACTTGACCAATCAACGACTCGAAGGCCAGTTAGTCATAGTGATAACAATCTGCCATGATCTAAAAAGACACCGTGCACAGAAGTAATAACCAAAAGTTAAGCTTAGCATTCCACTTTGGTGAGGGGTATGTACTAGTACTAATTACGAAGGTTACAAGAGCCTGATACGTGAGCTACCGCCATTTGCTAGAAAGAGAAGTGTCTTTTTTTACAAAAGGAAAATCTGAAGCAAGGTTACAGAATAATACAAGACCACCAAGTTTGCGTGCACATTTAGCAATACAACAGATCCATGTCATGGCCCTCAACAACTAAAACATGAAACATAAAAGTAAATTCCACTTTTCCATGCCACATATTCAGCTTTCACTAGCATACAAAAAATTGTATGGATAATTGTTAATGAACCAGAACCAACGAACTAAGCAAGCATCCAGAAGCTGTAAAGGAAATGCATGACAACAGATAAGCAAGGGCCAGTATCATACCTGGAGTGTAGAAGCTCAAGTAGGGTAGGACGCTAAAGTAGACCCCAGGCTCATCAACCTTCTTAACCTGCCCAGAGCTGAGCTTGATCATAAATAAGCCAGCACCTGTGCATACGAAGATGACACCCACACCCTCTGCAGACCCAACAACAATTGGCTTCTCATCTTGTTTGGCAACAGGTATCGTTTTCTCCAGTTCGATGACCCTGTATTGTACCCATTCAGCAGGTCCTTCCCTATCCACCTTCCTTGACCAGATATCGAGGCTGGAATCCATAATGTAGGCAAAGCCAAGTGAATGTTTCTCCTCCATGGCCATGAGGGCAATGTAGTACATGGTGTAGGGCGGCGGGTCAATCATGGATATGCTGTTCTTGCCCAAGTCATACTTGATGATTGCGTTACCCAGCCGAACCGTGAAGTGAATGTTTCTCCTCCATGGCCATGAGGGCAATGTAGTACATGGTGTGGGGCGGCGGGTCAATCATGGATATGCTGTTCTTGCCCAAGTCATACTTGATGATTGCGTTACCCAGCCGAACCGTGAAGTAGACTGCATCTCCGACAAGGGTGCCTCGCTTAGGGTGGAGATAGGGTGTGTAGTAGCGTCTATATACTTCTCCCTCTCGCATGTGCTTTGCAAAGCATGCACAACTGTTGTCGAGGCACACCGGCTCGCTCCAAGCCCCCGTCTCCGACGAGTAGACACTCGCGCATATGGTGTCCTTGTAGTCATGGGTGGCGACGAAGAGCACCCTGAACGGGCCGCCGTGGCAGTCGAGGTGGTCGCAGCCGTCGGCGGCGCAGAGCACCGCCGCGGACTCGATGAGCCACTCGATGTCCGGCGCGGGGATGGCGTGTCGGTCTCCGGTGACGGGGTCCTAGACAGGTAGTCCATGTCCTCGTGCTCCAGCATGCGGACGAGGACGCGGCCGTGGCGGCAGTCGAGGGGGCGCGTGCGGCGGCCGTCGGAGCTCGGGTGGGGGAAGTCCGGCGCCGACGTGGTGGAGGCGAAGCGGGCGGGCGCGTCCCCGTCGATCACCCTGAGCCTGTGGAGGAGGCCGAGGAGGGGAGGGGCGCCGTGGAAGGCGCGGTAGCGGCGGAGGAAGCCAGGGTCGCAGAGGATGCGGGGCCAGGGCTTGCAGACGAGGGCGGCGCGGAAGAGGTGCTCCGGCTCGTCCGGCGGGAGGCGGAGGAGGATCTCGGCGGTGACGTCGTCGATCAGCGGCGCCATGGACGGCGGAAGCGAGGGTTTTGGGTGGGGATTGGGGGAAGAGTCGGAGCAGAGGTTGGGCTCTTCCACCAGAGCCGTCTTCAGCCTTCTTTCTACTCGGTTGGGTTCGACCAGGAGTTACAGCGTAGTATCTGGGTTTTTTTTTTCTTAAAGATTTCTTTTTGCGAAAATTTCTATTTTCTTTTTATTAATATGAAAATTTCTTAAAGAAGGGTTACAGTTCAGTAAAATGAATTCAGTTGATGACAACTGGAGACATAACGACTAGTGAAAAATAAAATTCGCTAGCTCCACCACTATGCCAAGCCACTATAGGCGCGTTTGGTTGCGAAAATTCAATGACGTGCTCGTGCTCGCCTGCTCACGTTATCGCCAGGCGTCCACTCTTGACGGGATGCGGGATGGCCGCGGTATTTCAGGGGTGCGTACGCCGATCATTTAATGCATAAGCTGGACGGAAGAGCCAACGTAGATACGGTGCATACAGACAGACATGTACCAATGGTGGGATTTGGCATTAACTACAATTAATTTCTTTCCTATTTTTTCTACCAACTTCTTCTCAAATCTAGGAATGATTAATTAAGCCATTTTATTTGTTTCCAATCGTGAGGGTCAATGGTTCCAAATCAACATCGTTGCTTCCCAAAAAGATTTGCTTCCTAAAATTTACTTCGCCTCCTATCAAGTTTTCAGTCGTGTGGAATTTTTTCCTTGTTTGCTTCCAACGCTGTATTTTACTAAACAAGAACGTTGGTTTCCAAAAATATATTTTGCTTGGTACGAACCGGTATTGTTGCTTCTTATAAAAATTTGGTATGAACCGGGATTGTTTTCTTCCAAAAATTTTCTTTGCCTCCTAAAATGTTTTCAGTCGTGAAGATTATTTTTGCTTGCTTCGTACGCTGTTTTCAATTGTGGAGATCCTTGCAAAAACTTTAGTTTGGTTTATTTTTTGTTTTTGACTGTCCCTGAAGTTCCAAAAACTTCAGTTTCAAAATATGTTCCATGCAACCAAAGGATTGTTTCGAGTGTGTGCATCCAACAAAATTAAAATTTATTTCCACCAAACATTAATAAATTAGAACTTGCTTCAGAAGAAAAGACAATTTGCTTCCATAGAAGTTGCTTCGAACGACATGAATGAATTGTAGGTTTTTGTTGTTACGACACAATACAAATCACAACCGAGAGTGGTCGCACATCCGTCCAGGTCTAGATTGTCTAAGCATTTTTCACTCTCTTCCATACTGATTGGTGGCCCAACTTTTGACTTTGATGGCAAAAGGAAGAGTGGAACCATCAAATTTAAAAAATGTTTATGATTTTAGAAAATGTTTGAAAATCTTAAAATATGTTCACGATTTCGGAGATGTTCATGAGTTTTAAAAAATGTTCATGATTTTCAAAAAAATTTCACGATTTTACAAAAATGAGAGTGATAGTGTATCTCGGTGGTGAAGCAAAATATAATCATGGCCATTGGATATTATGATTTTTCTTTTCCCGTTGCAACGCACGGACAATTTTGCTATAATTACAAAAGAAGGACAAATTTGGAGTGTCGGAATCTGCAAATGACGTACTTTTGGCGCCATCAAGTTAACTGTTATGTGGTGTATTTCTTTTTTTGAGAATTTGTTATGGTGTATTCTGTATGCGTACTTCGGTAATATTAATGAAGGTCTGTTTTCTAGTTCATCGTGTCTAAAAGAGAAAAGTTCAGGCTTAGCCAGGTTAACTCCCAATATAAGAGTCATTTTCAGAGTGGTCAAACGGAGCAAACGCATACGTGAGGCCATCAGTAGTGCATGTGCAATACGTGGCGGCAGGAACTACACATGGACTCGCCGTTTCTGTGATAGACCCGAGCGCTGCGATAAGTTACGGGCCGGTAGATGCGTCATGTACCATTGGAACAGATGTACGTCCTGCCGTCACGACATTGTCAAATCGAACGGCCGGCTCTCCGTATTGCACTGTTCAGCGCTACATTCCTTCCTACTGCCCCACACAATCACATTCAATACACGCTGAGACGCGTCCTTATTCTATTCGTACACGAAGCGGGAGCAAGCGAGCTCGTCCGCTACTTCGCTGCTCTCCGTTTGGTTGCCCATAAAATCGCAACTAGGCATGTTGTATGCAACATCTTTTTGGTGTTGGGCTGTTTGGTTACATGCAAATAATCCTGAGCTTGCATGTGACGGTTCTTAAAGCACCTCCTTAATCTTCCGCCAATCTCTCCCTCCTCCGAGCACCTTATCTCTCGGGTCTTCCAGCCTAGCCAAAGGCACACCCTCGTCGCACCTCCTCCGTTGGTCGTCTCGGTGGCACCGCTCGCAGCTGGCGCCGGCACGATGTCCACCCCTTCACCTCTCCCTACTACATCTAGATCTGGCTTGGGAAGATGGCCTGCCAGACCACTGTCGTCCTCCTCGTGCTATCCGACGCCGCCGAGCAACCCTCTCATCGGCACCCTCACCGCGGCCTTCTCCACCTCAGCCTGGCTCAAGGAGCGGCTCAAGGCGGAGGAGGATGGGGGTCGGGTGTGGATTACCTGCCTGGATAGGCGAGGCCGAGCAGTGTGAAGGAGGGTCGCCGGCGAGGAGGCGGCGCTGCAAGCAAGGAGTGAAGGTTTCAACTTGGAAAGAAAGACGGAAATGGGGGAATGTGGATTTTGGTAAGGGGGAGGGGGCAGGAAGGTAGATATTTCCGCGGAAGCCAAAATTTGGAATCGCTTCAGCGAAAAAACTGGCGCGCAAAGTGTCATCAGACACGGTCCCTTATTCAGAACTGTGTACGATATGTGAACATCACAAACGATTCAGATAACTTAACCTGTGTGTGATGAGTTTGAACGTCAAAAATTTTGGTTCGGATTTCCATGGTAACATTGGTCATCCACATCATTGCATAATTTGGATACACAAAGGAGACTACAGCACACCTACACTTCTTAATCGAGCAAGTTCAGCAATTAAACAGAACTAGCTGACCTAAACATTACTCTAACAAATTAAAGACTAGCGCTCTTAATTAAACAAAACAATGAGTACTACTACGGCTGGTGCTCGTCGATCTCCGCCGCCGCCTTCATGTCCAGCTTGCGCCCGACGGTCTCCTCGGGAAGGGGCTCCATAGCATCCATCGCACCATACTCGGCAAGCATCTAGCCATCCGCGTCCGCCATCTCTTTGGAAAAGGCCACCACGAGCTGGACGTGGGCGGCCGCGATCTGGCCTTGGACGGGCTCCGTTGTCGCAAGGTATGCGGTGGAGGAACGGACGGCTGCTCGAACGCTCTCAGCAATTGCCAGCTCTTTAGCCGTGGGTTGCCGACCGTTGTCGGAGAAGTTTCGTTCGATTTGTGAGGTGACCGCCAGAAGCTGGGCGTGGACGGCCTCGACATGGTCGTGGACGGCCTCCATCAGGGCTAAGGCCACCGCTGTGGAACGGACAACTGATGTGCCGCTCTCGCCAGTTGTTATCCCCGAGCCAGATATTGCCGCCGCCACCTGAGAAGCAACAATGGCCGTTTGGGCTGCCATGGCCTCCCGGTCGCAGATTGCGGCCGCGCTCATGCACCTTGTTAACACGCGCATGGCGGCTGCGGCCGCGCTCTCGCCGGAGTGGGCCATCGAAGTTGCCCTCACGACGCAGGTCCACGTGCCCATCTTTCACCGGCGATGATTGAACAGTGAAATGATATTTGGAGAGCGAGCTAGTGTGCTTGAGACGCCGGCTGTGGACTGTAGCCGACTCACCTTCTCGAGTAAGCCATAGGCGTACTATACACCGGCGGTGCTCCAGGATATTTTGTGTTGCATCTCACACAGTTGATGATAATAAACTGTGTGCGATCTACTTGATTTTTCATCTTGATTTGAATTACATAATGGGGTCACAACGGCAACGGACGGTGTTTGAATTGCTATACCTTTTATCTGCAGTGAAGATGCAACTATATGTGTGTCGTAAAAGGATTGGGATTAACTGAGTTTTCAATGCATTCATGTGCATAATTCAAATTTGAACTACATGCATATGCTCTAATGCATATAAATTGGTTGAAAATTCAAATATATGTCCTTGGTTGCATGCTTAGGTCCCATGCTAGAAATGAGAATGAATGTCAAACACCCTGCCACGGTTACTCGGCGGCAAACATTGAGATACCTGGTTTTGAAATTCTAGTAAATCCAAAACTCGTCTGAAATTCATGAAACTTGGCATGCTATCATGGAGTGGCATCAGCATGCCGTGGTAAATTTTTTGTCCCATTTGGGGCAGGTTTGGGGATATATTTCTCACAAGGTAGAGCTTCCCACAACAAGCCTGATGGTTTCGGTAGGGAACGTCCCACCATTGGGGACGAAATGATATCCATTGCGTCTTATTGCTTTGAATCTTTTTTCTCGTGTCAACATAGAACAACATGAGTGTTTTGTCAATTTTTGAGATTTTTTGGGGTTCATTTGGACATTTTTAAGCATTAACTGAGTTTTCAATGCTTTATGTGCATAATTCAAATTTGAACTACATGCACATGCTCTAATGCATATAAATTGGTTGAAAATTCAAATATGTGTCCTTGGTTGCATGCTTATGTCCCATGCAAGAAATGGGAATGAATGTCAAACACCTTGCCACGGTTACTCGGACGCAAACATTGAGATACCTGGTTTTTAAATTCTAGTAAATCCAAAGCTCGTGTGAAATTCATGAAACTTGGCATGCTATCATGGAGCGGCATCAAAATGTCGTGGTAAATTTTTTGTCCCATTTGGGGCAGGCTTGGGGATATGCTTCTCACAAACCAGAGTTTCTCACAACAAGCCTGATGGTTTCGGTAGGGAGCGCCCCACCTTTAGGGATGAAACAATATCCATTGCCTCTTATTGCTTTCAAAAAATTTCTCATGTCAACATAGAACAACAGGAGTGTTGTGTCAATTTTTGGGATTTTTCGGGGTTCGTTTGGACATTCCTATGCATTAACTGAGTTTTCAATGCATTTATGTGCATAATTCAAATTTGAACTACATGCACATGCTCTAATGCATATAAATTGGTTGAAAAATCAAATATGTGTCCTTGGTTGCATGCTTAGGTCCCATGTAGGAAATGGAAATGAATGTCAAACACCCTGTCATGGTCACTCGGCCGCAAACATTGAGATACCTGGTTTCTAAATTCTAGTAAATCCAAAGATCGTCTGAAATTCATGAAACTTGGAAAGCTATCATGGAGCGGCATCAACATGCCGTGGTAAATTTTTTGCCCCAATTGGGGCAGGTTTGGGATATGCTTCTCACAAACCAGAGCTTCTCACAACAAGTCTGATGGTTTCGGTAGGGAACGTCCCACCTTTGGGGATGAAACAATATCCATTGCCTCTTATTGCTTTCAAAAAATTTCTCGTGTCAACGTAGAACAACAGGAGTGTTGTGTCAATTTTTGTGATTTTTCGGGGGGTCAGCCTTGAGCCCTTATCTTTTTGCATTGGTGATGGATGAGGTCACAAGTCACAAGGAGATATCCCATGGTGTATGCTCTTTGCGGATGATGTGGTGCTAGTTGACGATAGTCGGACGGGGGTAAATAGGAAGTTAGAGTTATGGAGACAAACCTTGGAATCGAAAGGGTTTAGGCTTAGTAGAACTAAAACCGAGTACATGATGTGCGGTTTCAGTACTACTAGGTGTGAGGAGGAGGAGGTTAGCCTTGATGGCCAGGTGGTACCTCGGAAGGACACCTTTCGGTATTTGGGGTCAATGTTGCAAGAGGATGGGGGTATTGATGAAGATGTGAACCATCGAATCAAAGCCGGATGGATGAAGTGGCGCCAAGCTTCTGGCATTCTCTGTGACAAGAGAGTGCCACAAAAGCTAAAAGGCAAGTTCTACAGGACGGCGGTTCGACCCGCAATGTTGTATGGCGCGGAGTGTTGGCCGACTAAAAGGCGACATGTTCAACAGTTAGGTGTGGCGGAGATGCGTATGTTGAGATGGATGTGTGGCCACACGAGGAAGGATCGAGTCCGGAATGATGATATACGAGATAGAGTTGGGGTAGCACCAATTGAGGAGAAGCTTGTCCAACATCGTGTGAGATGGTTTGGGCATATTCAGCGCAGGCCTCCGGAAGCTCCAGTGCATAGCGGACGGCTAAAGCGTGCGGAGAATGTCAAGAGAGGGCGGGGTCGACCAAATTTGACATGGGAGGAGTCCGTTAAGAGAGACCCGAAGGATTGGAGTATCGACAAAGAGCGAGCTATGGACAGGGGTGCGTGGAAGCTTGCTATCCATGTGCCAGAGCCATGAGTTGGTTGCGAGATCTTACGGGTTTCACCTCTAGCCTACCCCAACTTGTTTGGGACTAAAGGCTTTGTTGTTGTTGTTGTTGTTGTTTGTACATTTTTATGCATTAACTGAGTTTTCAATGCATTTATGTGCATAATTCAAATTTGAACTACATGCACATGCTCCAGTGCATATAAATTGGTTGAAAAATAAAATATGTGTCCTTGGGTGCATGCTTAGGTCCCATGCAAGAAATGGGAATGAATTTCAAACACCAGGGCACCGTTGATTGCAGGCAAAACATTGAGATACTTTATTTTTAAATTCTAGTAAATCCAAAACTCGTATGAAATTCATGAAACTTGGCATGCTATCATGGAATGGCACACGACATGCTGATACGTCTCCAACGTATCTATGATTTTTGATTGTTCCATGTTGTTTTATTGTCAATCTTGGATGTTTTATAATAATTTTATAGTCATTTTATATCATTTTTGGTACTAACCTATTGACATAGTGCCAAGTGCGAGTTGCTGTTTTTTCCATGTTTTTTTACATCGCAGGAAATCAATATTAAATGGAGTCCAAATGCCCCGAAACTTTATGAAGATTTTTTATGGGCAATAAGGAAGGCAATGGGCCCTGGCTGCACCTGGGGGGTGCCCCGAGGGAGGCACAACCCACCAGGGCGCGCCAGGAGGCCTAAGCGTGCCCTGGTGGGTTGTGCCCACCTCGGGTGCCCCCGGACCGCCTCTTTGCTCTATAAATACCCCAAAAATACCAGAACCCTAGGGGAATCGATGAAATATTCATCCAGCCGTCGCAGATTCCAGAACCACCAGATCCAATCTAGACACCATCACGGAGGGGTTCACCACTTCCATTGGTGCCTCTCCGATGATGCGTGAGTAGTTCTTTGTAGACCTACGGGTCCATAGTTAGTAGCTAGATGGCTTCCTCTCTCTCTTTTGATTCTCAATACAATGGTCTCTTGGAGATCCATATGATGTAAGTATTTTTTGCAGTGTGTTTGTTGGGATCTGATGAACTTCGAGTTTATGATAAGTTATACCTTTTTATATCCATGAAAGTTATTTGATTTTCTTTGATCTCTTATATGCATGATCTCTTATAGCCTCGTATTGTTTCTCCGATATTTGGGTTTTGTTTGGCCAACTTTGTCAGCGTTCTGGGAACGGGGGTCCCCAGACTTGCTTGCCTGCGGCCCACGGCGTGGCTCTGCGAGCGGGCCCGTATGGCCCATCTTTACCAACAAGCTTTCAAGACCCTCGCGAGGGGCCAAGCCTCGCGAGGCGGATGACACAAGACCTCCTCAGGAGCGGCCTCACCAGGCTGGCTCGCAAGGGGCGGAGAGATCAAGGCAAGACAAACCTCGCAAGGTTCCAGTGACATGAGCCATGACGAACGAGACCGGGCAGGCACCAGGCGGGCACCAGCGTGCACAGTGTCCTTGTTTCCTATTTGGTGCTAAGGGGGCAAGTGCAGGCGAGGAGTACCGAGGCATCAAGTAAAGGTTTCCCTATCGGTGCAATGAGACCAAGACCGGCAGGACGGAGGTCACCGTGGAGCCCAAGACGGCATCACCACCAGAGCCTTTGGTAGGCGAAGAATACTTTTGTCAGGATAAGTTGTACTAGCTGTCCCCTTTCAAATTGGCCGTTGTGGGATCCCTTCCCGCTCAATATTTGGGAAGAAGACCAGGAACTCTATAAATAGGACTAGCCACCACCATAGGAGGCAACGGATTCAGATCATCCTCACCCACACAAGTTCCCCAAGCACAAGAACACCTCTTCTCAGGAGGTTGTTCTTCCCCTTGTACTGTTCATCCTTAGCCCAAGAGGCAATCCACCACCACACACTGGAGTAGGGTATTACACCATAACAGTGGCCCAAACCAGTATAAATCTTGTGTCTCTTGTGTTGCGAGTTCGTCAAGCTAGCCTAGGAATCGCGAAGCATGAGAGGGCGTGGTCTGCGAGGGGGAGATCTTCGTGTGCACCCCAGAGTTCGAACCTTAAGGGTTTTGCCGGAACCCGAGATCCGACATTTGGCGCGCCAGGTAGGGGTGTGTCGGAGTTTTCCTTCCGTTGATCTGCTCCACGCTGCCACCGTGCTCTGCCCCCATGGTGAGCGCAGCGCTTCCTGCCCCCGCGACCGATGCCGGCATCGGGGCCAGGGGGCTCCGAGCCCTTGCTCCCACCTTGCGGCGGGTGCAATGGCCATCCAAGTTCAAGCCGGAGATGCCGCGGCGCTACGACGGCGTGGCGGATCCGGTGGCCTTCCTACTATTATACAAGGAAGCCGTCCTCAAGGCCGGAGGCGACGACAAGGTCATGGCCAACTGGCTTCCCATGGCCCTGACTGGTGTGCCGCGCGCCTAGCTGCTCAACCTCCCCAGATCCACAGTGGCATCTTGGGAGGAGCTGTGTGATCTCTTCGTCGCGCGCTTCGCGGCACCAGCACCTGCTACCTCTTGAGCACTCCATTGGATTTGCCCGAAGAGGAGAGGATGATGCAGCAAAGTAGCGTAAGTATTTCCCTCAGTTTTTGAGAACCAAGGTATCAATCCAGTAGGAGACCACGCAGAAGTCCCTCGTACCTACACAAAACGATAGCAACTCGCAACCAACGCTTAGGGGTTGTCAATCCCTTCACGGTCACTTACGAGAGTGAGATCTGATAGAGATAATATTTTTGGTATTTTTGATAGATAGATGCAAAGTAAAAACAAAGCAAGTAAATAAAGTGATATAGATTGATATGATGATAATAGACCCGGGGGCCATAGGTTTCACTAGTGGCTTTTCTCAAGAGCATAGATATTCTATGGTGGGTGAACAAATTACTGTTGAGCAATTGACAAAATTAAGCATAGTTATGAGTATATCTAGGCAATGGTCATGTATATAGGCATCACGTCCAAAACAAGTAGATCGAAATGATTCTGCATCTACTACTATTACTCCACTCATCGACCGCTATCCAGCATGCATCTAGAGTATTAAGTAAAAACAGAGTAACACCGTAAGCAGGATGACATGATGTAGAGGGATAAATTCATGCAATATGATAAAAACCCCATCTTGTTATCCTCGATGGCAACAATATAATACGTGCCTTGCTGCCCCTTCTGTCACTGCGTAAGGACACCGCAAGATTGAACCCAAAGCTAAGCACTTCTCCCATTGCAAGAACTACCAATCTAGTTGGCCAAACCAAAAAGGATAATTCGAAGAGACTTGCAAAGATAACTCAATCATACATAAAAGAATTCAGAGAAGAATCAAATATTTTCCATAGATAATACTAGATCATAAACCCACAATTCATCGGTCTCAACAAACACACCACAAAAAGAAGATTACATCGAATAGATCTCCACGAGAGAGGGGGAGAACATTGTATTGAGATCCAAAAAGAGAGAAGAAGCCATCCAGCTACTAGCTATGGACCCGAAGGTCTGAAGTAAACTACTCACACTTCATTGGAGGGGCTATGGTGATGATGTAGAAGCCCTCCGTGGTGGATGCCCCCTCCGGTGGAGCTCCAGAATAGGCCCCAATATGGGATCTCGTGGATACAGAAGGTTGCGGCGGTGGAATTAGGTTTTTGGCTCCTGTTCTGATCGTTCAGGGATACGTAGGTATATATAGGAGGAAGGAGTACGTCGATGGAGCTCCTAGGGGCCCACGAGGTAGGGGGTGCGCCCAGGGGGGCTCCCTCCACCCTCATGACCTCCTTGGGCACTGCTTGGAGTAGGGTTCAAGTCTCCTGGATCACGTTCGGTTGGAAAATCACGATCCTGAAGGTTTCATTCCGTTTGGACTCCGTTTGATATTCTGTTGCTTCGAAATACTGAAAAAGGCAAAAAACAGCAATTCTGGGATGTGCCTCCGGTTAGTAGGTTAGTCCAAAAAGTAATATAAAAGTGGAAAATAAAGCCCAATATAGTCCAAAACAGTAGATAAAGTAGCATGGAGCAATCAAAAATTATAGATACGTTGGAGGCGTATCAGGCATCCCCAAGCTTAATTCCTGCTCGTCCTCGAGTAGGTAAATGATAAAAAAGAATTTTTGATGCGGAGTGATACTTTGGCATAATTTCAATGTAAATCTTCTTAATTGTGATATGAATATTCAGATCCGAAAGATTCAAGACAAAAGTTCATATTGACACAAAAATAATAATACTTCAAGCATACTAATCAAAGCAATCATGTCTTCTCAAAATAACATGGCAAAAGAAAGTTCATCCCTACAAAATCATATAGTTAGGCTATGCTTCATTTTCGTCACACAAAGATGTTCCCAACTTCTATACCCTCGATGATAAGCCAAGCAATTGTTTCATACTTAAATAATCTCAAACTTTTTCAACCTTCACGCAATACATGCGCGTGAGCCATGGATATAGCACTATGGGTGGAATAGAATATGATGATGGGGATTGTGTGGAGAAGACAAAAAAGGAGAAAGTCTCACATTGACGAGGCTAATCAACGGGCTATGGAGATGCCCATCAATTGATGTCAACATGAGGAGTAGGGATTGCCATGCAACGGATGCACTAGATCTATGAATGCTCAACAAAAGAAAACTAGTGGGTGTGCATCCAACTCGCTTGCTCATGAAGACCTAGGGCATTTGAGGAAGCCCATCATAGGAATATACAAGCCAAGTTCTATAATGAAAAATTCCCACTAGTATAAAAAGACAACTTATGAGACTCACTACATGAGGAACAAGATGCTACTTTGAAGCACAATATATGAGACTCACTACATGAATAACAAGGTGCTACTTTGAAGCACGAGTGTGGAAAAAGAGATAGTAGCATTGCCCTTTTTTTATTTTCTTTTTTTATTTTCTTTTTTTTGGACTTTCTTTTTTTGGCCTTTCTTTTTTATTATTATTTGGGCAATGCTCTAATAATGATGATCATCACACTTCTATTGATTACAACACAAGGATTACAACTTGAAACCTAGAACAAGATATGACTCTATATGAATGCCTCCGGCGGTGTACCGGGATGGTGCGATGAATCAAGAGTGACATGTATGGAAAATAATGCATGGTGGCTTTGCCACAAATACGATGTCAACTACAAGATCATGCAATGGCAATATGACAAAAGTAATGTATGTCATGATGATGATGGTGGAAGTTGCATGGCAATATATCTCGGAATGGCTATGGAAATACCATGATAGGTAGGTATGGTGGCTGTTTTGAGGAAGATATAAGGAGGTTTATGTGTGATAGAGTATATCGTATCACGGGATTTGGATGCACCGGCGAACTTTGCGCCAACTCTCAAGGTGAGAAAGGGCAATGCACGGTACCGAAGAGGCTAGCAAAGGTGGAAAAGTGAGAGTGCATATAATCCATGGACTCAACATTAGTCAAAAGAACTCATATACTTATTGCAAAAATTTAGAAGTCATCAAAAATTCAAGTACTACGCGCATGCTCCTAGGGGGATAGATTGGTAGGAAAAGACCATCGCTCGTCCCCGACCGCCACTCATAAGGATGCACAAGCCAGGTACACTTCATGTTTCAAATTTGTTACACAACTTTAACCATACGTGCATGCTACGGGACTTGCAAACTTCAACACAAGTATTTCTCAAATTCATAATCACCCAACTAGCATGACTTTTATATTATTACCTCCATATCTCAAAACAATTATCAAGCATCAAACTTATCTTAGTATTCAATTCACTCAAAAGAAAGTTTCACATATCTTGAACACCAAGTATATTAACATTAAGCAAATTACCATGCTATTAAAGACTCTCAAAATAATCTAAGTGAAGAATGAGAGATTTATAGTTTCTTTAAAACAAATCCACCACCGTGCTCTAAAATATCTAAGTGAAGTACTAGAGCAAAAATTATCACGCTCAAAAGATATAAGTGAAGCACTATGAGCAAAACTATCAAGCTCAAAAGATATAAGTGAAGCACATAGAGTATTCTAACAAATTCCAATTCATGTATGGATCTCTCAAAAAGATGTGTACAGCAAGGATGATTGTGGTAGACTAACAAGCAAAGACACAAATAATACAAGACTCTCCAAGCAAAACACATATCATGTTGGTGAATAAAAATATAGCTCCAACTAAATTACCGATGGAAGTGGACGAAAGAGGGGATGCCTTCCGGGGCATCCCCAAGCTTTCACTTTTTGGTGTCCTTGGATTATCTTGGGGGTGCCATGGGCATCACCAAGCTTAGGCTCTTGCCACTCCTTGCTCCATAATCCATCAAAAGAATTCACCCAAAACTTGAAAACTTCACAACACAAAACTCAACAGAAATCTCGTGAGCTCCGTTAGAGAAAGAAAACAAAAGACTACTTCAAGGTACTGTAATGAACTCATTAGTTATTTATATTGGTGTTAAACCTACTGTATTCCAACTTCTCTATGGTTTATAAACTATTTTACTAGCCATAGATTCATCAAAATAAGCAAACAACACACGAAAAACAGAATCTGTCAAAAACAGAACAGTCTGTAGCAATCTGTAACTAACGCAAACTTCTGGAACTCTAAACATTCTACCAAAATAGGAAGTCCTGGACAATTTGTTTGTTGATCAGAAGAAACACGAATCAACGCAAAAGCACGTTCCTGTGATTTATCATAACTAAATTCGTGCGCGCAAAGATTCTGTTTTTCAGCAGTATCAAATCAACTATCACCGTAGGTTATCCTATAGGTTCTACTTGGCACAAACACTAATTAAAACATAAAACCACATCCAAACAGAAGGTAGATGGATTATTTATTCCTAAACAGAAGCAAAAACAAAAAAAACACAAAATAAAATTGGGTTGCCTCCCAACAAGCGCTATCGTTTAACGCCCCTAGCTAGGCATAAAAGCAAGGATAGATCTAGGTATTGCCATCTTTGGTAGGCAATCCATAAGTGGCTCTGATAGATTCATATGGTAATTTTATTTTCTTTCTAGGGAAGTGTTCCATACCCTTCTTTAAGGGAAATTGGAATCTAATATTCCCTTCCTTCATATCAATAATTGCACCAATCATTCTAAGGAAAGGTCTACCAAGAATAATAGGACATGAAGGATTGCAATCTATATCAAGAACGATAAAATCTACGGGCACATAATTCCTATTTGCAACAATAAGAACATCATTAATTCTTCCCATAGGTTTTTTAATAGTGGAATCCGCAAGATGCAAGTTTAGAGAGCAATCATCAAAATCACGGAAGTCTAGCAAATCACATAAAGTTTTGGGGATAGTAGAGACACTAGCACCCAAATCACACAAAGCATGAAACTCAAAATCTTTAATTTTAATTTTAATAGTAGGTTCCCACTCATCATAGAGTTTTCTAGGTATAGAAACTTTCAACTCAAGTTTTTCTTCATAAGATTGCATCAAGGCATCAACAATGTGTTCGGTAAAGGCCTTATTTTGGCTATAAGCATGAGGAGAATCTAGCACGGATTGCAACAAGGAAATACAACCAATCAAAGAGCAATTCTCATAATTAAATTCCTTGAGATCCAAGATAGTGGGTTTAACAACATCACGATTTTTATTTATTTCAATCCCACTTTCATCAATTTCATCATCAGGATCTAGAAACTCTGAAATCTTAGAACGCCTTCTAGGTAAAGGAAGATAATCTTCAGGTTCATCAAGATTCATATTGCAAAACAAAGATTTAATGGGGGACACATCAATAACTTTTAGATCTTCATCTTGATTTTCATAGGGATTGGAAGAACACGCTTTAATAAAGGCATCTTTGGAAGCACGCATCCTAGCGGTTCTTTCCTTGCACTTATCAATGGAAATTCTCATGGCTTTGAGAGACTCATTGATATCATGCTTAGGACGAATAGATCTAAGCTTCAAAGAATCAATTTCAAGAGAAATTCTATCAACGTTCCTAGCCAAATCATCAACTTTAAGCAATTTCTCTTCAAGCAAAGCATTAAAATTCTTTTGTGAATTCATAAACTCTTTAATACTACTCTCAAATTCAGAGGGCATCTTATTAAAATTTCCATAAGAGTTATGGTAGGAATTTCCATAATTATTAGAAGGATTACTAGGATAAGGCCTAGGATTAAAATTCCCTCTATAAGCGTTGTTTCCAAAACTATTCCTACCAACAAAATTCACATCCGTAGATTCATTATTATGCTCAAGCAAAGTAGATAAAGGCATATCATTGGGATCAAGAGGAGTATTTTTAGGAGCAGACATCTTCATAAGTTCATCCATCTTTTCACTCAAAACATTGATTTCTTCTATAGCATGCACTTTCTTACTAGAAGATCTTTCGGTGTGCCATTGAAAATAATTAGCCATAATATTATCAAGCAATTTGGTAGCATCCCCTAATGTAATTTCCATAAAAGTGCCTCCCGCGGCCGAATCTAAAAGATTTCTAGAAGCAAAATTCAATCCGGCATAAAAATTTTGTATGATCATCCATAAATTCAAACCATGAGTAGGGCAATTGCGAAGCATTAATTTCATTCTTTCCCAAGATTGGGCAACATGCTCATGATCAAGTTGTTTAAAATTCATAATATCGTTCCTAAGAGTGATAATCTTAGCGGGAGGAAAATACTTAGAGATAAAAGCATCTTTGCACTTGTTCCAAGAATCAATACTATTTTTAGGCAAAGATGAAAACCAAACTTTAGCACGATCTTTAAGTGAAAACGGAAATAACTTCAATTTGACAATATTGTTATTCGTATCTTTCTTCTTTTGCATATCACACAAATCAACAAAATTGTTTAGATGAGTAGCGGCATCTTCACTAGGAAGGTCGGCGAATTGATCTTTCATAACAAGATTCAACAAAGCGGTATGATTTCACAAGACTCGTCATTATTAAGAGGAGTAATCGGAGTACTAAGGAAATCATTATTATTGGTATTCGAGAAATCACACAATTTGGTATTATCTTGCGCCATGGCAACAAGTAATCCAACACACAAGCAAACAGGAAGGCAATGGGAAAAAGGCAAACGGGAAAGAGAGGAGGAGATTGGGAAAGAGAGGGCAAATAAAACGGCAAGGGTGAAGTGGGGGAGAGGAAAAAGAGAGGCAAATGGCAAATAATGTAATGCGAGAGATAGGGATTGCGATGGGTACTTGGTATGGTTGACTTGCTTGTGTGAGCCTCCCCAGCAATGGCGCCAGAAATTCTTCTTGCTACCTCTTGAGCACTGCGTTGGATTTCCCCGAAGAGAAGAGGATGATGCAGCAAAGTAGTGTAAGTATTTCCCTCAGTTTTTGAGAACCAAGGTATCAATCTAGTAGGAGACCACGCTCAAGTCCCTCGTACCTACACAAAACGATAGCAACTCGCAACCAACGCTTAGGGGTTGTCAATCCCTTCACGGTCACTTACGAGAGTGAGATCTGATAGAGATAATATTTTTGGTATTTTTGATAGATAGATGCAAAGTAAAAAGTAAAGGCAAAGTAAAAACAAAGCAAGTAAATAAAGTGATATAGATTGATATGATGAGAATAGACCCGGGGGCCATAGGTTTCACTAGTGGCTTCTCTCAAGAGCATAGATATTCTACGGTGGGTGAACAAATTACTGTTGAGCAATTGACAGAATTGAGCATAGTTATGAGTATATCTAGGCAATGATCATGTATATAGGCATCACGTCCAAAACAAGTAGATCAAAAGGATTCTGCATCTACTACTATTACTCCACTCATCGACCACTATCCAGCATGCATCTAGAGTATTAAGTAAAAACAGAGTAATGCCGTAAGCAAGATGACATGATGTAGAAGGATAAATTCATGCAATATGATAAAAACCCCATCTTGTTATCCTCGATGGCAACAATAAAATACGTGCCTTGCTGCTCCTTCTGTCACTGCGTAAGGACACCGCAAGATTGAACCCAAAGCTAAGCACTTCTCCCATTGCAAGAACTACCAATCTAGTTGGCCAAACCAAAAAGGATAATTCGAAGAGACTTGCAAGGATAACTCAATCATACATAAAAGAATTCAGAGAAGAATAAAATATTTTCCATAGATAATACTGGATTATAAAACCACAATTCATCGGTCTCAACAAACACACCGCAAAAAGAAGATTACATCGAATAGATCTCCATGAGAGAGGGGGAGAACATTGTATTGAGATCCAAAAAGAGAGAAGAAGCCATCTAGCTACTAGCTATGGACCCGAAGGTCTGAAGAAAACTACTCACACTTCATCGGAGGGGCTATGGTGATGATGTAGAAGCCCTTCATGGTGGATGCCCCCTCCGACGGAGCTCCGGAACAGGCCCCAAGATAGGATCTCGTGGATACAGAAGGTTACGGCGGTGGAATTAGGTTTTTGGCTCCTGTTCTGATCGTTCGGGATACGTAGGTATATATAGGAGGAAGGAGTACGTCGGTGGAGCTCCGAGGGGCCCATGAGGTAGGAGGGCGCGCCCAGGGGGGCGCGCCCTCCATCCTCGTGACCTCCTCGGGCACTGCTTGGAGTAGGGTCCAAGTCTCCTGGATCATGTTAGGTTGGAAAATCACGATCCCGAAGGTTTCATTCCGTTTGGACTCCGTTTGATATTTTGTTTCTTCGAAATACTAAAAAAGGCAAAAAACAGCAATTCTGGGTCGGGCCTCCGGTTAGTAGGTTAGTCCCAAAAGTAATATAAAAGTGGAAAATAAAGCCCAATATAGTCCAAAACAGTAGATAAAGTAGCATGGAGCAATCAAAAATTATAGATACGTTGGAGACGTATCAGCACCCCACGCGATCGCGGCTTGCAAGCGCCGCCCTCGGACCGCCACATCAAGTCGTTCCTTCACCAGATCGGCGCCGCCTCCAAGTGCCCGGGGGCCCTGCCGGGCTGGGCCGCGCCCGAGGCCGACCTCACCTTCGACTCAAGGGATCACCCCGTCTCCACCGCCAGCTTGGGTATGCTCCCAATGCTTTGCACTCCCACCATCTGCAATGTGGCCGTCACTAAGACGCTCATCGACGGTGGCGCCGGCCTCAACGTGCTCTCCGTGGAAGCCTTCGGCCTCCTTCACGTACCACTCGAGCGGCTCCGCCTCAGCAAGCCCTTCTCAGGAGTTGGCGGCGACACCGCCCACTCCCTAGGGCAGATCCGCCTTCTTGTCACCTTCGGCACGTGCCACAATTACCGCACCTAGCTGGTTGACTTCGACATCGCCCGCATCGGCCTCCCGTACAACGCCATCCTCGGGTACCCAGCTCTGGCCCAGTTTATGGCAGCAACCCATCCGGCTTACAACCTCATGAAGATGCTGGGAGCAAGGGCGTCCTCACCATCAAGGGGGACACAAAGGAGGCTCTGCTGGCGCTCAAGCTTGCTTTCAAGACCGCCGCGGCGGTGCAGCCTGCCGGCGCAGGCGCCTCCGAGGCCAAGGGAGCCACACCAACCAAGAAGAAGCAGTTGTTCACCCAAGACAAGTCAGAAACCAAACAGGTGCCCCTCGATGAGGACGGGTCCTCAAGAGCCACCTTTACCATAGGTGCCGACCTCGACCCTGACCAAGAGGAAGCGTTGGTGAAGTTCTTGCACACAAACAAGGAGATATTCGCATGGGAACGCAAGCAGCTGGTGGGGGTCCCGAGAGAGGTGATTCAGCATCACTTAAGGGTGTGCCCCAACGTATGCCATGTGAAGCAGCGGGCAAGACGACAGTCCACGGAGAAGCAGACCTTCATCGTCCAAGAAACCCGCAAGCTGGAGTGGCTGGCAAACCCCGTTGTTGTGCCGAAGAAAGGCGAGAAGGAGCGCATGTGTGTAGACTTCACCAACCTCAACAAAGCCTGCCCCCAAGATCCGTTCCCGCTTCCACGCATCGACCAGATCGTCGACTCCACTGTAGAGTGTGATTTGCTGTGCTTCCTAGATGCATTCTCGGGCTACCACCACATCAAGATGGCAGTAGAAGATGTGGAGAAGACCGCCTTCCTGACCCCGTGTGGGGTGTACTGCTATACTTGCATGCCTTTCGGATTGTGCAATGCGGGCGTGACCTTTCAGTGGCTGATGCACATCGCCTTAGGGCGGCAGCTCAGGAGAAACGCGGAGGCCTACGTTGACGACATCGTGGTGAAGTCTCAGGAGGCGAGAACCTTGATCCAAGATCTGGAGGAGACTTTCGCAAGCCTACGCCAGGTGAACTTACGGCTCAACCCGGAGAAGTACGTGTTCGGTGTCCCTTCATGCAAGCTGCTGGGTTTCCTCGTATCCCATAGAGGGATCGAGGCTAACCCAGAGAAGGTCAAGGCAATTGAAGACATGAGCCCGCCGCAGACCCTCAAGGAGATGCAGAAGCTTACTGGTCGTGTGACTGCGTTGGGTCGCTTTATCTCCAAGCTGGGAGAGCGTGCCCTACCGTTCTTCAAGATGATCAAGAAAAAGGGCCCATTAGAGTGCACTTCGGAAGCCGACCAAGCGTTTCAAGACCTCAAAGATACGTGACCAGCCCGCCAGTGATGGTGGCGCCTCGGGCCCTCGAGCCCTTGGTGCTCTACATGTCTGTCACACCCCACTCCGCCAGCGTAGCGCTGGTGGCCCTCAGAGAAGAGCGCCAGATCAAGGACCCGCCAGGCGGAACCACCAGGCCGGACGAAGCGGCACGACACCAAGGCAAAGCTCCTGAAGCAGCAACTACTTCAGTGGACCACCAAGCCCCTGAAGCCAAAGCCCCAGCAGAGACACCTCAGCTCCCGGAAGCCAAAGACTTCGTCAGCTCTCACGCCCTCGTCGAGCACCCGGTGTACTTCGTCAGCACAGTGCTACGGGATGCGAGGGCACAGTACCCCATGCCTCAGAAGATCCTGCTCGCGCTCCTGGTAGCCTCGTGCAAGCTACGCCACTACTTCCAGGTGATACGTCTCCAACGTATCTATAATTTTTTATTGTTCCATGCTATTATATTACCCGTTTTGGATGTTTATGGGCTTTACTTTACACTTTTATATCATTTTTGGGACTAACCTACTAATCGGAGGCCCAGCCCGAATTGCTGTTTTTTTGCCTATTTCAGTGTTTCGAAGGAAAGGAATATCAAACAGAGTCCAAACGGAATGAAACCTTCATGAGCGATCTTTTTGGAACAAACGTGATCCAGAGGACTTGGAGTGGACGTCAAGCAACAACCGAGGCGGCCACGATGGTGCCCGGCGCGCCCCCTAGGGGTGGGCGCGCCCCACCCTCATGGGCCCCTCGAGCATCCACCGACCTACTTCTTCCTCCTATATATACCCATGTACCCCGAAAACATCCAGGAGCACCATGAAAAACTATTTCCACCGCCGCAACCATCTGTATCTGCGAGATCCCATCTTGGAGACTTCACCGGCGCTCCGCCGGAGGGGGAATCAACCACGGAGGGCCTCTACATCATCTCCAAGGCCTCTCCTATGAGTTGTTAGTAGTTTACCACAGACCTTCGGGTCCATTGTTATTAGCTAGATGGCTTCTTCTCTCTCTTTGAATCTCAATACAAAGTTCTCCTCGATCTTCTTGGAGATCTATTCGATGTAACTCTTTTTGCGGTGTATTTGTGGAGATCCGATGAATTGTGGGTTTATGATCAAGTTTATCTATGAGAAATATTTGAATCTCCTCTGAATTCTTTTATGTGTGATTAAGTTATCTTTGCAAGTCTCTTCAAATTATCAGTTTGGTTTGGCCTACTAGATTGATCTTTCTTGCAATGGGAGAAGTGCTTAGCTTTGGGTTCAATCTTGTGGTGTCCTTTCCCAGTGACAGCAAGGGCAGCAAGGCACGTATTGTATTATTGCCATCGAGGATAAAAAGATGGGGTTTATATCATATTGCATGAGTTTATCCCTCTACATCATGTCATCTTTCTTAATGCGTTACTCTGTTCTTCATGAACTTAATACTCTAGATGCAGGCAGGAGTCGGTCAATGTGTGGAGTAACACTAGTAGATGCAGGCAGGAGTCGGTCTACTTGTCACGGACGCGATGCCTATATACATGATCATGCCTAGATAATCTCATAACTATGCGCTTTTCTATCAATTGCTTGACAGTAATTTGTTCACCCACCGTAATACTTATGCTATCTTGAGAGAAGCCACTAGTGAAACCTATGGCCCCCGGGTCTATCTTTTATCATATAAGTTTTCCATCTACTTTTATTTACATCTTTTACTTTCTAATCTATATCATAAAAATACCAAAAATATTTATCTTATCATATTATCTCTATCAGATGTCACTTTTGCAAGTGGTCGTGAAGGGATTGACAACCCCTTTATTGTGTTGGTTGCGAGGTTCTTGTTTGTTTGTGTAGGTGCGTGGTACTTTTGAGGAGCCTCCTACTGGATTGATACCTTGGTTCTCAAAAACTGAGGGAAATACTTACGCTACTTTGATGCATCACCCTTTCCTCTTCAAGGAAAACCAATGCAAGCTCAATGTAGGAGATATGCCCTAGAGGCAATAATAAATGATATTATTTATCTTCAAGTTCATAATTATGTTTATGTTCCATGCTATAACTGCAATGATTCTCGAGTCTGCAATATCCACGAGGCTCGGAGGAAGACTCATATGCACGTGTGGAATAATAAACGGTAATAAGTATTCCTAGTTTGGCCTCTAAGACTAGCTCAAGTGTTGCATGATGGTTCTGTTTTCCTGATCATGGGCATGTCTATGCCAACAACTTTGAGGGCACAATGTTAAGAGAACATTTGTGTTGAATCGACCCGGTTTGATGTTGTGCTATGAGATTCATTCATCACAACTTAATGGTAAATAACACAGAGATGGTTAACGTTTGCATGAGTTTTTAGACCATGAGAGTATCGAGTTTCTTCATGCTTGCTTCATGAACTTTGGGGTTTGTTAAACGTCATCCGTAAATGGGTGGCTATTACAGCGGCTTACGGGTTCATGGAAAAGTGTGTCAAGTAACTTGATAGCTCAAGATTGGGATTTGCTCCTCCGACGATGGAGAGATATTCTTGGGCCCTCTCAGTGTTACGGTATCCATCATTGTCTGGCCAGACACAGTGTGATTTGATCACAGGGATGCCGGAACACGGAAACGAGAAAAGGGAACAAAACCAGTAACGAGGTAACTAGCATAGTGGTCAAGTTGTTGATCCACGGGGATGCAAGTAAATCTCACCTCGGGTCTTTGTAACATATCGCGAAGCAACAGGAATAGCACACGGCAATTGGAGGTTCACTCGAATATTCATTCGTGTGGGTATAGGTGTCAATATGGGTGTCCACGGCTCCGATGTTGATCATTGATCGGAAGGGGTTCCGGGTCATGTCTATACTTCACCAAACCTATAGGGTCACACGCTTAAGGGTCATCTATCTATTGAATACTAGACAGGGAGTTTGAGAGAAAATCACCGAAAAAGTTTCGGACACCGGAAAAGTTTCAGACAGCAGAAAAGGTTCCATAGAGAGAGGTCATCGGATGAGTTTCGGTGAAACTGAAAAGTTGTTTCAGGGGATACCGTTAAGTCAAATTGGTTTCGGCACATGCCTGATAATTCTTGGAGGGTGCCAGAATCATTCTGGAAGCTTTCTGGAATTTTCCGGGATAATAACCGGATATGCTCCGGGGCTGCCGGAACCACTTCAGATGTTTTTCGCAGATGAAATTCACTAATCTGAAATTGTTTCAGAACAAATCCAAAATCATTTTAGTGGGTACTGGAATTATTCTAAGACCCACAGAAATATTTTCGGATTTAATGGATGCGAAAAATTGTCTTCATGAATAGTAAAAACGCATTCTTGTTTGCTTTGCGCAGATGAAAATCACTAAACCGAAATTGTTTCGGAACATGTTGAAAATTATTTTTAGTGGGTGATGGAAATGTTCTGAGCCCACATAAATATTTTCAGTTCGAACGGACGCTGAAAAATGTCGTCATGAATAGTGAAAGTGCTTTTTGCTTGGCTTCTTGGAGAAGCCACCTTGAGGGCCTTTTGGTATTATCCCCTTGGCTTCTTGGAGAAGCCACCCTTGGGCTTGGCCTATAAATAGGGGTGGAGGGGGCTTCCTAAAGACACATCCCTTCTCACATACAAGTGCCATGCATGATCTGGCTTCTTCTCTCCCTCCCACGAAAAGAGTTTTGTAGAGCCGCAAGGCTGTCTGGGTTTCGGCAGGAACTAGTTCTGGATGGCGAAGACCTGCCGGATAGATGACACCGTATGTGTGCAACTGGTAGAGAGATCGTAGTTTCGGTCTTAGTTCGTGAGTGCCTCCCGAAGGGCTGTCCGTGTGACCATCTGAGTTTCGAAGGTCCTCCCGAAGGACTGTCCGAGTGACCGTTCGAGTTTCGATGGTCCTCCTGAATGGTTGTCCGCGACACCATCCGGGGGGCTGTTCGACCGTCTCCCGGAGGGCTGTCTGAGGAGCAGATGAGGGTATACATCCTCGCGGTTGGGAGGTTGTAAATCCTAGCTGCGGGGATCTGCACCACCGTTCGTCATCGACTCTACTTCCCGCTGCGCTACGAGTCGGTAACGAAAAAGATCAAACCATGTATGCAGTCTCCATAGTGGTGTTGGAAATATGCCCTAGAGGCAATAATAAATTAGTTATTATTATATTTCCTTGTTCATGATAATCATTTATTATCCAAGCTATAATTGTATTGATAGGAAACTCAGATACATGTGTGGATACATAGACAACACCATGTCCCTAGTGAGCCTCTAGTTGACTAGCTCGTTGATCAACAGATGGTTACGGTTTCCTGACCATGGACATTAGATGTCGTTGATAACGGGATCACATCATTAGGAGAATGATGTGATGGACAAGACCCAATCCTAAGCCTAGCACAAAGATCGTAGTTCGTATGCTAAAGCTTTTCTAATGTCAAGTATCATTTCCTTAGACCATGAGATTGTGCAACTCCCGGATACCATAGGAATGCTTTGGGTGTACCAAACGTCACAACGTAACTGGGTGGCTATAAAGGTGCACTACAGGTATCTCCGAAAGTGTCTGTTGGGTTGGCACGAATCGAGACTGGGATTTGTCACTCCGGTAAACGGAGAGGTATCTCTGGGCCCACTCGGTAGGACATCATCATAATGTGCACAATGTGACCAAGGGGTTGATCACAGGATGATGTGTTACGGAACGAGTAAAGAGACTTGCCGGTAACGAGATTGAACAAGGTATCGGCATACCGTCGATCGAATCTCGGGCAAGTACAATACCGCTAGACAAAGGGAATTGTATACGGGATTGATTGAGTCCTTGACATCGTGGTTCATCCGATGAGATCATCGTGGAACATGTGGGAGCCAACATGGGTATCCAGATCCCGCTGTTGGTTATTGACCGGACAACGTCTCGGTCATGTCTACATGTCTCCTGAACCCGTAGGGTCTACACACTTAAGGTTCGAGGACGCTAGGGTTACAAAGGAAGTTTATATGTGGTTACCAAATGTTGTGCAGAGTCCTGGATGAGATCCCAGACGTCACGATGAGTTCCGGAATGGTCCGAAGGTAAAGATTTATATATGGGAAGTCCTGTTTTGGTCACCGGAAAAGTTTCGGGTTTTATCGGTAACGTACCGGGACCACCGGGAGGGTCCCGGGGGTCCACCAAGTGGGGCCACCATCCCCGGAGGGCTGCATGGGCCAAGTGTGGGAGGGGACCAGCCCCAGGTGGGCTGGTGCGCCCCCCCACAAGGCCCAAGGTGCAGGGAAGTGTGGGAGGGGGGCAAACCCTAGGGTAGATGGGCCCTAAGGCCCACCCTAGGTGCGCCTCCCCTCTCCCCCCTTCTGGCCGCCACCCATTGGGGATCTGGCGGCTGCCGCCACCCCTGGGGAGGGAACCCTAGAGGGGGCGCAGCCCCCTCCCCTCCTCCTATAAATAGTGGGGGTTTTGGGGCTGCCAGAGACACGAGAACCTCTCCCTCTTGGCGCAGCCCTACCTCTCCCCCTTCTCCTCTCACGCGGTGCTTGGCGAAGCCCTGCTGGATCACCACGCTCCTCCATCACCACCACGCCATTGTGCTGCTGCTGGATGGAGTCTTCCTCAATCTCTCCCTCTCTCCTTGCTGGATCAAGGCATGGGAAACGTCACCGGGCTGTACGTGTGTTGAACGCGGAGGTGCCGTCCGTTCGGCACTAGGATCTCCGGTGATTTGGATCACGACGAGTACGACTCCTTCAACCCCGTTCTCTTGAACGCTTCCGCTTAGCGATCTACAAGGGTATGTAGATGCACTCTCCTTCCCCTCGTTGCTGGTTTCTCCATAGATAGATCTTGGTGACACGTAGGAAAATTTTGAATTTCTGCTACGTTACCCAACAGTGGCATCATGAGCTAGGTCTATTGCGTAGATTCTTTGCACGAGTAGAACACAAAGTAGTTGTGGGCGTTGATGTTGTTCAATATGCTTACCTTTACTAGTCCAATCCTGTTTCTACGGTATTGTGGGATGAAGCGGCCCGGACCGACCTTACACGTACACTTACGTGAGACAGGTTCCACCGACTGACATGCACTTGGTGCATAAGGTGGCTAGCGGGTGCCAGTCTCTCCCACTTTAGTCGGAACGGATTCGATGAAAAGGGTCCTTATGAAGGGTAAATAGCAATTGGCATATCACGTTGTGGTTTTGCGTAGGTAAGAAACGTTGCTAGAAACCCATAGCAGCCACGTAAAACATGCAAACACAATTAGAGGACGTCTAACTTGTTTTTGTAGGGTATGCTATGTGATGTGATATGGCCAAGAAGAATGTGATGAATGATATGTGATGTATGAGATTGATCATGTTCTTGTAATAGGAATCACGACTTGCATGTCGATGAGTATGACAACCGGCAGGAGCCATAGGAGTTGTCTTTATTTATTGTATGACCTACGTGTCATTAAACAACGCCATGTAATTACTTTACTTTATTGCTAACCGGTAGCCATAGTAGTAGAAGTAATAGTTGGCGAGACAACTTCATGAAGACACGATGATGGAGATCATGATGATGGAGATCATGGTGTCATGCCGGTGACGATGATGATCATGGAGCCCCGAAGATGGAGATCAAAAGGAGCAATATGATATTGGCCATATCATGTCACTATTTTATTGCATGTGATGTTTATCATGTTTATACATCTTATTTGCTTAGAACGACGGTAGTAAATAAGATGATCCCTCATTAAAATTTCAAGAAAGCGTTCCCCCTAACTGTGCACCGTTGCGAAAGTTCGTCGTTTCGAAGCACCACGTGATGATCGGGTGTGATACATTCTTACGTTCACATACAATGGGTGTAAGCTAGATTTACACACGCGAAACACTTAGGTTGACTTGACGAGCCTAGCATTTACAGACATGGCCTCGGAACACAAGAGACCTAAAGGTCGAGCATGAGTCGTATAGTAGATACGATCAACATGAAGATGTTCACCGATGATGACTAGTCCATCTCACGTGATGATCGGACACGGCCTAGTTGACTCGGATCATGTAATCACTTAGATGACTAGAGGGATGTCTATCTGAGTGGGAGTTCATAAGATGAACTTAATTATCCTGAACATAGTCAAAAGATCTTTGCAAATTATGTCGTAAGATCGCGCTTTAGTTCCACTGTTTAGATATGTTCCTAGAGAAAATATAGTTGAAAGTTGATAGTAGCGATTATGCAGACAGTAGAAAGCTTATGTCCTTAATGCACCGCTCAGTGTGCTGAACCCCAAACGTCGTTTGTGGATGTTGCGAACATCGGACATACACGTTTTGATAACTACATGATAGTTCAGTTAAACGGTTTAGAGTTGAGGCACCAAAGATGTTTTCGAAACGTCGCGGAACATATGAGATGTTTCGAGGGCTGAAATTGGGATTTCAGGCTCGTGCCCATGTCAAGAGGTATGAGACCTCCGATGATTTTCTTAGCCTGCAAACTAAGGGAGAAAAGCTCAATCGTTGAGCTTGTGCTCAGATTGTCTGAGTGCGACAATCACTTGAATCGAGTGGGAGTTGGTCTTCCAGAGATAGTGATGTTTCTCCAAAGTCATTGCCACCAAGCTGCTAGAGCTTCGTGATGAACTATAACATATCAGGGATAGATATGATGATCCTTGAGGTATTCACGATGTTTGACACCGCGAAAGTAGAAATCAAGAAGGAGCATCAATTGTTGATGGTTGATGAAACCACTAGTTTCAAGAAGGGCAAGGGCAAGAAGGGATACTTCATGAAACAGCAAATTAGCTGCTGCTCCAGTGAAGAAACCCAAGGTTGAACCCAAACCCAAGACTAAGTGCTTCTGTGATAAGGGGAATAGTCACTAGAGCAGAATTACCCTAGACACTTGGTAGATGAGAAGGCTAGCTAGGTCGATAGAAGTATATTGGATATACATTATGTTACTGTGTACTTCACTAGCACTCCTAGTAGCACCAGGGTATTAGATACCGGTTCGGTTGCTAAGTGTTAGTAACTTGAAATAAAAGCTACGGAATAAACGGAGACTAGCTAAAAGTGAGCTGACAATATGTGTTGGAAGTGTTTCCAATGTTGATGTGATCAAGCATCGCACGCTCCCTCTACCATCGAGATTGGCGTTAAACCTGAATAATTGTCATTTGGTGTTTGCGTTGAGCATAGACATGATTGGATTATGTCTATCACAATACGGTTATTCATTTAAGGAGAATAATAGTTACTCTGTTTATTTGAATAATACCTTCAATGGTCTTGCACCTAAAACGAATGGTTTATTGAATCTCGATCGTAGTGATACACACTTTCATGCCAAAAGATATAAGATAGTAATGATAGTACCACTTACTTGTGGCACTGCCATGTAAGTCATATTGGTATAAAACGCATGAAGAAGCTCCATGTTGATGGATCTTTGGACTCACTCGTTTTTGAAAAGTTTGAGACATGCGAACCATGTCTATTGGTGTATACGCATGAAGAAACTCCATGCAGATGGATCGTTTGGACTCACTTGATTTTGAATCACTTGAGATATGCAAATCATACCACATGGGCAAGATGACTAAAAAGCCTCGTTTTTCAGTAAAATGGAACAAGATAGCAACTTGTTGGAGGTAACACATTTTGATGTGTGCAGTCCAATGAGTGCTGAGGCTTGCAGTGAATATCGTTATGCTCTTACTTCACAGATGATTCGAGTAGATGTTGAGTATATTTACTTGATGAAACACAAGTCTGAATTATTGAATGGTTCAAGTAATTTCAGAGTGAAGTTAAAGATCATCGTGACAAGAGGATAAAATGTCTATGATATGATCATAGAGATGAATATCTGAGTAACGAGTTTTGGCACGCAATTAAGACATTGTGGAAATTGTTTCACAATGAATACCGCCTGGAACACCATAGTGTGATGGTGTGTCCGAACATCATAATTGCACCCTATTGGATATGGTGCGTACCATGATGTCTCTTATCGAATTACCACTATCGTTCATGGGTTAGGCATTAGAGACAACCACACTCACTTTAATGTGGCACCACGTAATTCCGTTGAGACGACACCGGTTGAACTGTGGTTTGGATGAACTAAGTTGTCGTTTCTTAAAAGTTTGGGGCTGCGACGCTTATGTGAAAAAGTTTCAGGTTGATAAGCTCGAACCCAAAGCGGATAAAATGCATCTTCATAGGACACCCAAAACAGTTGGGTATACCTCCTAATTCAGATCCGAAAGCAATAGGGATTGTTTCTTCAATCGGGTCCTTTCTCGAGGAAAAGTTTGTCTCGAAAAGTCGAGTGGGAGGATGGTGGAGACTTGATATGGTTATTGAACCGTCACTACAACTAGTGTGTAGCAGGGCACAAGAAGTTGTTCCTGTGGCACCTACACCAATTGAAGTAGAAGCTTATGATAGTGATCATGAAACTTCGGATCAAGTCACTACCGTACCTCGTAGGGTGACAAGGATGCGTACTGCTTAAGAGTGGTACAGTAAATCCTATCTTGAAGGTCATGTTGCTAGACAACAATGAACCTACGAGCTATGGAGAAGCAATGGTGGGCCCAAATTCCGATAAATGGTTAGAAGCCATGAAATCCGAGATAGGATCCATGTATCAGACCAAAGCATGGACTTTGGTAGACTTGCCCGATGATCGGTAAGCCATTGAGATAAATGGATCTTTAAGAAGACGGACGTGGACTGTAATGTCACCGTCTATGAAGCTCAACTTGTGGCGAAGAGTTTTTCACAAGTTCAAGGAGTTGACTACAATGAGATTTTCTCATCCGTAGCGATGCTTAAGTCCGTGGAATCATGTTAGCATTACCTGCATTTATGAAATCTGGCAGATGGATGTCAAAACGAGATTCCTTACCAGTCTTCGTAAGGAAAGGTTGTATGTGATACAATCAGAAAGGTTTTGTCGATCCTAAGGATGCTAAAAGGTATGCTGGCTCCAGCGATCCTTCTAAGGACTAGAGTAAGCATCTCAGAGTTGGAATGTACACTTTGATTAGATGATCAAAGATTTTGGGTTTATACAAAGTTTATGAGAAACTTGCATTTCCAAAGAAGTGAGTGGGAGCACTATAGAATTTCTGATGAGTATATGTTGTTGACATATTGTTGATCAGAAATGATGTAGAATTTTCTGTAAAGCATATAGGGTTATTTGAAAAGTGTTTTTCAAGTGAAAACCTGGTTTAAGCTACTTGAACATTGAGCATCAAGATCTATGAGGATAGATCAAAAACCGCTTAATGGTACTTTCAAATGAGCATATACCTTGACATGATCTTGAAGGTGTTCAAGATGGATCAGTCAAAGAAGGAGTTCTTGCCTGAGATGTAAGGTATGAAGTCAAGACTTAAAGCTCGACCATGGCAGAAGAGAGAGAAAGGACGAAGGTCGTCCCCTATGCTTCAGACGTAGGCTCTATAGTATGCTATGCTGAGTACCTCACCTGATGTGTGCCTTGCCACATGTCTGGCAAGAGGGTACAAAGGTGATCAAGGAGTGGATCACCAGACAGCGGTCAAAATTGTCCTTGGAGTAATAAGGACATGTTTCTCGGTTATGGAGGTGATAAAGAGTTCGATGTAAAGAGCTGCGTCGATGCAAGCTTTAACACCTATCTGAATGACTCTCAGTAGCAAACCGGATACGTATTGTGGAGCAACCATTTGGGATAGCCCCAAGTGGAGCATGGAAGCAGCATTTACAATATGACCTAGAGATTTGCGAAGTACATACGGATCTGAATGTTGTAGACCCGTTGACTCAAACCTCTCTCACAAGCAAAACATGATCAAACCCCAGAACTCATTGAGTCTTAATCACATGATGATGTGAACTAGTTTAATGACACTTGTAAACTCTTTGGATGTTGGTCACATGGCAATGTGACCTGTGAGTGTTAATCACATGGCGATGTGAACTAGATTATTGACTCTAGTGCAAGTGGGAGACTGTTGGAAATATGCCCTAGAGGCAATAATAAATTAGATGTTATTATATTTCCTTGTTCAAGATAATCGTTTATTATCCATGCTATAATTGTATTGATAGGAAACTCAGATACATGTGTGGATACATAGACAACACCATGTCCCTAGTGAGCCTCTAGTTGACTAGCTCGTTGATCAACAGATGGTTACGGTTTCCTGACCATGGACATTAGATGTCGTTGATAACGGGATCACATCATTAGGAGAATGATGTGATGGACAAGACCCAATCCTAAGCCTAGCACAAAGATCGTAGTTCGTATGCTAAAGCTTTTCTAATGTCAAGTATCATTTCCTTAGACCATGAGATTGTGCAACTCCCGGATACCGTAGGAATGCTTTGGGTGTACCAAACGTCACAACGTAACTGGGTGGCTATAAAGGTGCACTACAGGTATCTCCGAAAGTGTCTGTTGGGTTGGCACGAATCGAGACTGGGATTTGTCACTCCGGTAAACGGAGAGGTATCTCTGGGCCCACTCGGTAGGACATCATCATAATGTGCACAATGTGACCAAGGGGTTGATCACAGGATGATGTGTTACGGAACGAGTAAAGAGACTTGCCGGTAACGAGATTGAACAAGGTATCGGCATACCGACGATCGAATCTCGGGCAGGTACAATACCGCTAGACAAAGGGAATTGTATACGGGATTGATTGAGTCCTTGACATCATGGTTCATCCGATGAGATCATCGTGGAACATGTGGGAGCCAACATGGGTATCCAGATCCCACTGTTGATTATTGACCGAAGAACGTCTCGGTCATGTCTACATGTCTCCCGAACCCGTAGGGTCTACACACTTAAGGTTCGATGACGCTAGGGTTATAAAGGAAGTTTGTATGTGGTTACCGAATGTTGTTCGGAGTCCCGGATGAGATCCCGGACGTCACGAGGAGTTCCGGAATGGTCTGGAGGTAAAGATTTATATATGGGAAGTCCTGTTTTGGTCACCAGAAAAGTTTCGGGTTTTATCGGTAACGTACCGGGACCACCGGGAGGGTCCCGGGGGTCCACCAAGTGGGGCCACCATCCCCGGAGGGCTGCATGGGCCAAGTGTGGGAGGGGACCAGCCCCAGGTGGG
>NC_041391.1:55999696-56087171 GCF_002162155.2 Triticum dicoccoides
CCCCGCCCCCCACAAGGCCCAAGGCGCAGGGAAGTGTGGGAGGGGGGCAAACCCTAGGGCAGATGGGCCCTAAGGCCCACCCCAGGTGCGCCTCCCCTCTCCCCCCTTCTGGCTGCCACCCAGATGGGATCTGGTGGATGCCGCCACCCCTGGGGAGGGAACCCTAGAGGGGGCACCGCCCCTCCCCTCCTTCTATAAATAGTGGGGGTTTGGGGGCTGCCAGAGACACGAGAACCTCTCCCTCTTGGCGCAGCCCTACCTCTCCCCCTTCTCCTCTCACGTGGTGCTTGGCGAAGACCTGCTGGATCACCACGCTCCTCCATCACCACCACGCCGTTGTGCTGCCGCTGGATGTAGTCTTCCTCAACCTCTCCCTCTCTCCTTTCTAGATCAAGGCATGGGAGACGTCACTGGGCTGTACGTGTGTTGAACGCGGAGGTGCCGTCCGTTCGGCACTAGGATCTCCGGTGATTTGGATCACGACGAGTACGACTCCTTCAACCCCGTTCTCTTGAACGCTTCCACTTAGCGATCTACAAGGGTATGTAGATGCACTCTCCTTCCCCTCGTTGCTGGTTTCTCCATAGATAGATCTTGGTGACACGTTGGAAAATTTTGAATTTCTGCTACGTTACCCAACAAGTGGTCTTGGGCTGGTGCGTAGGTTGGAAATTTTTTGTTTTCTGCTGCGTTCCCCTACAGTGGCATCAAGATCCGTGCTATGCGTAGATGCAGGTTACGATCTAGAATACATGGACATGTATGGGTATTGCATAATATAATTTTGGAGTAGATGAGATCTATTGCTAAAAATTATTTATGCGGGTGACAGATGAAATCTATTACCCGACGTTCTTGTTGCTTCCCTACAATTTGCATTTGCTCAATCTCGAGACAGCATGGTGGAATTTGACAAAGTTCTGGCAATCCGTGATCCTGATTGATCATGGAAGTGCTATCAGTTCTTTGGGTTCTGCCGTAGTCAAAAGAAAGATGAAATTCACAGATGAAAGGGCATTGCAGATATGATCTGCATGGGGGTCATGCGTATGACGAAGTTTAGTATGGGGCTCGAGATTTAATTATCTCGTGTTTCATACACCCCGAGATGTTAATCTAGCAACTTGAATAATCATACTTGATGATAAAACGTTGGTAGCTGCGGTTTAAGTCGAAACCTTAGAAGCCACGAAAAACAAGTTTGCATGAATTGATTAGAAACGTCTAACTTGGTTTTGCAGGAGGGTTTGCATGTTCATGTGATGTGGTATAGCAATGCTCATATTCAATTTGATTATGTATGAGATGACTATATGATGTAAATTGATTAACATGACCTGCGTGTCATGATTCGGCATGATGGCTGGAGCCATATGATTGTCACTTTAGTGACCTGTGTGTCAACCTTAAGTAATGCACTTATTTTATTAGCTACAGAGATAGCAGTATTATTTGGTGCATCGACAAGGTGGTGGCAATCTTCACGAAGGAGAACACCGACGCAAATGCCGAAGACGAAGAAATGAAAGACTTCTCCGTCACAAAGGGCTATACCATATCATGCTATTATGAATTGCCTGAGATGTTTATCCCTTATGTTGCACCCTTCTTGATTGCGCGGTAGTCACTTTTTATTAGGGTGATCTCTCACTAAAATATCAAGTAGTTAGTGTTCTCCCAAGTGTAGCACCGTCACGGCGCCTATCTTTTCGGGGTGCACCATGGATGCATGGGTACGAACGATTAGAGAAGTGTGAGGCGGGTGAGGTCAGACCTCACAGCAAGATCACTTGGTTGTCTTGACGTTCATGGCAGGATCGTCCTGAGCTCGGAACACACGCATAGAAAGATTAGCAAGAGTCACATAGAGATGTGATCGGCAAGTTGGCCTACCGATTAAAATTCCCGTTATGAGATGATGATTCTATGACGATGAGTTAAAGTCTGGATCTTGTATCACTCAAAATTAATTATGAGAGATATTGATTTGAGTGGGAGCGCACTGTTGAATTAACATGTTTAATTCTTAGTGCAATTAATTATGAACACTGTCTAAGTGTTTCTTGCAAAATAGTTGTAGAATAATGTCTCGTGTTTCCACCTTCCCTGTTAAAATTGAATAGCTGTTAAATATCTGGTTAAAACTTTACGATTGGTAACGTAATGTGAGGATTGTCCTCAAAAGTGCCGAGAAGGACTTTGTCCTATCGCATGCTTTCCGTATCCTCCCGCTAATGCTATGGATCATGTGACTCTCGTCCTTCGATCCAAAAGCTAGAATTCTATTACGGTCAAGTGGAATATGTTTGCTTCCATGAAACCCAAACTTTGAAAGTGGGGATAGTTATATGATGTTCATGGAACTAGAAATTATTTTCAGATACAAACAAAGTAATGTTTGTTTGCAAGTATTAGTAAAAGTGTTTACTATGCATTTGACTGTTGGGAAAGGGATCCAGAAGAACGCCTGTCATATAATGAAAGGTGAATAGAACAACAACTTAAAGAGAAAGGAAGTGTCCAAAGGTTGTTAGTATGACTTTCCCGCCTAGGAAGTTCGGGGCTAACACCACTCTTAAGTTGGGTGCTTCTTTTGCGAGTAGGAGAAATACTAAAAGTTAAACTGTTAGAAGTATAAAGGCAGAAAGAAAGATGACTGGAATATCCAGCTCATGTATGAATGTCATACAAGTTTTTGATGTATAAGTAGGCTGGTCAAAGATATAGTTCTTGGGAATTATGGTTAAACATGTTAATCACTAATTCTTGGGTATTGTGAGTTAATCACAAAGATACCCGGTTGATTGCATTCTGTTGCAAATCAATGTAAGAGCTACTATGGCCTAAAAAGACTATCCAGAAATGAGGTTAAGGTATACACAGGGAACATAGTAAATGTTACTATATACCTTCATCGGTGTATTGTCGTCTATATTTATTTTCATAATTCATTTAGAGTTTTACAAACTCTAGCCCATTGCATCAGGTATCTTGCAAGAAGGTTGTTCATAAGAGAACTTTTTATGTTCGATGTTATGAATAAACACAAGGGCCATACTTTCATTATGAATGAGATGTATGTTATGAATATTGATAATAATAAAATACCTTTGGGTTTATTTTCATAATTCTTTTAGAGTTTCATACACTCTAGCCCATTGCACAATGTTTGTTGCAAAAGAGTTGTTCATAAAACCAACAATTGTTGTTAAGTATTATGAATAACATGAAGGGCCATGCTTCCATCCAAGATGGGATGTATGTTATGAATATTTATGGTAATATGATACATCCATAACATTGACGCTAAATGTCGCAAGACTAAAAGAATACCACACAAGTGTGGCACTACATTTGGTCACATTGGAGAAACCCGCATGGAAAATTCCATTATGATGGATTTTGAAGTCTTTTTGATTTTGAATCATCTGACACTTGCAACTTTCCTCCGAAAAGTGAAGTGACTAAAATACCGTTCACAGGCCATAAGGAACGAACAACAAACTTATTAGTGATCATACATTTGATGTCTGTAGTCCGATAAGTGTTGTTAGTGGTGGATTTATTTATCTTCAGAAATGACACAAGTAGATATATGGATATTTACTTGATGAGACGTAAGTCTGGATCTTTTGAAATCATTCGAAAGGTTTTCAAAAATGAAGTAGAAGTTATTGTAACAAGAAAATTATGTTTCTGCAATTTGATTGCACAAAGGAATATTTGAGTTACATGTTTAGCGAATGTCTGATGAGTTGTGAAAGGGGTTTCATAACTTGCACGTCCCGGAACACAACTGCAAGTGAAAAGTCCGTGGAGATGTGATCAAACCATTTATGATATGGTAAGATCAAAGATGACATAAATAAATTTGCCATTATCCCTTTTAAAGTGATGCTTTAGAGACTGCGACTTTTACACTGAAAAGAGCTACATCAGGTCTGTTGAAATGAAGCCATGGTATGGTACGCCCAACCATGTTATATCTTTTCTTAACCTTTGGAATATGGGGCTTGTGTAAAAGGTTACAAACCTATTCCAAATCAGACAAGTGCTACTTTGTAGGTTATACCAAAATGTTGGGTATTCCTCCCTCACTACACCGAGGCAAATAGTTTTGCCGCAAAACGGTGTGCTTTTAAAGAGAATGGTTCTTTCAAAAAGGTGAGTGGGAGAATAGTGCAACTCGATGAGATAAACAATATCTTCGTCATCAGATCAAAGGAAAGAGACCTTGGAAGTAATTCCAGAGTTTCCTACCGCGACTGATACGGAAGTCTCTACAATAAAATGTATGAACTTCGGTCGAACTTGCAGCTGAACAACGTAGGCAAGGCTCGTGCAAACCTCTCAGGTGCGCAAACGATATATTGTTGTTAGACAACATTATACCTACGATACATAAGGAAGCGTTGATGGGCCCTGACTCCGGAATTGGCTAAATGCCAATACAACCCGAGTTAGTTTCCATATAAATGATTCAAGATTAAAACCTTGATACACCTTTCGGAAGACTTAGAGTCTAACGAATATTTATGGAACTTAAAACTGATACGGATAAAAATGTTTTATCCATAAAGCTCGACTTGTTGAAATAACAAGTTCAAGAGTTGACTACGATGAGGTTGTTTTCATCGTAGCGATGCTTAAAGTCGGTTCGGGTTGAACTAGCAATTAATACATATTTCAATCATGAGATATGAAACATGGATGACAATAGGATTTCCATCTGATGGAAATGAAACCAAGGACTTGCATGTGTTACAGTCCAAGGCATTTTGTCTATCCGGAGGATGCTAGTAAGGGTGCAAACTTTAGAGTTCCAGCGATGGACAGAAGAGAGCAAAATGGAGTTGGGATCTTCGTGCTTTGATGAAATGGTCAAAGGGGTTTGACTTCATCAGTGGGAAACGAAGATGCTTGTAATTCAAGAAAGTAAGTGGGAGCGTAATAATGTTTCTAAAAACCTTGTGTGCTTGACACATTGTTAATTGGAAATAAATTTCTTGACACGAATTAGGACTTCATTTGAAAATAGTTTTTTGATGAAGTGCTTAGGCTAAATAGCCTCAATATTAGGCATAATGATCTATGGAGATAGATTTACCTAATAGGGCTAAGCAATAAATATATATTGACAAGATGTTAAAACTGTTTAGCACTAAGAATGACAAGGAGTGATTCTTGCCGAAGTCACATGGAAAGAGTTTTTGCAAGAATGAGTGTCCAAAAACACCGATGAGCAAAATACATGATGCAGATTCCACACACTTTTGTGTTTGGATTAATCATGTATTCCATGGTATGTAAAACAACCAGATATGTCCGATACTCCCAAGGTGTTGCAAGTATAGATACTAAAGTGATCAAAGTACTGATCATGGGACAACAGTGAAAGATGTCATTGAGTACTAGAGTAAGTACTGATGATATGTTTTCTCGCAAGCGGAGATCATGAAGAGTTTGTTGTAAAATGTTACATCGATACAGTCTTCATCTTTTCTCCATGCTATTTTCGATTTAAGTTAAGCGTTTTTGTGTAATACACAATATGGTGGCACGGTAGTTGGAAATTGTTCCCAACAGGATACTGTGGCGAATTCTATAACAGATGACTAAGTATGTTGACGCTTTAGAAGCGACAAACAAGATGTTGAATCATATAGTTCATTCATGAACTTAGTATGGTTCCAAGATGGCTTTTGTCAATGGGACACTACTGCAGGTAGTTTCTCCATAACTCAGTATGAGGAATCCAGGTTCAACCTGTGATTCACATTTATACAAAGCCAAGTCCGCACAAAATATGAATTTTGTGAAAGCATGAAAACGCGAGGATATGCAGAGATAGACACAGAGCTGAAGTTGTCAGACCTGATGGACATCAGGCTATACCATATGCGAAGCATTTTTTACATCGACATGCCATAGGTGTAAAGTGCATTAGCATTAACTAGATTATTGACTCTAGTGCAAGTGGGAGTCTGTAGGAGATATGCCCTAGAGGCAATAATAAATGATATTATTTATCTTCAAGTTCATAATTATGTTTATGTTCCATGCTATAACTGCAATGATTCTCGAGTCTGCAATATCCACGAGGCTCGGAGGAAGACTCATATGCACGTGTGGAATAATAAACGGTAATAAGTATTCCTAGTTTGGCCTCTAAGACTAGCTCAAGTGTTGCATGATGGTTCCATTTTCCTGATCATGGGCATGTCTATGCCAACAACTTTGAGGGCACAATGTTAAGAGAACATTTGTGTTGAATCGACCTGGTTTGATGTTATGCTATGAGATTCATTCGTCACAAGTTAATGGTAAATAACACAGAGATGGTTAACGTTTGCATGATTGCTTAGACCATGAGAGTATCGAGTTTCTTCATGCTTGCTTCATGAACTTTGGGGTTTGTTAAATGTCATCCGTAAATGGGTGGCTATTATGGCGGCTTACGGGTTCATGGAAAAGTGTGTCAAGTAACTTGATAGCTCAAGATTGGGATTTGCTCCTCCGACGATGGAGAGATACTCTCGGGCCCTTTCAGTGTTACGGTATCCATCATCGTCTGGCCAGACACAGTGTGATTTGATCACAGGGATGCCGGAACACGGAAACGAGAAAAGGGAACAAAACCAGTAACAAGGTAACTAGCATAGTGGTCAAGTTGTTGATCCACGGGGATGCAAGTAAATCTCACCTCGGGTCTTTGTAACATATCGCGAAGCAACAGGAATAGCACACGGCAACTGGAGGTTCACTCGAATATTCATTTGTGTGGGTATAGGGGTCAATATGGGTGTCCACAGCTCCGATGTTGATCATTGATCGGAAGGGGTTCCGGGTCATGTCTATAGTTCACCAAACCTATAGGCTCACATGCTTAAGGGTCATCTATCTGTTGAATACTAGACAGGGAGTTTGAGAGAAAATCACCGAAAAAGTTTCGGACACCGGAAAAGTTTCAGCCAGCGGAAAATGTTCCATAGAGAGAGGTCATCGGATGAGTTTCGGTGAAACTGAAAAGTTGTTTCAGGGGATACCGTTAAGTCAAATTGGTTTCGGCACATGCCTGATAATTCTTGGAGGGTGCCAGAATCATTCTGGAAGCTTTCTGGAATTTTCCGGGATAATAACCGGATATGCTCCGGGGCTGCCGGAACCACTTCAGATGTTTTTCGCAGATGAAATTCACTAATCTGAAATTGTTTCAGAACAAATCCAAAATCATTTTAGTGGGTACTGGAATTATTCTAAGACCCACAGAAATATTTTCGGATTTAATGGACGCGAAAAATTGTCTTCATGAATAGTAAAAACGCATTCTTGTTTGCTTTGCGCAGATGAAAATCACTAAACTGAAATTGTTTCGGAACATGTTGAAAATTATTTTTAGTGGGTAATGGAAATGTTCTGAGCCCACATAAATAATTTTAGTTCGAACGGACGCTGAAAAATGTCGTCATGAATAGTGAAAGTGCTTTTTGCTTGGCTTCTTGGAGAAGCCACCTTGAGGGCCTTTTGGTATTATCCCCTTGGCTTCTTGGAGAAGCCACCCTTGGGCTTGGCCTATAAATAGGGGTGGAGGGGGCTGCCTAAAGACACATCCCTTCTCACATACAAGTGCCATGCATGATCTGGCTTCTTCTCTCCCTCCCATGAAAAGAGTTTCGTAGAGCCGCAAGGCTGTATGGGTTTCGGTAGGAACTAGTTCTGGAAGGCGAAGCCTTGCCGGATAGATGACACGGTATGTGTGAAACTCTGTAGAGAGATCGTAGTTTCGGTCTTAGTTCGTGAGTGCCTCCCGAAGGGCTGTCCGTGTGACCATCTGAATTTCGAAGGTCCTCCCGAAGGGCTGTCCGAGTGACCGTTGAAGTTTCGATGGTCCTCCCAAAGGGCTGTCCGCGACACCATCCGGGGGGCTATTCGACCGTCTCCCAGAGGGCTGTCTGAGGAGCAGATGAGGGTATACATCCTCGCGGTTGGGAGATTGTAAATCCTAGCTACGGGGATCTGCACCACCGTTTGTCATCGACTCTACTTCCCGCTGCGCTACGAGTCGGTAACGAAAAAGATCAAACCATGTATGCAGTCTCCATAGTGGTCCTGGGTGTTGGAAATATGCCCTAGAGGCAATAATAAATTAGTTATTACTATATTTCCTTGTTCATGATAATCGTTTATTATCCATGCTATAATTGTATTGATAGGAAACTCAGATACATGTGTGGATACATAGACAACACCATGTCCCTAGTAAGCCTCTAGTTGACTAGCTCGTTGATCAATGGATGGTTACGGTTTCCTGACCATGGGCATTGGATGTCATTGATAACGGGATCACATCATTAGAAGAATGATGTGATGGACAAGACGCAATCCTAAGCCTAGCACAAAGATCGTGTAGTTCATATGCTAAAGCTTTTCTAATGTCAAGTATCATTTCCTTAGACCATGAGATTGTGCAACTCCCGGATACCGTAGGAATGCTTTGGGTGTACCAAACGTCACAACGTAACTGGGTGGCTATAAAGGTGCACTACAGGTATCTCCGAAAGTGTCTGTTGGGTTGGCACGAATCGAGACTGGGATTTGTCACTCCGTGTGACGGAGAGGTATATCTGGGCCCACTCGGTAGGACATCATCATAATGTGCACAATGTGACCAAGGGGTTGATCACGGGATGATGTGTTACGGAACGAGTAAAGAGACTTGCCGGTAACGAGATTGAACAAGGTATCGGTATACCGACGATCGAATCTCGGGCAAGTACAATACCGCTAGACAAAGGGAATTGTATACGGGATTGATTGAGTCCTTGACATCGTGGTTCATCCGATGAGATCATCGTGGAACATGTGGGAGCCAACATGGGTATCCAGATCCCGCTGTTAGTTATTGACCGGAGAACGTCTCGGTTATGCCTACATGTCTCCCGAACCCGTAGGGCCTACACACTTAAGGTTCGATGACGCTAGGGTTATAAAGGAAGTTTGTATGTGGTTACCGAATATTGTTCGGAGTCCCGGATGAGATCCCAGACGTCACGAGGAGTTCCGGAATGGTCCAGAGGTAAAGATTTATATATGGAAAGTTGTTGTTCGGGTTCCGGGGAAAGTTTGGGTTTTTTCGGTATTGTACCGGGAAGCTTCCAGAAGGTTCCGGAGGATTCTGGAGGGGTCCAGAGGTCCGGAAATTGTTCCACCACGTCCAATACAGTAGCATGGACTGTAGGGGGCGCCCTAGACCTAATGGGCCAGGGGCACCAGCCCCTCCAAGGCCCATGCGCATGGGAAGGGGGAAACCCTAAGGGGGAGGGCCTCCACTTGACTTGGGAGGCACTCCTCCCCCCTTGGCCGCCTCCCCCAACCCTAGATGGGATCTAGGGGGGCCGGCCCCCTCTTCCCCCCACCTATAAATAGTGGAGGGGTGGGAGGGCAGCCGCACCCCAAGTTCTGGCGCAGCCCTCCCCCTCTCCCAAGTACTCCTCCTCTCTCGCGGTGCTTGGCGAAGCCCTGCAGGATTGCCACGCTCCTCCATCACCACCACGCCGTTGTGCTGCTGCTGGACGGAGTCTTCCTCAACCTCTCCCTCTCTCCTTGCTGGATCAAGGCATGGGAGACGTCACCGGGATGTACGTGTGTTGAACGCGGAGGTGCCGTCCGTTCGACACTAGGATCTCCGGTGATTTGGATCACGACGAGTACGACTCCTTCAACCCCGTTCTCTTGAACGCTTCCGCTTAGCAATCTACAAGGGTATGTAGATGCACTCTCCTTCCCCTCGTTGCTGGTTTCTCCATAGATAGATCTTGGTGACACGTAGGAAACTTTTGAATTTCTGCTATGTTCCCCAACAGTGGTATCAGAGCTAGGTCTATTGCGTAGATTCTTTGCACGAGTAGAACACAAAGTAGTTGTGGGCGTTGATGTTGTTCAATATGCTTACCTTTACTAGTCCAATCTTGATTCGGTGGCATCGTGGGATGAAGCGGCCCGGACCGACCTTACACGTACTCTTATGTGAGACAGGTTCCACCGATTGAAATGCACTTGTTGCATAAGGTGGCTAGCGGATGCCAGTCTCTCCCACTTTAGTCGGATCGGATTCGATGAAAAGGGTCCTTATGAATGGTAAATAGCAATTGACATATCACATTGTGGTTTTTTGCGTAGGTAAGAAACGTTCTTGCTAGAAACCCATAGCAGCCACGTAAAACATGCAAACAACAATTAGAGGACGTCTAACTTGTTTTTGTAGGGTATGCTATGTGATGTGATATGGCCAAGAAGAATGTGATGAATGATATGTGATGTATGAGATTGATCATGTTCTTGTAATAGGAATCACGACTTGCATGTCGATGAGTATGACAACCGGCAGGAGCCATAGGAGTTGTCTTTATTTATTGTATGACTTGCGTGTCATTTAACAACGCCATGTAATTACTTTACTTTATTGCTAACCGGTAGACATAGTAGTAGAAGTAATAAGTTGGCGAGACAACTTCATGGAGACACGATGATGGAGATCATGGTGTCATGCCGGTGACGATGATGATCATGGAGCCCTGAAGATGGAGATCAAAAGGAGCAAAATGATATTGGCCATATCATGTCACTTTTTGATTGCATGTGATGTTTATCATGTTTATGCATCTTATTTGCTTAGAACAACAGTAGTAAATAAGATGATCCCTCATTAAAATTTCAAGAAAGTTTTCCCCCTAACTGTGCACCGTTGCGAAAGTTCGTCGTTTCGAAGCACCACGTGATGATCGGGTGTGATAGATTCCTACGTTCACATACAACGGGTGTAAGCCAGATTTACACACGCGAAACACTTAGGTTGACTTGACGAGCCTAGCATGTACAGACATGGCCTCGGAACACAAGAGACCGAAAGGTCGAGCATGAGTCATATAGTAGATACTATCAACATGAAGATGTTCACCGATGATGACTAGTCCGTCTCACGTGGTGATCGGACACGGCCTAGTTGACTCAGATCATGTAATCACTTAGATGACTAGAGGGATGTCTATCTGAGTGGGAGTTCATAAGATGAACTTAATTATCCTGAACATAGTCAAAAGATCTTTGCAAATTATGTCGTAAGCTTGCGCTTTAGTTCCACTGTTTAGATATGTTCCTAGAGAAAATATAGTTGAAAGTTGACAGTAGCGATTATGCGGACAATAGAAAGCTTATGTCCTTAATGCACCGCTCAGTGTGCTGAACCCCAAACGTCGTCTGTGGATGTTGCGAACATCGGACATACACGTTTTGATAACTACGTGATAGTTCAGTTAAACGGTTTAGAGTTGATGCACCAAAGACGTTTTCGGAACGTCGCGGAACATATGAGATGTTTCTAGGGCGGAAATTGGGATTTCAGGCTCGTGCCCACGTCAAGAGGTATGAGACCTCCGACAATTTTCTTAGCCTACAAACTAAGGGAGAAAAGCTCAATCGTTGAGCTTGTGCTCAGATTGTCTGAGTGCGACAATCACTTGAATCGAGTGGGAGTTGATCTTCCAGAGATAGTGATGTTTCTCCAAAGTCATTGCCACTAAGCTGCTAGAGCTTCATGATGAACTATAACAAATCAGGGATAGATATGATGATCCTTGAGGTATTCGCGATGTTTGACACCGCGAAAGTAGAAATCAAGAAGGAGCATCAATTGTTGATGGTTGCTGAAACCACTAGTTTCAAGAAGGGCAAGGGCAAGAAGGGATACTTCATGAAACGGCAAATCAGCTGCTGCTCTAGTGAAGAAACCCAAGGTTGAACCCAAACCCGAGACTAAGTGCTTCTGTAATAAGGGGAACAGCCAATGGAGCAGAATTACCCTAGATACTTGGTAGATGAGAAGGCTGGCAAGGTCGATAGAAGTATATTGGATATACATTATGTTAATGTGTACTTTACTAGTACTCCTAGTAGCACTAGGGTATTAAGATACTGGTTCGGTTGCTAAGTGTTAGTAACTCAAAATAAAAGAGCTACGGAATAAACGGAGACTAGCTAAAGGTGAGCTGACGATATTGGTTGGAAGTGTTTCCAAGTTTGATGTGATCAAACATCGCACGCTCCCTCTACCATCAAGATTAGTATTAAACCTGAATAATTGTCATTTGGTGTTTGCGTTGAGCATAGACATGATTGGATTATGTCTATCGCAATACGGTTATTCATTTAAGGAGAATAATTGTTACTCTATTTATTTGAATAATACCTTCAATGGTCTTGCACCTAAAGGAATGGTTTATTGAATCTCGATCGTAGTGATACACATTTTCATGCCAAGAGATATAAGATAGTAATGATAGTACCACTTACTTGTGGCACTGCCATGTAAGTCATATTGGTATAAAACGCATGAAGAAGCTCCATATTGATGGATCTTTGGACTCACTCGTTTTTGAAAAGTTTGAGACATGCGAACCATGTCTATTGGTGTATACGCATGAAGAAACTCCATGCAGATGGATCGTTTGGACTCACTTGATTTTGAATCACTTGAGATATGCAAATCACACCACATGGGCAAGATGACTGAAAAGCCTCGTTTTCAGTAAGATGGAACAAGATAGCAACTTGTTGGAAGTAACACATTTTGATGTGTGCAGTCCAATGAGTGCTGAGGCATGCAGTGAATATCGTTATGTTCTTACTTCAAAGATGATTCGAGTAGATGTTGAGTATATTTACTTGATGAAACACAAATCTGAATGGTTCAAGTAATTTCAGAGTGAAGTTGAAGATCATCGTGACAAGAGGATAAAATGTCTATGATATGATCATAGAGATGAGTATCTGAGTTACAAGCTTTGGCACGCAATTAAGACATTGTGGAAATTGTTTCACAATTAATACCGCCTGTAACACCATAGTTTGATGGTGTGTCCGAACATCATAGTTGCACCCTATTGGATATGGTGCGTACCATGATGTCTCTTATCGAATGACCACTATCGTTTATGGGTTAGGCATTAGAGACAACCACATTCACATTAAATAGGGCACCACGTAATTCCGTTGATATGACACCGTATGAACCATGGTTTAGAGAAACCTAAGCTGTCATTTCTTAAAGGTTTGGGGCTGCGACGCTTATGTGAAAAAGTTTCAGGTTGATAAGCTCGAACCCAAAGCGGATAAAATGCATCTTCATAGGACACCCAAAACAGTTGGGTATACCTCCTAATTCAGATCCGAAAGCAATAGGGATTATTTCTTGAATCGGGTCCTTTCTCGAGGAAAAGTTTGTCTCGAGAATTGAGTGGGAGGATGGTGGAGACTTGATATGGTTATTGAACCATCACTACAACTAGTGTGTAGCACGACACATGAAGTTGTTCCTGTGGCACCTACACCAATTGAAGTAGAAGCTTATGATAGTGATCATGAAACTTTGGATCAAGTCACTAACGTACCTCGTAGGGTGACAAGGATGCGTACTACTTCAGAGTGGTACAGTAATCCTGTCTTGATGGTCATGTTGCTAGACAACAATGAACCTACGAACTATGGAGAAGCGATGGTGGGCCCATATTCTGACAAATGGTTAGAAGCCATGAAATCCGAGATAGGATCCATGTATCAGAACAAAGCTTGAACTTTGGTGGACTTGCCCGATGATCGGCAAGCCATTGAGATAAATGGATCTTTAAGAAGAAGACGGATATGGACGGTGATGTCGCCGTCCATGAAGCTCGACTTGTGGCGAAGAGTTCTTCACAAGTTCAAGGAGTTGACTACGATGATATTTTCTCATCCGTAGCGACGCTTAAGTCCGTCGGAATCATGTTAGCATTAGCTGCATTTATGAAATCTGGCAGATGGATGTCTAAACGAGTTTCCTTACTAGTTTTCGTAAGGAAAGGTTGTATGTGATACGATCAGAAAAGTTTTGTCGATCCTAAGGATGCTAAAAGGTATGCTAGCTCCAGCAATCCTTTTAAGGACTGGAGTAAGCATCTCGGAGTTGGAATGTACGCTTTGATGAGATGATCAAAGATTTTGAGTTTATACAAAGTTTATGAGAAACTTGTATTTCCAAAGAAGTGAGTGGGAGCACTATAGAATTTCTGATGAATATATATGTTGATCAGAAATGATGTAGAATTTTCTGTAAAGCATATAGGGTTATTTGAAAAGTGTTTTCAAGGGAAAACCTGGATTAAGCTACTTGAACATTGAGCATCAAGATCTATAAGGATAGATCAAAATGCTTAATAATACTTTCAAATGAGCACGTACCTTGACATGATCTTGAAGGTGTTCAAGATGGATCAGTCAAAGAAGGAGTTCCTGCCTGAGTTGTAAGGTACGAAGTTAAGACTTAAAGCTCGACCACGGCAGAAGAAAGAGGAAGGACGAAGGTCATCCCCTATGCTTTTGTCATAGGCTCTATACTGTATGCCATGCTAAGTACCGCACCTGATGTGTGCCTTGACACATGTCTGGCAAGAGGGTACAAAGGTGATCAAGGAGTGGATCGCCAGACAGCGGTCAAAATTGTCCTTGGAGTAATAAGGACATGTTTCTCGATTATGGAGGTGATAAAGAGTTCGGCGTAAAGGGTTACGTTGATGCAAGCTTTAACACCTATCCGAATGACTCTGAGTAGCAAACCGGATACGTATAGTGGAGCAACCATTTGGAATAGCTCCAAGTGGAGCGTGGAAGCAGCATTTACAATATGACCTAGAGATTTGCGAAGTACATACGGATCTGAATGTTGTAGACCCGTTGACTAAAACCTCTCTCACAAGCAAAACATGATCAAACCCCAGAACTCATTGAGTCTTAATCACATGATGATGTGAACTAGTTTATTGACACTAGTAAACTCTTTGGATGTTGGTCACATGGCGATGTGACTTATGAGTGTTAATCACATGGCGATATGAACTAGATTATTGACTCTAGTGCAAGTGGGAGACTGTTGGAAATATGCCCTAGAGGCAATAATAAATTAGTTATTATTATATTTCCTTGTTCATGATAATCGTTTATTATCCATGCTATAATTGTATTGATAGGAAACTCAGATACATGTGTGGATACATAGACAACACCATGTCCCTAGTAAGCCTCTAGTTGACTAGCTCGTTGATCAATGGATGGCTACGGTTTCCTGACCATGGGCATTGGATGTCATTGATAACGGGATCACATCATTAGAAGAATGATGTGATGGACATGACCCAATCCTAAGCCTAGCACAAAGATCGTGTAGTTCATATGCTAAAGCTTTTCTAATGTCAAGTATCATTTCCTTAGACCATGAGATTGTGCAACTCCCGGATACCGTAGGAATGCTTTGGGTGTACCAAACGTCACAACGTAACTGGGTGGCTATAAAGGTGCACTACAGGTATCTCCGAAAGTGTCTATTGGGTTGGCACGAATCGAGACTGGGATTTGTCACTCCGTGTGACGGAGAGGTATATCTGGGCCCACTCGGTAGGACATCATCATAATGTGCACAATGTGACCAAGGGGTTGATCACGGGATGATGTGTTACGGAATGAGTAAAGAGACTTGCCGGTAACGAGATTGAACAAGGTATCGGTATACCGACGATCGAATCTCGGGCAAGTATAATACCGCTAGACAAAGGGAATTGTATACGGGATTGATTGAGTCCTTGACATCGTGGTTCATCCGATGAGATCATCGTGGAACATGTGGGAGCCAACATGGGTATCCAGATCTCGCTGTGAGTTATTGACCGGAGAACGTCTCGGTCATGTCTACATGTCTCCCGAACCCGTAGGGTCTACACACTTAAGGTTCGATGACGCTAGGGTTATAAAGGAAGTTTGTATGTGGTTACCGAATGTTGTTCGGAGTCCCGGATGAGATCCCGGACGTCACGAGGAGTTCCGGAATGGTCCGGAGGTAAAGATTTATATATGGAAAGTTGTTGTTCGGGTTCCGGGAAAAGTTCGGGTTTTTCCGGTATTGTACCGGGAAGCTTCCAGAAGGTTCCGGAGGATTCCAGAGGGGTCCGGAGGTCCGGAAATTGTTCCACCACGTCCAATACAGTAGCATGGGCTGTAGGGGGGCGCCCTAGCCTTAATGGGCCAGGGGCACCAGCCCCCCAAGGCCCATGCGCATGGGAAGGGGGAAACCCTAAGGGGGAGGGCCTCCACTTGACTTGGGAGGCACTCCTCCCCCCTTGGCCGCCGCCCCCAACCCTAGATGGGATCTAGGGGGGCCGGCCCCCTCTTCCCCCCCACCTATAAATAGTGGAGGGGTGGGAGGGCAGCCGCACCCCAAGTTCTGGCGCAGCCCTCCCCCTCTCCCAAGTACTCCTCCTCTCTCGCGGTGCTTGGCGAAGCCCTGCAGGATTGCCACGCTCCTCCATCACCACCATGCCGTTGTGCTGCTGCTGGACGGAGTCTTCCTCAACCTCTCCCTCTCTCCTTGCTAGATCAAGGCATGGGAGACGTCACCGGGCTGTACGTGTGTTGAACGCGGAGGTGCCGTCCGTTCGGCACTAGGATCTCCGGTGATTTGGATCACGACGAGTACGACTCCTTCAACCCCGTTCTCTTGAACGCTTCCGCTTAGCGATCTACAAGGGTATGTAGATGCACTCTCCTTCCCCTCATTGCTGGTTTCTCCATAGATAGATCTTGGTGACATGTAGGAAAATTTTGAATTTCTGCTACATTCCCAACACTGGGCTGGTGCGTAGGTTGGAAATTTTTTGTTTTCTGCTGCGTTTCCCTACACTCAAGACGTAGCAAGAAGGATTTCTGGCACCATTGCCGGGGAGGTCTTCGCTCAAGTCAAGGCATACCAAGTACCCATCACAAACTCATCTCCCTCGCATTACATTATTTGCCATTTGCCTCTCGTTTTCCTCTCCCCCACTTCACCCTTGCCGTTTTATTCGCCCTCCCTTTCCGTTGCCTCCCTCTTTTTCTTTCTCCTCGCTTCTTCTGTCGTTATGTCTGAAATTGGGGAGATTATCGTCGATATGGACAATAATGATAACATGGAAAATTCTGATGCTCCTGCTGAAGAACCCCCTATCTTGCATACTGAAAAGTTTTGAATCGGTAGTGGTAATATTATTGGAAAAGGGGTTATTCAAGTTTTCTTTACTTGTGCCGGTGCTTTACCTTCGATGGGTAGTTCTATCTTGCATAGAACTAGTAGTCTTGCGGATGCTATCGCGATGCTTATAGTTGAACTTGAAAGACAGTTTATGCACATGCATCCTTGCATACAAAGAATTTGCCTAGAATTTTCTAATATTGAGCATTCTTCTGTTAAGCGCGCAGCTACTATCTTTTTGGCACATGAGTTTAGATTTATAATAAAAGAAGCCAAAGAAATTTTTGCACACTATAGGGTGGACGCCGGTCGTCCACCCATAGAGGCGATCCTCTTCGATCAAGAGGAAATTATGTGTTTCTAATCTTTGGACTATATTGCTTTTAATGAAAACCTTAGAAAAAGGGTTCCTACCACGGTTCTAGTTGATAAAATTTCTGAACTCAATAATGATTTTGCTATTCAAAATAATGAGCTAGGATACTCTCTTGAGTGTAGAATCAAAAGGTTCTGTCAAAAGAATGTTTATAATGATGCATTGGTTGTGCATTATGAAGGTTTAAAAGAGAAACCTATACCTCCTGGGATTGATCTTGGGGACTGTTGTCCCATTAAATTCAGCCCTTTTGATTACTTTTGTTTGCCTCAAAGAAAACTTGCTGCTGAACGTAGAGAATATGAGATGAGTTTTTGTGATCTACCTTATTATTACGGCACTATTTAGATCTATCCTCGCTTTTATGCCTAGCTTGGGGCGTTAAACAATAGCGCTTGTTGGGAGGCAACCCAATTTTATTTTTGTTTTTGCTTCTGTTTAGTAATAAATATTTCATCTAGCTTCTGTTTAGATGTGTTTTCATGCTTTAATTAGTGTTTGTGCCAAGTAGAACCTAGAGGATAACCTACGGTGATAGTTAATTTGATTCTGCTGAAAAACAGAAATTTTGCGCACACCAAAATAATTTTAGTAATTCAGATAAACATGATTTTGCATTGATTCTTTTTATGTAGATCAATAGACAAATTGGCCAGGACTTCCTATTTTTGTAGGATTTTTAGAGTTCCAGAAGTATTCGAGAGTTACAGATTTCTACAGACTATTCTATTTTTGACAGATTCTGTTTTTCGTGTGTTGTTTGCTTATTTTGATGCATCTATGGCTAGTATCGGTGGGTATGAACCATAGAGAAGTTGGAATACGGTAGGCTTAACACCAATATAAATAAAGAATGAGTTCATTACAGTACCTTATGTGGTGGTTTTTCTTTCTTACACTAACGAAGCTTATGAGATTTCCTCTTGAGTTTTGTGTTGTGAAGTTATCAAGTTTTGGGTAAAGATTTGATGGACTATGGAATAAGAAGTGACAAGATCCTAAGCTTGGGGATGCCCATGGCACCCCAAGATATTCAAGGATAACCAAAAGCCTAAGGTTGGGGATGCCCCGAAAGGCATCCCCTCTTTCGTCTTCGTCTATCGGTAACTTTACTTGGAGCTATATTTTTATTCGCCACGTGATATGTGTTTTGCTTGGAGCGTCTGGTATGATACTAGTCTTTGCTTTTTAGATCACCACAATCATTCTTGATGTACACACCTTTTGGGAGAAGCCCACTTGATTAGAATTTATCAGAATACACTATGTGCTTCACTTATATTTTTTGAGCTAGATAATTTTTGCTCTAGTGCTTCACTTATATCTTTTAGAGCACGGCGGTTGCTTAATTTTGTAGAAATTATTGGTCTCTAATACTTCACTTATATTATTTTGAGAGTCTCTTAGAACAGCATGGTATTTGCTATGGTTATAAAATTGGTCTTAGAATGATGGGCATCTAAGTTTGGTATAATAAAAACTATCATAGAAAGTGAATTGGATGCTATGATCAATTTGATGGTTGATAATTGTTTTGAGATATAGAGGTGGTGATATTAGAGTCATGCTAGTTGGGTGATTATGAATTTAAAGAATACTTGTGTTGAAGTTTGTGATTCCCGTAGCATGCACGTATGGTGAACCGCTTTGTGATGAAGCTAGAGTACAATTTTATTTATTGATTGTCTTCCTTATGAGTGGCGGTCGGAAATGAGCGATGGTCTTTTCCTACCAATCTATACCTCTAGGAGCATGCGTATAGTACTTTGTTTTCAAAGGGTTGTAGATTTTTGCAATAAGTATATGAGTTCTTTATGACTAAAATTGAGTCCATGGATTATACGCACTCTCACCCTTCCACCATTGCTAGCCTCTCTTGTGCCACGCAACTTTCGCCGGTACCATACACCCACCATATACCTTCCTCAAAACAGCCACCATACCTACCTATTATGACATTTCCATAGCCATAGTTCGAGTCGCTCCCGCAGAACTTTTTCTGATTTTTTTACGCGTCTGAAATACAATAGCTCCAAATGGGCTGGCCCATTCCTCGCTGCCATCAGCGAAAGCACGTGAATTTTTTTCCAAATCCTTGGAATTTTCTTTTGAAAATCCATGAACTTCTTTTCAAAATCATAGAACTTTCTAAATCCGTGAACCCTTTTTTCAAAATTAATGAATTTTTTTCTTTTGAAAATCTGGTTCGCAAGGTTCTTTTTTTGTTTGCTACTAAGATGGCCGCCGGCTTTTATACACTTTATAAGATAATTTGAGCATTAAAAAATTACGGGATTTGAAAACAATATGCAAATTTTTTTTAAAAATCGGCCATTTCAAAAAATGTTCACGAATTTAAGAAGAAAAAAACAGAAAATGAAATTAAAAGGAAAAAGAAAATAAAAGAAAAGAAAGAAGAAAAGGAGGGAAAAGGGAGCAAGTGAACACAAGGCATGTAGTGTCCTGGTGGAGCAAAACGTGGTGTTCTGTTCGAGCCACCCCCGCACGCTAATTTTGTGTGTTTTAACGAAAAAATAACTAAATCCACGCAGAGAAAAAACCTCCCAAAAAAGCTGCTTCCAACAGGATTGGATCTCGCGCTGTTTAGTTACGTCACAGCGTGCCTAACCTGTACATCTACTACAGCCTAGTGATTCATTATAGTGCGAGATATTAACAACAATACTAACCGCACTACTTCTGGTACAAACAATTTAGAAAGCCGTGATTTTTGGAAAAGAAAAAAAAATCTGAAATAAGTTTTAAAAAATCGCGAATTAGAAAAAAGTTCATGTATTCAAAAACTTTCAGCAAATTTTATAAAATTTTACCGTGTATTACATAAAGTTACACTTTTTTTTAAATATGCTGAACTTTCTCTGAATACATGCTGAACAAAATTTCTATACATGATGAACATTTTTTTATACACACTGAACATTTTTTCAATGTATGGTGAATATTTTTCTTCAATGGGTTAACAAAAATTTGGAATAGAACTATTTTTGAAACGTGAACAAAATTCGAAAACATGAACAAAATTTGAAATTTCGAAAACATTTTCCGAAAATTCAAACGAATTTTGAAAAATCTGAACATATTTGGGATATTGAAAAAAGTTCATCCAATTCGAAAATAGCTCATCAAATTTTAAAAAGTTCACTGGTTTTCAAAAAAAGTTCATTGAATTTGAAAAAAAGTCCATCTATTTTGGAAAAAGTTCATGGAATTTGGTGAGAAAAGTTCATCAATTTTGCAGAAAGTTCACCGAATATGAAAAAAGTTCATCGATTTTGAAGAAAACTTCATCGAATTTGAAAGAAAGTTCATAAAATTGAAAAAAATTCATCGATTTTGAAAAAGATAGAAAAAGGAAAAAGAAAAAGAAAAGGCAAAAAGAAAGAACAACAAAAAAAAAGAAAAAAGAAAAACATGTGGTCGTGTAATTTAAAAAGGAAAAAAAGGAAGAAGAACGAATAGTAGACGGAAAAACTAAAGCGTAACCATATCCTACCCTGTGCTCGCGTGGTTGAACTAGCTGTCCTTGACGCGGAGGTAGGTGGTTCGAATCCTGGTAGCGCCCTTTTTTGGCCTACGGGCGCACACCCTGTAACGGGCACCGTTTAGGGAATGCCGTGCAACGGGGAGCAGGATGTGCGCCCTTTGGAATTTTTTTGAACGAAAAAATAATAAAGTGGGCCGGCCCACCACATGAATCCCGGTTGACATTTGCCACGGTTTGATTTACCGGGATTATATAGTTTACGGTGTAATCGACCAGGATTTCGATTTGAGGGTTCATTTCGTTCGACCTCTACAAATTCAAGGTTTAAAATTGACTTTTTTCCTTGTTGCGACACCACTATCTGTTTGTGGTTCGGACGCCCCAGATTTTGTTACTGGTCCGGTGATCACGGATATGATGCACCAATTTTAAGTGGAATATAAAAGCTATTCCTTAAAAATGTTTTATTTGGATTAAGATTTTCCTAAGGAAAACGTTTAAAATAAGCCGGATGAAAACTCTCTCCCGTAAGCCGCTCTCCCTGTGCACCACGTGTTGATGTGGCCCCGCCACCGCTCCAATCGATTCCACCTTATCTTCTCACACGAAGCGTATCCTCCACCCCATTCTTTCCCCCTTCCCTTCTGTCCTTCGTCAAGCTGCAGAGAAAAAGCAAGCAGGAGCACCGAAGCAGAGGAGGTGACGCCTGTCGGCCGTTGCCTGATGCATCCTCGAGCCGCCGAGGCTGCATTGAAGTGCCACCGGAGCTACATCGCAGCATCCCCGCGCTATATGGCAGCTTCCGCCGTCGTTGTCATGCTTTGCGTCGCAGCTTTCGCCATCGCCTCCGCCTGCTGCGTCGCAGCATCAACCGTCATCGCCGGTGCTGCAATGAGTGCGCCGGGCCGGCAATGGAGGGTGATCGGAGTTCCGCCGCGGCTTCAATGGAGCACCGTCGGGGTGTTGGAGTTTTTGTCGCGGTTGCAATGGAGCTTCGCCGCGGCTGCAAGTAGAGCATCGTCGGGGACGTTGGAGCTACGTTGCGGCTGCATTGAAGCTCCACCAGGGCTGCAATGGAGCGTCGTTGGGCTGCAATGGAGTTTCACCGGGCGTCGACAGTGCTCTGCTCCCATGGAGTTGCAGTGGAGCTTCGCTCGGGTGTCGTGGGTGCTGCATTGAAACTTTATTTGCAGCCCTCGGTGCTACCATGGTGCCGTGCAGGCCCCCGGTGAGTCTCGGCACTGTGCTACAGCGTGTTGCCGGCGAGTCTTTTTGGAGCTACGATGCAGCATCTCCGGCTGCTCGAGGGTTGCGAGGTCGGCGGCACACATGCCATCCGTTGCTTTCGATGGACCATCGTTGTGTTTCAGAGAAGGCGTGGGTATGGACTAACGACTAGGTAATGCACCTTCGCTGCAGAGGGGGACGCGCTGTGGATCGAAGATGGGCTCCAGAAATCCTAGGATCGAACATCGCTAGCGCCAATCGGACGGTTGGCTAGGCGGATGATTTCATACGGAAATCATCCGGCTGATTCGTAGCAGCCACCGAAAAACGCCCAAGTCTGAAATGCGTCGGTTGCATTGGCGCACCTACGTGTCCGCGCCGCCGACCAATTCAGGTATAGAAAACCTTTACCTCAATCAAAAAAGAAAAGGTATAGGAAACCTGCTAACCCTAGATCCCATCTCTTTCCACTCGATCCCCTCCTCCCACGCACTCCGGTCCTGCAGGCGGCAGCCGCCATCCCCTCCGACACCCAACCCCCCCTGCTCCTCCGCGCCCTTGCAGCCGCCACCACCTCCGCCGCCTGGGCTCTAAAGACCAGGGGACCGAAGGACCGCGTTATTATGTCTTATTGCGTTTTCTGCGGGATCATCTCAAGGGAGACGGAGGCGGAGGCGGAGGCGGAAGAGTCCTTTTCCTTCTGCAATCGGGACAGAAAAGAGATTGATTTCGGTTTGTTTTCCAAGCACACAGCAATTTTTACTAATATGTGTGCCGAGAAGTTGTAACCGGGATCCTTCTCCCTCTCCTCTAATAATCTCCTCCCTTTTGGAGGGGAGACGGCGATTAATCCGCCGGCCTGAATAAACAGAGGAGTGGGAGGAGTCGCCCATCAAAGAAGCAACATCAATCACATCTCTGAAAGGCCAGTTCTTTTGCTTTAGCGGATCAGCCATGAAGAACAAGAAGGGTCGCCGCGGCCGCAACGTAAGTTCTTTGTCTGTCCTTCACTTCGATTCGATTCATCCTCCAGGGCTGATTTAGTGTTTTCTTGTTTTTTCCCCTGCTAAATCTAATGCAGAAAGCAACTTGCAACGAAGACGCTGCTTGCAAAGCAAACGGAGACAGGCTTAGCAGGCTGCCCAATGATCTTCTGCTCAATATCCTGGAGAGGGTGGAGACGTTTGACGCCCTCAGAGCCTGCATCCTCTCGAAGCGAATGCTGCAGCTCCCCGCCATGCTCTCGCAGATTGTTATCGATGTTGGTTCCCTCGTCCCTGACCCTGATAGCTCCCGTGAATTTGGCATCCGTGATGTGGCTAGGGTCAATGGCGCTGTCGCTAAGATAACTGATAACATCTTGTGGATGAGGAGCCCAGGAATCACCATCCGCAAGCTTAATGTCAGAATGGTCTTGAGGCATTATGACGTTCTCTCTGTTGGCAAATCTTTTGCCCACGCCATGGCAACCCAGAAGGTCCAGAAAGCTGAAATTGAGTTCATGACGGAGAAGGCTTGCGCGGATTGCACACCTGCCGATCTCGTCGACTTTGCCAAGTGCTTCAATACTATCCTTGCTGATTGTCTGGATGCATTCGCTGGCCTTACGCGCCTATGGCTGCAAAATATGCGATTTGGTGAAGGCGACATCCCCAATGTCCTGACCACTTGCAAGCGGTTGAAATCTTTGCGATTGTCCTACTGTGACTCAGGGATCCGTTCTGTGCTGTGTTTAGAACATGCTCAACTCGTTGACCTCGAGATCGACTATGGGAAGTTCGAGAAAGTTGTGCTCAACTGGCTACCGGAACTCCAACAAGTGACTTATAATAACTGGTGCTCTTACGACGATGAGCCCCTGTCTTTTGGTTTCGTTCCGCAGCTTTCAAAGCTAAGCCTCGCGAAAATTGCTGTCTGCTCAGACAGGTGTCTAGAGTTGAGCCAGCTCCTTGCTAATTTCCTCTCCATAAGCGAACTGCATCTGAATTTTCGAAGTGAAAAGGTACTCAATTGCATCTGCCTTATTTCAACACTATATATGATCGTTGTCTTCTCTGCCATCCTAGAATGTAAACTATTTGCAGCTTGTACTCAATTCTTAGTATGCTTCTTCTTTCCCAGGCTATGATATGGTTATATGTGACAGTAATGACTTTCGTGATTTTTCTCTACTACCCTAGAACGTTGTTTTTGTGTGCATCTTGCACTCTATTCTTGATATGCTTCTTCTTTCCCAGATTTGGGTTCTACCAGAATGTCCGAAACTGCTCACGCCTGTTCTTGGCAAACTGCGGCTTGTGAATCTGGAAAACCTTCCTGAAGGATGTGATATTGCTTGGACAATGTTCATTCTTGAAGCTGCACCGGTCCTGAAGGAGCTATGCATCACAGTATGGGATCATTGGTGCATCATGGTGACAGACAAGGAGCACCGGAAGGCGAGTGGTTACTGCGACAACAGAAACGTAGAGTGGAAGCCATCTGTTTCCATTTTCAAGCATAAGAATCTTGCCAAGCTCACCATCTATGGCTTCCAAGCCGATGATAACTTCATTCGATACGTCAGGCGTGTCATGGTAGCTGCGGTGAACATGGAGGAGATATCTCTTCATGACAGGATGGTGTGGAAGTGCTGTAGTGACTCGGATCCCAAGACAAGGTATCCACGGACTGATGAGGAGAGGCAACATGTTATAGAGGAACTGGGAATGGATCTTCATTCCGTGGTTCACTTCCGGTCCTAATTGAAATCAATGAGTGACATTGGATTACAGTGATCTATTGTTTTATGTGAATCATATGGCATCACCATGATGGAAGGAGCTACTGAACTGCGTAATTCGGTTGTTACCGCTGTTACACTTTTGTCTCCCCGTAAATTCAGAGCAGTACTGTTGCCCAGTTTCAGCTGGAGGAGAGACTGGCAAAGGTGTGGAATTGCTGGTGACCTATCCTCTGCATTTTTTCTTTAAGATGATGCCCTACTTACTCTATGTAGTTGAAAGGAGTTGCTGAACTCTGAAATTCGGTGTTACCGTTGTTGCACTTTTGTTTACCCTTTGATTCAATGTCCTCAGTATTCTGTTTTCTGATGCTTCCTTTAACGTGCAAGATTGCAATGTGGCTCGTTGCATGACTTCAGTGGTCCTGCATTTAGTACTGTATATACCTGGATTTAATCTATCGCTGAAACCTTGCAACAATTACAGTAATAAGATACGGAGTATATCAATAAGTGTGCATGTAGAATTCAATTGTATAGAAACTACTCTATTAAACACTTGTAGCTATCGATGACTGGCTCGCAAGCTGAGGGTTTGTGGATTAGGGAAGATGGGAAAGACTTTCACCAAACATCTCATGCAATCGATGGAAATGTAAATCTTATTTTCTCTGATCGAATGGGCATGCACACATATTTGAAATGCTACGAAAATTCTATAAGCATCAAAAGATGGCCCACTAAAAAATAACATGTTAAGGCCATGGCAAAGAGAACAAATCTTTAATTTGCCAGCAAATTGCTATCCCAATTCTCTCACAGTGATGATCCAGGGCATGCTCATCCCAAGCTATCCGTATATAAACTCCAAACACCAAACTAATTCAGATACATAGATAAGCATACTAACTGAACACGTATGTTCTGAGCCAAAGCCTTTTTAGGTAGCCAACAATAAGACTAAACTTTGATATGAACAACTTCACTACGAGTACTAATTTACAAGGGGAACATATTCCGCAGAATGTGCATTCTGTGAACTTAAATGAATACATATGCCAGGAACATCTTTGTGAATATGGTGACCAGCAGCAAAGTTGTGAACTTAAATGGATTTTAGGCTGCTATATTATTCTATGTTTCTACGTGATACGAGTATTGATGCCTTCAAATAATCTACATCATGCTTTCCTTCGTACAAAGTGTATATCGATATATTGTACTCCCTCCGTTCACAAATATATGATGTTCTAACATGTTGTGGATCGGATGTACATATACACGTTTTGTGTGTTTGTTCATTCATTTCAGTACATATGTAGTCCATATTGAAATATATATGCAAAACAACTTCTATTTGTGCAGAGGGAGTATCGTGTATAGTGAGACTGGTTAGGCAAGTCAAAACTCCGCCTTCTTATGAGAGAGCTACTACTTAAACAAAAACCTTTCTGTTCAAAACATCTTATGAGGTTTCCTTGGAAGAGAGTATTGGTGCCTATCAGCACTCTTTTGGAACACAGATGCACCTTTATACGTTTCTTATTCAATGTTCAGATCGTACTCCCTCTGTTTACAAATATAAGATGTTCTAACTTTTTTCTGAATTGATCTGTATGGACACATTTTAGTGTACTTGTTCACTCATTTAGTATGTATGTAGTCCATTTTAAAATATCCAAAATATCTTATATTTGTGAGTGGAGGGAGTTGTATGTAGTAATAAAGGAATTGAAATTTTCTGATTTTCTTTTATTATGTTACTGTATAGACTGCACCGAAAATCTATGTTCGTCCCCCCATCTCTTTGTTTCCTCCTCTGTCTGAATATGACGGTCTACACCCGTCTGTCCCTCATGCTCATTCCGTTGTGGGTCGTTTGAAGGCAATACCTTGTTTTCTGAAATCTTGGCAGGGAAACCATCACCAAGTGATTAGCAGCAAAATATTATCACTGGTGGAGGGTAGGGCCCTAAAAGGGTTAAATGGATGATATTGGTGCGAGTAAGAAACAATGCTACAGTGCATATATTATCATGTTTGTTTACGTAAAGTTACTGTGGGTATGTTTTCAACAACCTTTTTTTGTGATCAAAATTACCCATGATGTTTGTGCATAAGTTAACACACATACTGAGTGTGTATTCCATGCAAAAAAATAAAATAAAGAAAATACTGAGTGTGTATTACCATTTCACTTGCCGACTAAAAGGCGACATGTTCAACAATTAGGTGTGCCAGAGATGTGTATATTGAGATGGATGTGTGGCCACATGAGGAAGGATCGAGTCCGGAATGATGATATACGAGATAGAGTTGGGATATCACCAATTGAAGAGAAGCTTGTCCAACATCGTCTGAGATGGTTTGGGCATACTCAGCGCAGGCATCTAGAAGCTCCAGTGCATAGCGGACGGCTAAAGCGTGCGGAGAATGTCAAGAGAGGGCGGGGTAGACCTAATTTGACACGGGCGGAGTCCGTTAAGAGAGACCTGAAGGATTGGAGTATCACCAAAGAGCTAGCTATGGACAGGGGTGCGTGGAAGCTTGCTATCCATGTGCCAGAGCCATGAGTTAGTTGCGAGATCTTATGGATTTCACCTCTAGCCTATCCATGTGCCGGAACTTCTTCTTCTTGTTGTTGTTGTTGTTGTTGTTGTTGTTGTTGTTGTTGTTCACTTACACATAAGTTGCCTTTCTTTGCGAAAGTGCACATGAGTTATTGAGGGTATATTTTCAACAACAAAATCCGGCGGACAAAGTTAGTTAGCGCGGTTTTTGTACGTAAGTTATCACGCCTACACTGTGTATATTACCATGCTACTTACATAGAAGTTAACATGGTTTGTTTTCAACATCTTTTTTTTCGGGTAGAGTTACCGCGGTATTTGTACCTAAGTTATCATGTTTGTGATGCGTATAGTACCGTGCTATTAAACAAAGAGAATTACTGGTAGCCCTCAAGTAGTAACATCCAACTGTTTCTCCGCCGGCTCTAGATCCCCTCCCCAATTCTTTCTTTGAGGTTTATGAGACACAAATCTACCCTGAAATCCACTGTATCCGTGAGGGTTTGTTTGGTAGCATGTATGGACCTAGCCTAGTTGTTCTCCTCTCATACATGCTGAGTGTAGACATGTTGAGTCCATGCATTTGGTGTTGTTTGGCAGCGGTATATGCGCTGAGATATGCTGAACTGAGACTGTATTTGGTAGCATGCATGTGTTCAGACATGCTGAACAATTTCGAATTCCTAATAACTTTTTTGAATGGTGAATAAAATTGGAAAATGTGACAAACATTTAAACATATTTTGAATTCTGAACTTTTATCAAAGTTTTTTTTTCAAAATCTAAACAATTCCTTTCAAATTTAAATAAAATTTGAAATTCTGAACATTTTTTGAAAATTAAACATAGTTTGAATTTCTGATTTTTAATATTTTTTAAAACTAAAATTCTTTTTTTGTATTAAATTAACAAATTTTGAAATCTTGAACATTTGTTTTTGATTTTTCTAAATTCTAAGCATTTTAAAAATTGAAATTTTTAACATTTTGGAAATTTGAATAAAAATTGAAATTCTAAACACTCTTTGAAAATTTAAACAAAATTTAAAATTCTGAACATTTTCATAAATTTTAACAAAATTTGCAATTCTGAAGTTTTTTCGAAATGTAAGAAAATTTTGAAATTCTTAACTTTTCGAAAGCTTAAACAAAATTTGAAATTATGAACATTTTTTGAAAATTTAAATATATCTAGACATGGTCTGGTGGGTGGGGATGAGGATCGGGGTGAGAATGGCTGCCTCCATACACCCTCTCTGGGGTTCCCGAGATGGGCATGGCTGAGGGCCCTTTTTTCCATGAGATGGGCATAGTCCAGATGAGCCCATGTACCTATCAAACAAGCAAAAGTTGGGCGGATTGAGAACTTTTGACCTCATGCACCCTCCATGCATCCTATCAAACACACCCTGAGTAGTTCGTGAGGCATAATAAAAAGCAGGGGTCTGTCAGCTAGCACTAGCGGAGGGACAATGTGTTGCAATCTTGCCTAACATGGGATCTATCCTGAATGAAAGAAATTAAACCACAGAAAAATGCAGCAAATAGCCTTCCATATCATGAAATTAAGTTTCGGCCAGAATCCTAAAATATTTCTTGCCCTGGATGCAGAGGCAAGGAACTTTGATCGTCAACTAGCAAAAGGGCCCGTGCGTTGTACTGGGAGAAGAAAATATATCATAGTTTTCAATGGCCATGATCACATTTTGCTGCATCACCGACATACGCTATCACTCTCAATTTCGTGGAATCATGAACATTTCTCTAAATGCGTGAACACATTTGAAATAATGAAACTGTTTCAAATTCATGAACACTTCTACAAATTTTCGAACATTTCCTAAAATCAAGAACATTTTTTGTATTCATGAACATTTTATAACATTTGCAAACATTTTTTTAATTGTGAAAATTTGTAACAGTTTTCTTGAATCAACAGATATTTCTGGAATGCACAAACAATGTTTTGGAAATTGGTGGAACAATGTTCGAAATTCACGAACATTTTTTTGATTTAACGAACATTTTTTGATTTAATGATCATTGTTTGAATCAGCAAACATTTTATGAATGAATAAACTATTTTGTAAGTCACGAACATTTTTCGAATTGATGATTTTTTTCAATTTCGTTAATATTTTATATACATTAATTTTTAAGAAAAATCATGAACATTTTTTGATATCCTGAACATTTGTTTTCAAAACTTCAAACATTTTTTGAATAAGCAACATTTAAAAAAAATCATGAATGTTTTTTGAATCTACAAACATTTAATGATTTATTAAATATTTTATTTCATAATTCCCATTTTTTTCAATTTGCAGAACTTGTTTGAAGTCCAAATTATTTAGGGTACAAAAAAAAATGGAAAACAAAAATAAAAAATAAAAGACATAATTTAAAAAACAGGCCGCCCAGAATTGTTTGGATATTTTCAAAATAAATCTTCATGGACTTCAAATGTTCATAATTTTTATAAGTGTATGTATATGCTATAATTTTTTTCTATGTATTCACTATAAAAAAGAATTGTGTAGTCCGTTGGTAAGTACGCGTGTGGATTTCGCCACAAAAGAACGTACGTAGTGTTTTCGATCATGGGAGATGTAAATTGAGAGAAGCTGGTGGAAGTATAACATGCCTACGGATTGTAATTGATTCATTGTAATCATTTCCCTCACTCGATCCTTGCCAAGCAGCACAGAGCAATGCGTGTGGCATGTTCATTTGCAATACGAATCGAGCCAGTTCGAAGAAATGACGGATCATGCGCCATTGATTTAGGTTGCATTCTAAATAGCACTTTTGAATTAGTTAATACATAAGATAACATATTCAGATTTTACACATTTTTCTAATCAAATTTCATATATAACATGTTGAAATTGGAGTTTGGGTTTAAAAGATATGATGACAACGGTCGGTGTGAGATGGTGTGGCGCTCTAGATCTCGACACTAGCGGTGTTGGGAAACGTTGCATGGAAAACAAAAAAAATTCTACGCACACGCAAGATCTATCAAGGAGATGTATAGCAATGGGAAGGGAGACTGTGTCTACGTACCCTCGTAGACTGTAAGCGGAAGCATTTGACAACACGGTTGATGTAGTCAAACTTCTTCGCATTCCAACTGATCAAGCACCGAACGTACGACACCTCCGCATTCAGCACACGATCAACTCGATGACGTCCTCCCCTTCTTGATACAGCAAGACGGCGAGGTAGCGGATGAGTTCCGGCAGCATGACGGCGTGGTGATGGTGATGGTGAAGTTATCTCCGCAGTGATGTCTACTATGCAACCTTCTTCTTGTAGACGTTGTTGGGCCTCCAAGTGCAGAGGTTTGTAGGACAGTAACAAATTTTCCTCAAGTGGATGACCTAAGGTTTATCAATCCGTGGGAGGTGTAGGATGAAGATGGTCTCTCTCAAACAACCCTGTAACCAAATAACAAAGAGTCTCTTGTGTCCCCAACACACTTAATACAATGGTAAATTGTATAGGTGCACTAGTTCGGCAAAGAGATGGTGATACAAGTGCAATATGGATGGTGGATATAGGTTTTTGTAATCTGAAAATATAAAAACAGCAAGGTAACTAATGATAGAAGTGAGCGAAAACGGTATTGCAATGTGTTGAAATAAGGTCTAGGGTTCATACTTTCACTAGTGCAAGTTCTCTCAACAATAATAACATGATTGGATCATATAACTATCCCTTAACATGCAACAAAGAGTCACTCCAAAGTCATTAATAGCAGAGAACAAACGAAGAGATTATTGTAGGGTACGAAACCACCTCAAAGTTATTCTTTTGGATCGATCTATTCAAGAGTCCGTAGTAAAATAACACGAAGCTATTCTTTCCATTCAATCTATCATAGAGTTCGTACTAGAATAACACCTTAAGACACATATCACCCAAAACCGTAATGTCACCTAGATACTCCAATGTCACCTCAAGCATCCGTGGGTATGATTATACGACATGCATCACACAATTTCAGATTCATCTATTCAACCAACACATAGAACTTCAAAGAGTGCCCCAAAGTTTCTACCGGAGAGTCAAGACGAAAACGTGTGCCAACCCCTATGCATAATTCCACGAGCAAAACCCGCAAGTTGATCACCAAAACATACATCAAGTGGATCACGTGAATATCCCATTGTCACCACAGATAAGCACATGCAAGACATACATCAAGCGTTCTCAAATCCTTAAAGACTCAATCCAATAAGATAACTTCAAAGGGAAAACTCAATCCATCACAAGAGAGTAGAGGGGGGAGAAACATCGTAAGATCCAACTATAATAGCAAAGCTCGTGATACATCAAGATCGTGCCGAGTCAAGAACACAAGAGAGAGAGATCAAACACATAGCTACCGGTACATACCCTCAGCCCCGAGGGTGAACTACTCCCTCCTCGTCATGGAGATCGCCGGGATGATGAAGATGGCCACCGGTGAGGGACCCCCCTCCGGCAGGGTGCCGAAACAGGGTCTCGATAGGTTTTTCGTGGCTATAGAGGCTTGCGGCGGCGGAACTCCCGATCTATTGTGTACCCCGATGTTTTTAGGGTATATGGATATATATAGGCGAAACGAGTCGTTCAGGGGAGCCACGAGGGGCCCACGAGGGTGGGGGCGCGCCCAGGGGGTAGGGCGCACCTCCCTGCCTCGTGGCTTCCTCGAAGCTTCCCTGACGTCTACTCCAAGTCTCCTGATTGCTTCCGTTCCAAAAATAACTTTCCCGAAGGTTTCATTCCGTTTGGACTCCGTTTGATATTCCTTTTCTTCGAAACACTGAAATAGGCAAGAAAACAGTATTTTGGGCTGGGCCTCCGGTTAATAGGTTAGTCCCAAAAATAATATAAAAGTGTATAATAAAGCCCATAAACATCCAAAACGGGTAATATGATAGCATGGAATAATCAAAAATTTTAGATACGTTGGAGACATATCAGACAGGGCTTCGCGTAAGCACTATGTATGAAAATATGACCGAGGGTGTAAACGGTGGAGGGGGGCACCGCACACGGCTAGACAATTGTCTGTTGTGCGGTAGGCCCCCCCTCCCACATATATATAGTTGTTACGGAGGGAGGAGCAGCCAAGGGGGCGCCCAAGTAGGGGGGATCCTACTTGGGTTCTCTCCCAAGCCGCACCCCCCTTTCCTTATTTGGAGTGTGGGACGAAGGAAGAAGGGGGTGGCGCCCCCCCTTTCCTTTCTCTCCTGAGGAGGAAAAGGCAGGAGGGGCCACCCCTCCCCTTTCCTTCCCCTTAGGGCCGGCCATCCATGGGAGGGGTGCACCAACCCCCTTGTGGGCTGGTCTGTCCCCTCCTTTGGCCCATAAGGCCCATATCTTCCCCGGGGGAGGGGGGGGTGCCCAGAACCCCTTCATGTGACCCGATTCCTTCCCGGTATGTTCCAAAACACTTCCGGTGTCTAAATACCATCATCCTATATATAAATCTTTACCTCTTGACCATTTCAAGAGTCCTCGTCATGTCCGTGATCTCATCCGGGACTCCGAACAACATTCGGTCACCAAAACATATAACTCATATAACACTATATCGTAAACGAACGTTAAGCGTGCGGACCCTACAGGTTCGAGAACTATGTAGACATGACCGAGACACCTCTCCGGTAAATAACCAATAGCGGAACCTGGATGCCCATATTGGGTCCTACATATTCTACGAAGATCTTTATTGGTCGAACCATTATGACAACATACGCAATTCCCTTTGTCCATCGTTATGTTACTTGCCCGAGATTCGATCGCCGGTATCTTCATACCTAGTTCAATCTCGTTACCGGCAAGTCTCTTTACTCGTTCCGTAATACATCCTCTAGTAACTAACTCCTTAGTCATTTGTTTGCAAGCTTATGATGTGTATTAATGAGAGGGCCCAGAGATACCTCTCCGATACTCGGAGTGACACCTCCTAATCTTGATCTATGCAAACTCAACAAACACCTTCGGAGATACCTATAGAGTATCTTTATGATCACCCAGTTACACTGTGACGTTTGATAGCACACAAGGTATTCCTCCAGTATCCGGGAGTTGCATAATCTCATAGTCGAAGGAATATGTATTTGATATGAAGAAAGCAATAGCAATAAACTGAACGATCATTATGCTAAGCTAACGGATAGGTCTTGTCCATCACATCATTCTCATAATGATGTGATCTCGTTGTCAAATGACAACACATGTCTGTGGTTAGGAAACCTTAACCATCTTTGATCAACGAGTTAGTCTAGTAGAGGCTTACTAGGGATACGGTATTTGTTTATGTATTCACACATGTATTTAAGTTTCTGATCAATACAATTCTAGCATGAATAATAAACCTTTATCATGAATAAGGAAAATTAAAATAACAACTTTATTATTGCCTCTAGGGATATTTCTTTCAAGCGGCTCTCGGGCTAGGTCTCCGGCTCCGCTCGACGTGGCGTCCCGGGGCCTCGATGGAGCGATAGTGGTCTATAGGAGGGCTGGCCACTGCCGGATCTAGCCTGGCGGGGTTGGATTCTGCCGGCCAACGGTGGTTTCCTGCTACTACGGCCATGCCTCCGCGTGGTACGATGGCTGCAACGCAGTGTGGCGCCCTTCTGTCCCTGGGCTTGGTTAGGCGGTGTTAGACTTCGGGCAGTGGCCCGGAGATGGTGGTTGATGTGTCGGTGGCTGAGGGGTTCGCGTGGGCGACGCGGCGGCCGCGGTGTGCTTGGTGGAGGGAGGCTCGTCTCTCCTGTCTAGGCAACTTTGGCTCGGCAGCGAAACGTGGTGGTGGTCCCTGTGTGGCGATGGCGCGGTTGTTGTGTAGAGGTGCGTGGGTCAGTGGTCGTGCTTATTGGCGTCGATCGACCGCATGGGAGCGGTGGTGTTGCTGATCCGTGTGAAAGCTTGGCCGGTGCTTGTCGGCCGACTGCGAGAGCGCCTGTGGGTGTCACTTTCTTCCTTGGAGGCGCTGTCGTGGTGATTTGTGCATCCTCATCTCTCAGGTCAAGATCTACGAGCGAAAGTCAAGATCTTGGTTGGATCAGGCGGCGGCGGCATCTCCAACGTCGCTTACCCTCTTTGGGGCGCCGTCTTGGAGGTCTTGATCCCATTTGTGACATGCACAACATCGCGGTCGGCAGGTGCCCTCGTGGGAGACACCTCGTCTAGGTCATCCTATGCACACTTAGCTGTATAGATCAAATCTCTTATGGTTGATCGAGAGTTTGTTCCCCTTGAAATTAGTAGAGATCAGAATAGGGTAGTACATCAACAGGCTCATTATAGCCGTACCAAAGCTTTTTCTGCGGTATGGTTGAACTCGAGCCCTCTATTCTATGAGGACTTGTTGTCTCGATATTGTAACCCGATTATTATGGAATAAAACTCACTTTAACCTCGCAAAAAAAATCTCTTGATAAACTCGGTCAAGTTGTAAGAAAGTTTGATGTACTGAAATGAGTTTTCAATGTCAAGAATTGATTGCTGGCCTTCCCTCTCAGATTACATATAAGGACAAGCTCACACTCTAAGTTGGGCTAATGGGTTGTTTCCGTCTAGTTGAATGGATCGGGCATGCGCTTGCAAACAAGTTGTTGAAAAAAATAAAGAACATATTCATCATTTAGGAGATTATCGTTAGGAAGCAGACTTTACTAACCATCTGATAAGGACATGACTACCTCAAATACGATCGAAAGTATTATAAACATGCATAATTTTCAGGTAAATTCTTGTGATAAATATAATGTATGTTATTTTATTATCAAGGACAAAAATATTACACATCTGTATTTTACTTGCAGATATCCAGAAGATTTACACAAACCGAGAGTTAAAATGCAAGGCGGAAAACAAAGATTTATACATGCACACATATAGACGTACATGTACTGCTTTGGGAGCTACCATCATCAATTTAAGGAAGAGGGGCTCCATGATTTTCCATTGTACAAGGCCATGCATGTATCCATGTTTACATGCACCAACGTGAGGGAGTATCATGCATGCAAGGGCCAGACAATTTGATTTTGCCTACATGGGCCAAGAGGAGTAACGTGTTGGGTCCAAAGGATTTCTTTTGGTGCACTAATTACACAATAGCAGGCCAACGCGTCTCATCAATAGAAGCAACCGCCACGTCATGCCTGCAGTGTCCAGCCTTCCTACGGCAAGCGTTCGGTGACACCATGAGGCAGCCGACCCTCTTAATAAATAGTAAGCTTTCATCTAGGTTTAGACTCGGGTTTTATTGTATTGTCTAGCCATCGCTATAATTCGCATCTATGAGACGTGTAGGACTACCGCCTTGTCAGATCCACAGTGGAACCCCAACTTTTCATCTAGTTCCTGTGCTTAGTTTATTATCCGCAATTTCAGTTGCAGTTCACCTTTGTTCTTGCCGGTTCTTCGGTTGCTTGCAGGAACTCGAACCTCGTTGTTCAGGTTGATCGTGCCTACGGCAAGGTCAATAACCATCGGAGATTGGTTTAGCGATTGTCGAGGCGTATCGTCGGGTACGGTATAGCCGGGTCGTCAAGGTCAAAATCCACCAAATCAATAATTATCCCCACTCTCATCGAAAGATCGGGCCGCCGTCACATCACCATCTTCTTGTATTGAAGGAAGAGAGCCAAACGTAGAAGCTCGTAATATTGTTAAGTTTTCTCATTCGATTGATCAGGGTCGCCACATGTGGCTTGGCACTCATGACCCATTATGCATCCCTATGAACATTTCGTTTGATCAACAAACTTAGTAATCCCCCAAAAAAGCTATTATGTGTCGTTCTCAGCTCAATAACAATGGTGGGAAAGACAAGGTAGAGTGACAAGCAGGGGTTGGACTCTGCTCATCATAAACTTATTCGCGGAGGAGAGACCATACAACATGACTCGATGGAGAAGAATGAAGAAAAGGTGAATGGTCTGACTGTGCTGGAGAATAATGATAAAAAAATGGGAGAGTGGGTTCCAGGGGAGATATTCCGCCCCACAGCCTGCATATGCTTGGCCTAGGGAGTCGAAGAAGCAAAAGAAAAGGTAGCTCACGATCTAAAAGTGGACAAAATACACCATATGGTATCAAGTACATTGCCCACGAGCATAACACGTAATCAAGTCGGATGTCCACAGAAATAGTAAAATCCACAACATTATTATGTGCGAGGTGATTTATTACAAGTGATGTTATTTCAATAGAAAGTACATAGCATGGATACATTCAACTTTATTATTGAAACCCTGGTAATTTACAAGACACATTTCACCATGAAATATGAATTAATGCCAACAGTTCAACTTATAATTTAGAAATTTTCTATAAATATGCTTAGTTAATCATACACTAGAGACTACTATTGAGATACTCTTTTGGTGGTATGCTTTAGAGATTTGTACCATGACATTTAAAGATGTGGTCACACACACACACAATTCATACTATGTAGTTTATACATTTGTCAAAATTATTCTTGAAGGTTTGTGTTACACAATAATTTAAAGTCAAAATAACTCAAGAAGGCTTTTATTACAAAACTATTTAAGTTTAGCACATGTATTTTACAATGATACACATAATAATTGTATAAAAAAGGATGACTATAACTATTACTCCCTTTGTTTATTTATTTATTTTGCATATTAGCTTTATCTTGAGTCAAACTTTGTAAACTTTGACGAAGTTTGTAAAAAAGTTATTAACGTTGAAAATGACAAATTAATAGCATTGGACTAATCATTGAATATATTATCACATCACACACACACACACACACACACACACACACACACACACACACACACACACACACACACACACACACACATATATATATATATGTTATTTTAAATGTTCATATTATTTTCTATAAACTTTGTCAAACTCTATAAAGTTTGGCCTATGAAAAAGCTAATATGGAGAGTAAATAAAAACATAGTGAGTACTTAGCAATAATGTTGCATGTATAATTATGTCAACTAAGAAAATTATACGCATTAAAAATGTAATCATAAGTACAAAGGTTTAGTATAAATTATATTCAACTTTTAACCGAGCAGTGGTTATCTGGGTCACTTGATGTAAATGGAGGAACCAAACACCGCCGCTGATGTTCTGGGCGGCCAGGTCTTTCTTGTGGTCGGCGGGGAGGGCTGAGGCCGCCTCGGGATCGAACAGGACGTTTGCACATTCCAACAAAAACAGGCGCATCAGGAATCAAACACAACCCATAAAAAAGGCCAGGACTGGGATCTGACGAACAAGCAGCGTCTCTGACTGTGAGGCATGTCGTAGACCGGGAATCGAAGCGCACCTTCCTTGTCCCCTACCACGCTGCCCCTCTGTGACTTGTCGTGATTCACCTTGACGAAGGCGACCTCCTTCAAGCTGCGGTCCAGAGCAAGAGCAAGCATGAGAAACCAAATCAAATGGGCAACAAAACTAAAATCTAGCTGCGCAAGGGAACGAAAAGTAGCACAGGCCCCGAATATAGCAGAAGAAGAGGAACGCTGGGATCTGGGGGCATTGGGGGAGGAAAGAGAGGCCACTCACTTGCAACGGTTGGTGTCGGCCATCGCCCTCCTCTCGTAGACGGCAGCGGATAGTCGGTGATCCATGCGGATAAAAAAGGGTAGCAATCAGCGATCGCTGGGTAGTTGGTGTGAGATGGGGCGGGGGTAGGAGGTGTGGAGTGGGAGGCATACTTGCTGGTGTTGGTCGGCGGGGGCTGGGAACGGTGGCGGCGGCGGGTTCGCACTATTCTCGTTTCTCACTTGATGGGCGGTACACCCAATTTATAGGGGCTTAAACCTAGGGCATTTGGGCTTTGTGGGGCGTATCAAGTGTCCATGGCCGTTTGGTGTGGGCTTACAGAGCCAATGCAGCCCATCTAGTGTTGGCATTGTGTTCTTCATGAGAAAGAAAAATAAAGCTAGCCTAGCTTGTGCCACGCCTGTCCGGCGGCTAGGCGGCTTTTGCCAAATCTGCTTGAGAAGAACCAAGAAGAAGTAGGCCGAGAAGAAAATCAAATCAGAGAAAGGCAGATGAGAAGATTCATCCAACAAACTAAGGGCATGCAGCAACAAACTCGGGTCAAATTTTCTGCATCCAAGACCATGAAAGAGGGGTTGGATATCGTCACGGGGCAGGTTACGACACCGTTTGCTCCTAGAAACCGCCTGCTGTAACTTTGACTTGGGCGAGGGGTCGAATGAACACACTCACGACTGTATGAATAAGCCGCCTGCTGTGCTACAGCCGTTTGAAGAAGCTCCACTGCGTTTTGGGTCTCCACCGCAACCGGCGACTCGCCCTTGATTGGAATAGACGCCAACCGTGTTGCCGCTGCTATCATGTTATCCACTGGGTTAGAAAAATGCCCCGATGGTGGTGTCAAGAAACGTTCAGGCGGCGTTTGATTTGGGGCGGGTTAGGCATCCGCTCATCCCTCCGTGCCGGCTTAGGCTGTCGAGGCTGAGCCTCTGCCCCACTTCCAGGCCCACCTGGGTTGAATTGAGGATTTACCCGAGGGCCCGGAGTGCTTGGACCTGCTCCAGGGGTGTTAAACAGATTCATAAGCTCATAATGCAGAGGCAGACGAGTCTGGTGTCTCCTACAAAAAACTGCGTTAAAGGCATTCTGATCTAGATTTAAGCGCCAAGCCTCCGCCCTTACTCGCTCTAACTCAGCCACGATCTAAGCGCGTTCTTCTGCCATCCTAGCATTCTCTGCGTTGACATCCTCCTGGGCCTTAGCGATCTCCGCTTGAATCTTTCCAATATCTGCATTGTGCTCTGCCTGATTCACCACAGTTAGCTCTGTCGCAAGAAAAGTGTTCTAAGAGCCCAAAAGAGCTGACAGAAATTTAGTCTGTGGTATAACTGAGCCGCTAGCCCCAGCTGTCGCAGCCACAGTCGATCCTGATGTCATAGCCGCAGCTATTCACGAGTTTATAACCGGCTGTGTACCAGCCATAAAAATAGCGGCACTGCATAGGGGTCCGGAATACTGTTGCCATCGGAATAGCCCCCAAGCCCGCCATCTTGAAGCTGATAGATTGATTCCGTTTCTCCGATTGAGGACTCACCATCTGAATAAACGAGAGTCTCCCCACCAGATGCAGAATTTTCTGCAAGCTCCATGCCTTGCGTGAAACCGACGAAGACGTTTTTTCGACTGGGTTGAACCCGGGCGGGTTGTGCACGACAAGCCGACTCTAAGAGGTCGGTGAAGGTGTCCGGCTCATGCTCATGCTCAGACTCGCCGATCTTGCCGATGAATACGTGAATTCCGCCGAAGGGGACCTGGTACCCGTACTCGATTGAGTCGGCCTCGGGGCCCCAGCCAACGTCGTCGATGTAGAGCTTGCCACGACGACTCTTGGTCATCCTACCAATGGCGTATCCCTCGATCCCTGGGAAAGTTCCCTTCAAGAACTTGAAACCACCATGCCTTGGCCCCACGATGGCCGCCAATTGTCGTGGTTTTGTCACGGCAACTGCCCTTGTGAAAGGACTTAAGTGTGAGGCCATGGCTATGATGATTAGCTTGAAGGGGTTGAGCGGGACGAGAGACGCAAGTTTTCTTAGGTTCGGCCCCTCACCAACGAGGTAAAAGCCTACGTCCTGCTTTGTGTTGTATTGATTGAGTGTCGATTACAAGGGAGCAGAATCGCTTAACCTAGCTATCGATTCATTCTAACTTGAGTTAAGCCGCCGCAGGGTGTCGCCTTTATATACATAGGTCGAGGCCCTGGTCTTGCAAGAGTCCTAGTCGGATCACACAATGTGACTAACTCAGGTTCTAAGTTGCCTTGCCTTGCTAGGCAAGTCGCCATCGGGCGGCTCACATCTCAGGGTTATAGCACCACCTCCGGGTCTTGGGTCTTCAACAGGACCGCCTTGTAAGCTGCCTTCAGTCTTCATATCTTATCTTCTTGGGACTATTTAGCCTTCCATTTATGAATCACCAACAATGTAAGTCGGCCCCTCGTGGGCGGGTCACACCGTGGGGTTATATCCCCACCACCAAAGGACGGGTGGAAAACCAATCTCTCTTACCAGCTTGCGGCCAAGGACGAGCAAATCATCCAAGCATTGGTGTCCTTCTGGTTCCTATCCCCATCCAGGCTCTGGCTCGACCTTGGTGTCACGCCCCAATCTTGAGGATTTGGGGGAGAGTGGAGAAGGGGGTCATGATGAGGAAGAACAGAGGGTTATGTGAGAGCGAGAGACGAGACGAGGGGAAAGTAGTTCATTCACTTTTTCGATGTCGTCTCTGTTCCGTCATTCGGTTACAAGTAGGCCAACACTTGGCTTCACACACACGCTAAAACTTGGCTTAACACACACGCATACACTTGGCCGCGGGCCCCCACGGTGACCTGGACGTTGCAAGTGGGTAGCTGCACTTGCACTGGTTAGTCCGCTGCAGGCTGATCTGCAGGCGTGACATTTGCCCCCTCTTGAGCAGCTTGATCCTCCTCTGTCCAAAGGGGAGTGTCGGGGGTTGGATGCGACATATGCCAACGGGTGGCTTATCATGGTGGGGGCGAGTAGAACGTCGCCGGTGCCTGGAAACGGGATGAGGCGCAGGCATGCGCGCCGACGGATCTTACCCAGCTTCGGGGCTCTCCGGGGAGATAACACCCCTACTGCTACTCTGCGGGGTCTCCGCATGATCACTATGGGATGATAATACAAAGGTGCTCCTGGAGCTGTTTCGGGAGGCAGGAGGGAGCAAGGCTAGCTCTTTCCCCTTCTTGCTATGTGTCTAAAACCTATCGAAGGCCGAACCCCCTTGCATGGGTGCCCCGGGGGGTTTATATAGGCCTACCCCCCAGGGGTACAAGTGTAATCTGACTGGGCGTGGCCCCCAGCCGTCTGCCTCTTATGCCGCTGTCCCTTCTGCCGGCTTCTGGGGCCCGCCGACTGGTGGGTCCCGCGGACATGCAGAACACTGTGCGACACTCCTGGTGACGCAGGCTTGGTCATGGAGTTGTGGGAACAGTGCCGCCGTCTGTCGGGCGATCACTGTCGCCACTCCCCGTCCAATCTGGTTTATGGCTCGTGGGGCCCAGACGAGGAGGCGGCCGACTCCAGGAAGGCCGACTCCCACCGGGCCGACTCCGAGCGCTCTGGCCGTCTTCTTCTCTCCCACTGACAGGGGGCCCGGCGATCTTCGGGCTGTACAGGCAGCCGTCATGGGCACAGTGCCTCGCACACTGTGGTTGAGGTCAGGGGAGGCATGGCAACAGTGGCGCGCCTCACCGGAGATCTTCCAGCGATACGGCTTACTGTAGCCATGCCCACCCCTCGTGGGGCGGAGGGGACGGCCACGTCGGGGCTGTACCCCGCATCGGTCTTCGAGAAAGGTCGCGGGCCGACTCCCACAGTCGGCCCCTGAAGGTCGCAAGCCCAGAGTCGGCCTGCCCCAGAGTCGCCGTCCGGGACTCGGCTTCTCCGAAGGTCGCCAGCTGGGCTCTCCGAAGGTCGCCAGCTGGGACTCGGCCTCCCCGAAGGTCGCCAGCTGGGATGCGGTCAGAGGGGCGCGGCTCGCCCCATCGTCTTAAAAGATCCTGGGTCCCTGGTCGGCCTACCCGTGGCCCATTACTCCGACAGTAGTCCCCGAAGCTGGTGAAGCCCGGCGGGCGCCGCCTCGAAGGGCTTCAACAGTTTCAACTTTCCTAGCGCCGACTCTGAGACTCGGCCGCTGTTGCTTCGGGCCGCCTCGCCGAAGTCAGACTCGTTTAGCGAGGGGCCGCCATCCGCAAGTCGTGGCGGGAAAACGGGAGGCGTATCGGTCACGCCTCCCTGCCATTATCGAGACGGTCCTATCGCGTGGCGCCACATGGAGGCGATAGTCTGCCTACCCACGTGCGTGACGGGACGGGCCGTCAGGTGGGGCCCGCCATTACCGCGCCTCAGCCCCCGAGCAGATCCGCTGTGGCCGCGGACGGTTGGCATCCCCACGTCGTTACTGCGCGCAGTAACTTCGTGGGGGTTAATCGTGGGTGGCGTGGGGCCTTGGGCGCAGTTAATCCCCACGCCGCCCCCTCGGCTTCTCAGCCCGTAGGGCTATAAGTAGGCGGGGAGGAGCGGGGCGGCACTGCACGCGCACTCTCTCCCCCGCTCTCCCGCCCTTCTCCTTCCTTCGCCGCGAGCCACGACATTCTTCCTCCGCCGCGAGCCAAGGCCTTCTTCCTCGCCGGCGATGAGTTCTTCTTCCGCCACGCCCCCCACCTCGGGCTCCGGCGTGTGGGATGGCTCGGACGTGGAGGCGGAGGACATCGAGTTCCTTTGCCGGACCCGCCGCCTCCCCAGCACGGACCTGGTGCACGCCCGTCCCACGCCGGCAGGAGAGATCCGGCCCGCGCCGAAGGAGGGCGAGCGGGTCATCTTTCGCTCGCATCTTATGCGCGGGCTGGGGCTTCCGGTGAGCGGATTCTTTCGCTCGTTCCTCGAGTTCCACAAGCTGCAGCCGCACCACCTCACCCCCAACGCGGTGGTGCTTCTCTCCGCCTTCGCCACTCTGTGCGAAGGCTACATCGGCGTTCTCCCCACCCTCGAGTTGTAGGGGGAGTTCTTCTCTTCGAAGCTCGGCACTCAGGCCGCCGGCAAGCCGGCTCAGTGCGGCACCTACATCGCGGTGCGGCGCTCGACGGCCGACAACCCTTTTCCGCCCATCCCGCTGGTGAAGTCGGTGAAGATGTGGCAGAAGTCCTACTTCTACGTGAAGAATGTCTCCACCGACGGCGACTGGGTCAATCTGCCGCCTTTCGACCCCGAGCCGTTGACTGGCCGGCTGGCCAGTTGGTCCCATCGGTCCAAGTCACTCTCGACCTCCGGAAACGGCGCCGTGGCGCGGCTCCGAGTCATGCTGCAGTCGGAGGGGCTCGTTGCCTCCGATCTTCTGGCCGCCTTCGTGGCGCACCGAGTTCTTCCGCTCCAGGGCCGGCCTCACCTCATCTGCTAGATGAGCGGCCGCCACGATCTGAGCCGGCTGTGCACCAAGGACATGCCGCGTGGGGAGGTGGCGAACTTGGTGAACCACATCGCCCACTGCGGGTTCACGGAGGAGTGGCAGTTCGGCAAGGAGCCGTACTCGCGCGACAACCCCCCTCCAATGGTAAGTTGCATCCGTCTGTAGTTCGATCTTCTCTGCGTCTGACTTCGAGCTCCAATCCTCGTCGGTATCTTCCGAGCAGAACCCCCTCACAGCGCCCGCAGCCGGCGCCACAAGAGAGCCTCGCGACTACGTCCCAGATCGCGAGGCCAGCGACGTTGACGACCCCGACTTGGGGGCGGCAGCGCTGGAGGCCGACGCCAAAGGCGGCGAAGAGGGGGCAGACGGCGGCCTCAAACCGTCGGCGACCTTCGCCGACTGGCCCGAGGACGACGTCGACGCGGAAGTCGTCCCGCGCCGCCAGCCCAGAGCCGGCCCCTCCACCCAAGCCGGCGCAAAAAGGCGTCACGCCGGGCCGAGTGCGCCCGGCGGCAAGTCAAAGAAGTTCAAGGGAGCCTCCGCTGCGACCAAGCGGGAAGAGGCGGCCGCGAAGGCCAACCGCTTCCGAAAGGAAGTGAGAAGGCCGCTGCTAGTTTCTTCGTGAGTATTCTTACTCTGTCGCTTCTTTGCTGGGTTTTATTGGAGTCTTTTCTGATTTCCCTCTGATCTTCTCCAGAGCTCCCCTCTCCCTTGAGAGAGCCGCCGTCCCCTCCGTCATGGGGTCGGTGGAGACATTTGCGAATACTTGGCGGATTGATCCCGCCGCCGACCTTCGGGAGGCGACGGAACGAAACGCACGGGAGAAGCGCGAAGAGGAAGAGGTCGACCGCCTAGAGAAGGCGGAGGCCGAGAAGGCGGCCGCCAACGCCCAGCGACGCCTGGAGGAGGCCGAGACTGCGGCCGCAGCGAAGCGGCAGGCTGAGGAGGTTGCACGTCGCCGATCGGTGATGCTTGTCCCCCCGTTGTCGTCGGCGCCGCCGGCTCCTGAGCTCTCGGGGCAGACCAGGGAGGTCGGCACCGCGAACCCTCTCATGGAAGAGGGCGGCGACGTCTCAGGCTCGGATACTCACGCGCCGCCTCCGCCGCTGTCACACCCTAGCTAGTCATGCATTAGAGTGTTGCATCATGTTTACTCTTTCATCAGAAACTTGAAATGGGGATGACAGAACCCCCAGTCCCCTCTGAAACCAACTAGGGTTACTAAAATAAATTTTCAATGAACCTGAAATGCCCTTCTAAAATGCCCATCATTTTTGCCTTGGTTCAGAACCTCTGCCAAAAGTGGTGCACATTTTCCTAGGCCATCCTAGGGTTTTTGAATTAAATCATAGCTATTTGAATTTGGGCATTTAAAATAATATAAAATATTTAAATGCTCAAATATCTCCAAACTAAAATGTTTCATGTTGGAAATAATCCAACTATGGACCAGGAGTAGTTTGGTGATTTTTGGAGTTGCCTAGGTATTTTATTTAATTCAACAAAGTTGCAGATATATTAAATAAAAACAGAAAACAGAAAATAAATAAAGGGAGAAGCTTACCTGGGCTCCTCCCTGTGCGGCCCAGCCCAGCCGGCCCAGCACTGTGCTGGCCCGTGCCAGCCAGCTGCTTCCCCTCGCCAGAGCAGGCAGGGAGGTGAGCATGGCGCGCCCGAGCTCGCCACGCACCACCCAGCCTCTCTGCATCGCCCTGGTCGCCGTTGCGCCGCGTGGATCGTCTTCTGGTCGTCGCCCCGACCTCGCCGGCACCCCATTCACTCTCCCCCGGCTCTCCCTCGCTCTCTCTCTCTCACGGCCGAAGCTCACCGTCGCCGCCGTTCGCCATAGCCACCGTCTCCGACCACCCCTCGCTCCCCCGATTAGTTCAGAAGCTCCGCCTCGACTCCCTCTTCCTCCCCACCGCTCCACGGGTCCCCGGAAGCCCTGCATCGCCGCTACGTCGCCGTTCCCCTCTTCGGGCTCCGATCATCGTCGCCGTCAAATTCGTCGTCTCCGACGCGTCCCCGAGCCCGCTTCGACGCCCACTGCAACCGCGGTGAGCCCCCGAGTCGTTTCCCCCTTCTCCCCTGCTCTCTCCCGACCCCTAGGCCCTAGCCCCACCTCGGCCGAGAGCTTCACGCCGCCGGCGATGTCGCCGTCGTGGCCACGGTCGCCGTAGCGCCCAACCGAGCACGCCATCGTGCTCCACACCTCACTAGGAGCACGTAGCACGCTCCAACACCCCCCCTAACGCCCTGCAACACTGATCCCGACCGCACCGAACCCCGGCGGCCGCAGCCGAGCTCGCCGCCGTCGACTCCGGCCACCCCGACCCCAACGGGCTCCGCCAAGAGCTGCGGGTTGTCCTCAGCTTCACTCCGGTGATCTCCGCGTTCCATTTGGTGGCCGAAACGACCAAAACCACTCTCGCCGCCGCGCTGATGGTCGCCGCCGGCCAGAACTCCGGCGGGCTGACGTGGCCTAGCTAATTAGCCACTAACCCCCCCACCTACTGACGCTGACAAGTGGGCCCCAGGGCTTAGTCAAAGCTAACCAGCCCGGGTCAACGCGGGATTAGCCCCTGTGTCACTGACGTGTGGACCCCACACGTCAGGTTTGACCCGAGCCAGCCCTGTTGACCTGCTGATGTCACTGTGACGTCAGGCTGACGCAGTAATTGAATTTCTGGATTTAAATTAAATCAGGAAATTCCAGAATATTATTTAAACTTCAAAAATTCATAACTTTTATTCTGTAACTCCAAATTGGACAAATTATATATGAAAAATGATCAGAAAAATCCAATCTATCCATCTGTACCATTTTCATGCATGATCAAACAAGTTAAATTGATGTTTTAATCAGAACAAGAAAAGGCACTTTAAAAGGCCATATTTGAATTTGGAATTTGAATCTTTGATTCAAATTTGTTCAAACCCTCCTGGCTTTAGTTGCATTAGCCCAACACACTCATATTGCCATGTTTCATGCATGCATCATATTGTTGCACATTGTTTGGTGATGCCTGTGTATCGTTATCCTTTGCGACAGGATCTGTCCCCGAGGAGTACCGTGATTACCCTAACGAAGAACCGTATCCGTGCAACGAACCATCAGGCAAGCAACCAACCATTTGATCATATCGATACAATCCCATGTTCTCGCTCCTGCTCTCTTTTACTGCATTAAGACAACGCGATTCAAACTGCTGTGTGCTACGGTAGTTGAACCCATTTCCTCTGCATGACCTGTCATTGCCACAGTAACTAGATGAAACCCACTAGCATGTGTAGGAGTTGATTGAGCCATATGTATGTGTTGTTCCTACCTTGCTATGCCTGCTATGCTTAGAGTCGTGTCAGGTCTGGTTCATCTGGGTGATGGGCTGGAGTGAAATGATTATGTCGGTAATGAGAGTGGTGTGGTGAACACGATTTGGTAAAGGTATCGATGAGAGGCCATCTAGGAGTACATGGTGGGTTGTTTCATTGAAGCCGACCTTAAGCACTGAGATCTGTATGTGTGATTTAAGATACAGCTACTACCATGCATTGGGCCCTGAAATATGACCCCGCTCGACTTCTTATTCACCCTAGCTCTCTGTCCAGGAGTTGCAAGTAGTTTCTGGTGTTTGTAGCCTACTGGAGGCCGTGGACAGCGCTGACCGTAGGGGTGGGCTGTGATGCGGTAGGTACGTGGCCGGGTGTACCGAATACCCGTTAGGTATCTCGGGAACCCTGTTCACATCGTTCGGGGCCGTATGGGAAACCTCGGCCGGACTCCCTGCGGATGGAACCTGAATAGGCGATAAACCTGGACTAGAGGCTTAAGTGTTTAGGTAGGTCGTGGTCTACACCCACGTCGGCTTTCGCTTGAAGTCTGCCGAGAACATGTCGTGTGCAGACGCTAAGTGGTGGAAACATGTATGAAGAAGTACACCCCTGCAGGGTTAACATGATCTATTCGAATAGCCGCGTCCGCGGTAAAGGACTACTTGGTTGCCTATACAGTTCATAGACAAGTAAATGGAAACTACTAAAAGCCTCAAGATAAGTGTGAGTGCCGAGGATGGCTCTTCCGTAGGAAGACGGAGGTGGATCCTCGGTAGTGTATTGAAGTGGTGAATAGTGGACTCGTGTGCGCAAAACCATTTCAAGTTGGGGTATCGTAGGTTAGCCTAGCCAAGAGTCAAAGCTGGCTTGCTGCAATAACTCCACCAACCCTTCTTGATACTATGCATGTATGTAGGATCTGATGTAAGTCTTGCTGAGTACCTTTGTACTCATGTTGCTATATTCTACATTTTTACAGAAGACGCTGCAACCCCTTCTGATGGGTTCTATGTAGACGTTGACATCAACGAGTAGGCTAAAGACCCAGGTGGTGACCCTGAGCTTGTGAAGGACCACGTAGTATAGCTAGGCTTTCCAAGCCTCTTTTATTTTACTAGTTGTCTGTACTCAGACAAGTTACTTCCGCTGCTGGCTTGTATGACTGTATGACTTGTATGTTGGGTCGTGAGACCCGTACCTTTGTGTATGTTATGTATGGCTCCCTGAGCCTTAAATAAAGTACTTGTGTCATAGAGTCATGTTGTGATGCTTCGTTGTATTTGCACATATCGAGCATATTGTGTGTATGATTGAAATGCTTGGTATGTGTGGGATCTGACCATCTAGTTGTTTATCTTTAGTAGCCTCTCTTACCGGGAAATGTCTCCTAGTGTTACCGCTGAGCCATGGTAGCTTGCTACTGCTCTGGAACACTTAGGCTGGCCGGCATGTGTCCTTCTTCATTCCTGTGTCTGTCCCTTCGGGGAAATGTCACGCTTTGAGTACCGGAGTCCTGTTAGCCCGCTACAGCCCGGTTTACCGGAGTCCTGCTAGCCCAGTGCTACAGCCCGGACCCACTTGCTGATGACCGACACGTTCGAAGCTGGGTCATGGATGCCTGTCCCTGTAAGTCTGTGCCACTTTGGGTTTACGACTAGTCATGTCAGCCCGGGCTCTTTATCATATGGATGCTAGCGACACTATCATATACGTGAGCCAAAAGGCGCAAACGGTCCCGGGAAAAGGTAAGACGACACCCGTGGGAATACCGTGCGTGAGGCCGCAAAGTGATATGAGGTGTTACCAGCTAGATCGATGTGACATCGAGTCGGGGTCCTGACAGCGTTGGCATCAGAGCCGGACTGCCTGTAGGTTCTCCAAGCCAAACTGGTCGATGTTGAGTCTAGAAATTCTTAGTTATATGTAGGGGAATTGTTTGTGGGTTGGAACGTAAGGCTCTTTTTACTTCTTATACCTTATGACCTTCTGATCTGAGTCAGTCCATTCTTCCACCGGGGGTTAAGGAATTAGGATCTGTTCTCTCTATCAGGATCACGTGTTACTAATCAGTAGTACCTTATAAGTTTGATGGTTACCAGCCTAGTTCAGTTCTACTACCACATTATGTTGTTGGAATGGTTTCAGAACTTGATATGATGATGTTGAGTGTGTACGAAATCCTTTGTCAAATGTCTCAAAATCCTTCTTAAGCATTTACAGCTGTTATGCTGCCGAAATTTTGCTAGAAATTCTAATGCCTTTGCATTATGATTATGCTTTCAGATGGCCACTCGCGACCTCAATCAAGTGGTTCGCCTGACTCGATGCCTAGATGTACCCGGCCATACTGCCAAGTTGGTCAGGGTAATGACTGAGGCTGGATACCGCTGGTATCCTGAGTACACGGTCGAAGAGCAATTCCGAGACTTTAATCAAAGCCAGTATCTCTGCACTGTCAGGATATTTCCATCTTATCCTGGATCCACCGAGCCTCTTCACTGTTCCTATGGACTCAGGGTTACTATCGAGATGGCTGTGCAGGATGCCGCCTACTCTATGATGACCATTATGCGAGTCAGATCTGGTTTATTTCGGGACTCTGACTTCCGGTATATGCCAGGATCACTTCCGGGAGCACAAGGGTATCTCCAGGCTATCTATGCTGACTCCACTCAGGAGGATTCACGGACTCGCACCACTGCTGAGATGCTCGAGGATAAGGACCGTGAAAATCGGGCCTTAAGGTTAGAGCTTTTCAATACCCGTGCTGACCACTGGGCCACTTTGACTCGGTTCGCACCGGCGGTGCAAGCTGGATTCTCAGATATGCGCGATCTCTATCCTGTGAGATCTGCTCTGCCGGACGTGATGGTTTGGCGTGATGTAGGAGGCATCACCCCACCTCGCGGTCCCCGCAGGCCACCGTTTGTTGGTCCACGACCTCATCCTAGCCCCTATGGTCCACAAGCTCCGCGAGACCGTCTGTTTCCGGATGATCATGTTGAACTTCCAGGCTATGGAGGTGACTTCTACGAGGACTACTACGGATCGGTCTGAGTTAGTAGTAGTATCACTAGTTCGCGCTAGCTGTGTCGTCTATCGTCCTGCGTGACTCGTGGGATATGACCTAGTTTGTACTCTTTCCGGAGATGTAGAGAAATAATGTATAGGAGCTTGAGATGCCTCCGATGAGATGTAATCCTCTTTTCACCGTTTTAGTACTTTGCTTGGTCTTGTACTAAACCTGTATGGTGTGTATGACAATGGAATAAAGAAGCAGTTTCTGTATCTACCATGTCATACGGATGATCATCTTGCATTCCGAGTTATTCCTTACATTATGTATCCTATGTCGGAATTTTATCATTCTGACTAAATCATTGTCTTGTTACCTAGGATGGTCAACACGCGCGCTAACCCTGCTTCCCAAGAGCAGGCCGAAGGCAGTGAAGCCAGGAATGAAAATCTGCCTCATCCTCCTTCACTAGCCGAGGTGATGATGGAAGCTGAGAGAAACAAGCGGGAGACAAACCGTTTGTTGGAGCGTATTGAACAGAATACAGCACACCATCAGAGGGCTAACGTGGTGTCACTCAGTGATTTTATCAAATTGCATCCACCCACGTTCCACCACTCCGTCGAGCCTCTCGACGCTGATGACTGGCTTCGCAGTATCTCTCACAAACTGCGTTCCGCGCTGGTAGCGGAGGCTGACAAGGTCACCTTTGCTGCATATCATCTTGAAGGCCCCGCCAGTCTATGGTGGGAGAATTATGGAGCTATGCGCCCAGCGGGCCATGTCACAACTTGGGCTGAATTCAGTGAGGCTTTCCGTGAACATCACATTCCGGAGGGTCTCATGGACCGTAAGCGTGAAGAATTTTGCAATTTCACCCAAGGCCGACTTTCTGTGGATGTCTATAGCAGGGAGTTTGGTAATCTTGCACGATATGCAACCGAGGAAGTTTCTACTGACGCCAAGAAGCAAGCAAGGTTCCGTAAGGGCCTTAGTCCTGAGCTTCGCCGCGACCTCCGTCTGCATGAGTGCACATCTTTTTCGAAACTTGTCAACAAAGCCATCAGTGCTGAAACTGGTCAGACTGACTATGACGCAACACGCAAGCATGGCCGTGATATGGGTTCCTCATCCGGTGCGGGTCCTCAGAAGCGCCGCGTGTGGGTACCCAACACCGCCCTGCCACCCAGGTTCACACCGAGGCCATCTTTCCAGGCGCCTCGCCCCGCTCAACAGTCTGCTCCAGCCAAGCCCTATGGGGGTCCAACCAATAATGCTCCTCCACGCACCAGTTCCGTGACTTGTTTCAAGTGTGGGGAATCTGGTCACTATATGCGGGAGTGCCCCCAGACCAACCCCAATCAATCTGCTAAAGCTGTTGGCCGTGGCAAGCCGACAGGGAAAGTATTCCACGCCAAACCGGTCACCGCTTCACGTGGCCATGTCAACTGTGTCTCTGCCGAAGAAGCTCAAGAGGATCCCAACGTCGTTCTCGGTACGCTTCTTGTTAATTGCCACCCGGCATCTGTTCTTTTCGATACAGGAGCCTCTCATTCCTTTATATCTGAAAATTATGCTCGTTTGCATAACGTTGCATTCTGTGATCTGCCGTCCACTATGGAAATTTCTACCCCTGGTTCGAGATGGCAGACCTCTAGGGTAAGTTATGGAAATGAAATCCAAGTCGACAGACTTGTTTTTCTTGCATCTTTGATAGCCCTTAAATCTTCAGATATTAATATCATTTTGGGTATGGACTGGATGTCAGCTCATCAAGCCAAAATTGATTGCTTCTCTAGGACTGTTCAACTCACCCATCCTTCGGGGAAGATAGTCAATGTTTTGACTCGAATAGCCAAGCGACAATTATATTCTCTTAACGCCAGCCCTTTGCCAGACCTTGAGGACGTTCCAGTAGTCCGTGACTTTCCGGATGTCTTTCCAGAGGAATTGCCAGGTGTCCCACCTGACAGGGATGTTGAGTTCGTAATAGACCTCATTCCAGGAACTGTTCCGATTGCTAGAAGACCTTATAAGATGGCACCCCTAGAACTAGCCGAGCTTAAGAAACAACTCGATGAATCCTTGAAAAAGGGTTTCATCCGCCCTAGTTCATCTCCGTGGGCTTGCCCCGTCCTATTCGTCAAGAAGAAGGATGGTACAGACCGGATGGTTGTAGATTACCGACCTGTCAATTTGGTCACAATCAAAAACAAATATCCACTTCCCAGGATCAACGACCTGTATGATCAGCTCGCTGGATCCTCAGTCTTCTCCAAGATGGATTTGAGGTTGGGATACCATCAAATCAAAATCAGAAACGGGGACATTCCTAAAACGGCCTTTGTTACTCGTTATGGCCAATACGAGTACACCGTCATGTCCTTCGGTTTAACCAACGCTCCAGCCACCTTTTCTCGGTTAATGAACTCAATCTTCATGGAGTATTTGGATAAATTCGTCGTAGTTTATCTCGATGATATACTCATCTACTCCAAGAACGAGGAAGAACATGCCGAACATCTAAGGCTAGTGTTGAAGAAACTTCGAGAGCATCGCCTTTATGCCAAATTTTCTAAATGTGAATTCTGGTTGTCAGAAGTGACTTATCTGGGTCATGTAATATCTGGTAAGGGTATTGCTGTTAACCCTGAGCGAGTTCAAGCCATCCTTAATTGGACTCCACCTGAATCGGTCAAGCAAGTTCGGAGTTTTCTAGGCTTAGCGAGCTATTGCCGTCGCTTTGTCGAGAACCTCTCCAAGGTTGCTAAACCTCTAACCGAACTCCTCAAGAAAGATAAGAAGTTCGAATGGACTCCACAATGTGAGCACAGTTTTCAGGAACTGAAAAGACGCCTGACTTCTGCTCCCGTACTGGTACCGCCAGACTTCTCCAAGGACTTTGTTATCTACTGCGACGCCTCGCGGCAAGGACTAGGTTGCATTCTCATGCAAGATCGACACGTAATTGCTTACGCTTCACGGCAATTGCACCCACATGAGGAGAATTATCCTACTCATGATCTAGAGCTTGCAGCCGTAGTCTATGCACTTAAGACCTGGCGACATTACCTCCTCGGTAATCGTTGCGAAATATTCACTGATCACCAGAGCCTGAAGTACATCTTCACCCAACCGGATCTGAACCTCAGGCAAAGACGTTGGGTTGAATTGATCACAGACTTCGACTTAGGCATAACCTACACCCCAGGGAAAGCCAACGTCATGGCTGATGCGCTAAGTCGTAAATCTTATTGTAACAATCTGATGTTACAACAAAGTCAACCGCTTCTCCATGAGGAATTTCGGAAGCTTAACCTTCACATTGTACCTCAAGGTTTTCTTTCCACCTTGGTGGCAAAACCTACTCTTACGGATCAAATCATCGCTGCCCAAAAGCGAGATAAGGGAATATCTAAAATCAAAGAGAACATTGCTAACGGAGGTGCTAGTTGTTTCTCCACAAATGATCATGGTGTGGTGTACTTTGAGAATCGTCTAGTGGTTCCCAAGAACCAGCATCTGCGGCAGTTGATCCTTAAGGAAGCCCATGAATCTCCTCTCACCATTCATCCCGGTAGTACTAAGATGTATCAGGATCTACGCCAGAGGTTCTGGTGGACTAGGATGAAGAGAGAAATTGCTCAGTATATCGCTAATTGCGACGTTTGTCGTCGTGTAAAAGCAGAGCACCAACGGCCTGCTGGCACCCTTCAACCCTTAGCTATTTCTGAATGGAAATGGGATAAAATTGGTATGGATTTCATTACCGGTTTTCCCAGGACCAAGAGAGGGAATAATGCTATTTTCGTCGTGGTCGATCGTCTTTCCAAAGTAGCTCATTTCCTACCTGTTCGTGAGAGTATAACCGCTAGTCAGCTGGCAGACTTGTACATCTCCCGAATAGTGTCCCTCCATGGTGTTCCTTTGGAAATCAATTCGGATCGAGGAAGTCTTTTCACCTCTCGATTTTGGGAAAGTTTCCAAAATGCTATGGGAACCCGTCTCTCCTTTAGCACCGCTTTCCACCCTCAGTCAAGTGGTCAAGTGGAACGCGTCAATCAGATTCTAGAAGACATGCTTCGAGCCTCCGTTATCTCTTTCGGAATGGACTGGGAGAAGTGCCTTCCATTTGCCGAATTCGCTTACAACAACAGCTATCAATCTAGCTTGGGTAAAGCCCCTTTTGAAGTTCTCTATGGACGACGATGTCGAACACCCCTTAACTGGTCAGAGACCGGGGAAAGACAATTCTTTGGCCCGGATATGATTCAGGAAGCAGAAGAACAAGTTCGTATCGTTCGTGAAAAGTTGAAAACAGCCCAATCTCATCAAAAGAGTCAATATGACCGAAAACATAAGGCTATGACTTTCGAGGTTGACGAGAAGGCTTATCTTCGGGTCACCCCTCTGAAGGGAACCCAACGTTTCGGTATCAAAGGCAAATTGGCTCCTCGTTACATTGGACCTTTTCGCATTCTTGCCAAATGAGGAGAAGTTGCCTACCAATTGGAACTACCTCCGCACCTCTCCAGAGTTCACGATGTCTTCCATGTTTCTCAACTCAGGCGCTGCTTCTCGGATCCTATCCGTGAAGTGGACCACGAAACGCTTGATCTCCAAGATAATCTTACATATCGAGAGTACCCCATTCGTATCCTCGATCAAGCCGAACGTACCACGCGACGTCATAACATCAAGTTTCTCAAGGTTCAATGGTCGCACCATTCTGAAGATGAAGCAACTTGGGAAAGGGAGGATCGTCTTCGACTTGAATATCCCGCCTTCTTCTCGGAGGAACCCAAATCTCGGGACGAGATTCTTTTGAGTGGGGGTGAGTTGTCACACCCTAGCTAGTCATGCATTAGAGTGTTGCATCATGTTTACTCTTTCATCAGAAACTTGAAATGGGGATGACAGAACCCCCAGTCCCCTCTGAAACCAACTAGGGTTACTAAAATAAATTTTCAATGAACCTGAAATGCCCTTCTAAAATGCCCATCATTTTTGCCTTGGTTCAGAACCTCTGCCAAAAGTGGTGCACATTTTCCTAGGCCATCCTAGGGTTTTTGAATTAAATCATAGCTATTTGAATTTGGGCATTTAAAATAATATAAAATATTTAAATGCTCAAATATCTCCAAACTAAAATGTTTCATGTTGGAAATAATCCAACTATGGACCAGGAGTAGTTTGGTGATTTTTGGAGTTGCCTAGGTATTTTATTTAATTCAACAAAGTTGCAGATATATTAAATAAAAACAGAAAACAGAAAATAAATAAAGGGAGAAGCTTACCTGGGCTCCTCCCTGTGCGGCCCAGCCCAGCCGGCCCAGCACTGTGCTGGCCCGTGCCAGCCAGCTGCTTCCCCTCGCCAGAGCAGGCAGGGAGGTGAGCATGGCGCGCCCGAGCTCGCCACGCACCACCCAGCCTCTCTGCATCGCCCTGGTCGCCGTTGCGCCGCGTGGATCGTCTTCTGGTCGTCGCCCCGACCTCGCCGACACCCCATTCACTCTCCCCCGGCTCTCCCTCGCTCTCTCTCTCTCTCACGGCCGAAGCTCACCGTCGCCGCCGTTCGCCATAGCCACCGTCTCCGACCACCCCTCGCTCCCCCGATTAGTTCAGAAGCTCCGCCTCGACTCCCTCTTCCTCCCCACCGCTCCACGGGTCCCCGGAAGCCCTGCATCGCCGCTACGTCGCCGTTCCCCTCTTCGGGCTCCGATCATCGTCGCCGTCAAATTCGTCGTCTCCGACGCGTCCCCGAGCCCGCTTCGACGCCCACTGCAACCGCGGTGAGCCCCCGAGTCGTTTCCCCCTTCTCCCCTGCTCTCTCCCGACCCCTAGGCCCTAGCCCCACCTCGGCCGAGAGCTTCACGCCGCCGGCGATGTCGCCGTCGTGGCCATGGTCACCGTAGCGCCCAACCGAGCACGCCATCGTGCTCCACACCTCACTAGGAGCACGTAGCACGCTCCAACACCCCCCCTAACGCCCTGCAACACTGATCCCGACCGCACCGAACCCCGGCGGCCGCAGCCGAGCTCGCCGCCGTCGACTCCGGCCACCCCGACCCCAACGGGCTCCGCCAAGAGCTGCGGGTTGTCCTCAGCTTCACTCCGGTGATCTCCGCGTTCCATTTGGTGGCCGAAACGACCAAAACCACTCTCGCCGCCGCGCTGATGGTCGCCGCCGGCCAGAACTCCGGCGGGCTGACGTGGCCTAGCTAATTAGCCACTAACCCCCCCACCTACTGACGCTGACAAGTGGGCCCCAGGGCTTAGTCAAAGCTAACCAGCCCGGGTCAACGCGGGATTAGCCCCTGTGTCACTGACGTGTGGACCCCACACGTCAGGTTTGACCCGAGCCAGCCCTGTTGACCTGCTGATGTCACTGTGACGTCAGGCTGACGCAGTAATTGAATTTCTGGATTTAAATTAAATCAGGAAATTCCAGAATATTATTTAAACTTCAAAAATTCATAACTTTTATTCTGTAACTCCAAATTGGACAAATTATATATGAAAAATGATCAGAAAAATCCAATCTATCCATCTGTACCATTTTCATGCATGATCAAACAAGTTAAATTGATGTTTTAATCAGAACAAGAAAAGGCACTTTAAAAGGCCATATTTGAATTTGGAATTTGAATCTTTGATTCAAATTTGTTCAAACCCTCCTGGCTTTAGTTGCATTAGCCCAACACACTCATATTGCCATGTTTCATGCATGCATCATATTGTTGCACATTGTTTGGTGATGCCTGTGTATCGTTATCCTTTGCGACAGGATCTGTCCCCGAGGAGTACCGTGATTACCCTAACGAAGAACCGTATCCGTGCAACGAACCATCAGGCAAGCAACCAACCATTTGATCATATCGATACAATCCCATGTTCTTGCTCCTGCTCTCTTTTACTGCATTAAGACAACGCGATTCAAACTGCTGTGTGCTACGGTAGTTGAACCCATTTCCTCTGCATGACCTGTCATTGCCACAGTAACTAGATGAAACCCACTAGCATGTGTAGGAGTTGATTGAGCCATATGTATGTGTTGTTCCTACCTTGCTATGCCTGCTATGCTTAGAGTCGTGTCAGGTCTGGTTCATCTGGGTGATGGGCTGGAGTGAAATGATTATGTCGGTAATGAGAGTGGTGTGGTGAACACAATTTGGTAAAGGTATCGATGAGAGGCCATGTAGGAGTACATGGTGGGTTGTTTCATTGAAGCCGACCTTAAGCACTGAGATCTGTATGTGTGATTTAAGATACAGCTACTACCATGCATTGGGCCCTGAAATATGACCCTGCTCGACTTCTTATTCACCCTAGCTCTCTGTCCAGGAGTTGCAAGTAGTTTCTGGTGTTTGTAGCCTACTGGAGGCCGTGGACAGCGCTGACCGTAGGGGTGGGCTGTGATGCGGTAGGTACGTGGCCGGGTGTACCGAATACCCGTTAGGTATCTCGGGAACCCTGTTCACATCGTTCGGGGCCGTATGGGAAACCTCGGCCGGACTCCCTGCGGATGGAACCTGAATAGGCGATAAACCTGGACTGGAGGCTTAGGTGATTAGGTAGGTCGTGGCCGACACCCACGTTGGGCTTCCGCTTGAAGGTTGCCGAGTACATGTCGTGTAAACGACGGTAAGTGGTGAGAGTGTGTATGAAGAAGTACCCCCTGCAGGGTTAACATGATCTATTCGAATAGCCGCGTCCGCGGTAAAGGACTACTTGGTTGCCTATACAGTTCATAGACAAGTAAATGGAAACTACTAAAAGCCTCAAGATAAGTGTGAGTGCCGAGGATGGCTCCTCCGTAGGAGGACGGAGGTGGATCCTCGGTAGTGTATTGAAGTGGTGAATAGTGGACTCGTGTGCGCAAAACTATTTCAAGTTGAAGTATCGTAGGATAGCCTAGCCAAGAGTCAAAGCTGGCTTGCTGCAATAACTCCACCAACCCTTCTTGATACTATGCATGTATGTAGGATCTGATGTAAGTCTTGCTGAGTACCTTTGTACTCATGTTGCTATAATCTACATTTTTACAGAAGACGCTGCAACCCCTTCTGATGGGTTTTATGTAGACGTTGACACCAACGAGTAGGCTAAAGACCCAGGTGGTGACCCTGAGCTTGTGAAGGACCACATAGTATAGCCAGAGGCTTTCCAAGCCTCTTTTATTTTACTAGTTGTCTGTACTCAGACAAGTTACTTCCGCTGCTGGCTTGTATGATTGTATGACTTGTATGTTGGGTCGTGAGACCCGTACCTTTGTGTGTATGTTATGTATGGCTCACTGAGCCTTAAATAAAGTACTTGTGTCATAGAGTCATGTTGTGATGCTTCGTTGTATTGGCACATATCGAGCATATTGTGTGTATGTTATTGAAATGCTTGGTATGTGTGGGATCTGACCATCTAGTTGTTTATCTTTAGTAGCCTCTCTTACCGGGAAATGTCTCCTAGTGTTTCCACTGAGCCATGGTAGCTTGCTACTGCTCTGGAACACTTAGGCTGGCCGGCATGTGTCCTTCTTCGTTCCTGTGTCTGTCCCTTCGGGGAAATGTCACGCTTTGAGTACCGGAGTCCTGTTAGCCCGCTACAGCCCGGTTTACCGGAGTCCTGCTAGCCCAGTGCTACAGCCCGGACCCACTTGCTGATGACCGACACGTTCGAAGCTGGGTCATGGATGCCTGTCCCTGTAAGTCTGTGCCACTTTGGGTTTACGACTAGTCATGTCAGCCCGGGCTCTTTATCATATGGATGCTAGCGACACTATCATATACGTGAGCCAAAAGGCGCAAACGGTCCCGGGAAAAGGTAAGACGACACCCGTGGGAATACCGTGCGTGAGGCCGCAAAGTGATATGAGGTGTTACCAGCTAGATCGATGTGACATCGAGTCGGGGTCCTGACAGCCGCCTCCGCCGCCTCCGTCTTCGAGGCCGCATGGCAAACAACCGGCGGACCCGCAGGACCCTCCGAATTCGGACGACACTGACGCTCAACTGCTTCTTCAGGTCGCTGCGCCGACGCACCGCCGCCTTGAGAGGACGAGCTCAGTGCCGCGAGCTCGGGAAACCGGCGCTGCAAGCTCAGCGAACCTGGACGCCGAGGCCTCAAGTGCCGCGCCCACCGGCTGGCTGCGTGAAGGCGGCACCGGCCCGCTGAACCAGGCCCTTCTGGACGTCCAGTCGAAGCTGCGCGAAGAGGGCGACGTCCTCCAACTATGCACCAGGGCGCATCTGGCCTTGCGGACCTCCGTCCGGGTACGTTTCATTTCTCCTTTGGATTTCTGTCTTCTTCTGTGGGGGCGCGCCAGCGCACCCTCTGGGTGTAGTCCCCGAGTTCGGGGTCGGCTGCTGAGCAGGCGGCTCGGAACTCCTTCTGGTGAGCTCCGAAGACTAACTTTGCTTTGCCGGTTTTGCAGGAATACCACAATCTCCGCGCCACTGCCTTCAACTGCAATGTTGAAGAGCTGAGGAAGCGGATCGCCGATCTGACGGAAAGCCGAGGTGAGCCAATTCTTCCTTCTTCGCAGGGGCGCGCTGGCGCACCCGCGGGCTGTAGTCCCCGAGATTCGGGCCGACTGCTGAGCAGTCGGGCCGGATCTCCCCGGCGACCTTCCTTCTTTCTTCTCCGCGAGGGCGCGCTGGCGCGCCCGCGGGCTGTAGTCCCCGAGATTCGGGCCGACTGCTGAGCAGTCGGGCCGGATCTCCCCGGCGATCTACCTTACTGACGACCTTCTTGTCTTTTTTCTTCGATCTTCAGGCGCCAACGCCACCCTCCAGGAGCAGCTGGGCGAGGCCAATACCGTTCGCCGCGCCAAGGAGGAGGAGTGCGACAAGCTTGTCCAGGAGCGCGACCTGCTGGCAACGCAGCTGGCCGAGCAGAAAGAGCTGCTCCGGAAGGCGCAGGAAGACGCCAAGTCGCGGGAAGATGCCCTCATAGCCGAGTTCGAGGTCGAGCGCTCCGCCTGGACCGACCGGGAGGCGATGCTGACCTCCGGCTACCACGAGCTCGAGGACATTGTCGATGGTAAGTCTTTTTCTCTTCTTTGATCTTTCGACTCTGCGTCGGGCTGATTTTGGGTTTCCTGACTGCCTTTCCTTCTGTCTTGGCAGACTTCTTTCCCGGCCACTCGCAGGCCGTTCCTCTGGCCATCGAGGCGGCTCGGGAGGAGCGAAGGGCGAAGTGATTGCCGCCAACGCCCCCCGAACCATTGACGAGTAGCTTCTGAGCATCGGAGTTCGTCTTCGTCCTGCTCATCGCCTGCTGCGCCGTCTTCAACGCGCCGGCGCCCAAGTGGTTGCCGCTCTGTGGCCGGAAGTGCCGACTCTTCGCACCGCCAGCCGGACGGCCGACTGGCTGGAGGTCGCCGCCGGTCGCTTTGAGGCTTGGAAGGGCTCCTCGGCTCGTGCCGGAGCACGCCGGGCCTTGGAGTTCGTCAAAGGGTGGTATCCAGGGCTGGACCTGGACCGTCTGGCCATGTTCCGGTCAGAGGGCCAGGCCGAGCTGGAAGCCGTAGAAGGCGCCCTTGTCGAGCGCGCGGCGGCCATCGCCGAGTACACGGACACCAGTGTCTTTGTGCCCGAGCGGACCGAAGGCGGCGAGGAGGTACCGCCGGAGTGGTTCGGGATGCACCCGGAGTACGAGGAGGACTCGACGGAGGTGATTGGCTCCAGCGCCGAGGAGGAGGACGAGTCGGAGGACGGAAGCGAGGAGGAGGCGCCAGAGGACGAGGCAGGCGGCCAGCCTCAGCCCGATCGCGCCTCCAGCAACGAGCCGCACAAGGACAAAGCGACCGTCGCCGGAGGCGACCAAGCTGAGATCGCCCAGCCGACTGCCCCGGCATCCGACACCGCCATCACCTTCGACCCTCTGGCTCCGGAGGCCGCCCCTTAGAGTTCTTCTGTTTATCTGTCTTTGTTGCTCTTTTAAAAACTTGTTAGGTTCGAACAATTCCACCCACTGGGTGTATTCGGCCAAGGGCCTTATGTAAATATTTATCTAATTTCCGGCTTTCCTTGCTTGGTTCTTTAGACTTTTTTCCTTTGCCGCCTTCCTTCAATTGCCGCCTTGCCGACTGGGCAGCCGCTCTGCGGACTACCACCGGGTCAAGTGCTTAACTACTTTAGGGAGGCAAGTACTTAGTCGTTTAGAATATCTTAGCAAGTTGGCTAGAAATCGACAGGCCGACTACCGAGAGTCGGCTATTCTTGATGAAAATTGAGACGGCGAGCCGACTGCTCGTGAGTCGACTCGGTAAGGGGAGGCTAGTAGCCGGCTTGGGCTATGCGTAGCTCTTAAGTCCTTAGCCGTTTTTCATGTGTGCGCTCGTTCTTTCCCGTCCCCTGCTTACCGACAGTCGCTCTGCGAGCTGCGGCTTTCGGCAGGAGACGGCTTTGAGCGCAGCACATTACTTGTATGACTTCAGGGAGCATTTCATAGCGCAAGACGGCGAGTCCCCGGGCCGACTAGTCGGACCCGGTGCCAGACAGTATGATAAAAGGGAAAAGCATATTCGGAAGCGTAATCCGTATCATACAGATAATCAAAAGGCAGTCCCCGAGCTCGTCCCGGGGGGCCTAAGGTCCTAATACTTTAATACAAAAGAGGGTAGCGCGATACATACTGCATCAACTGTAAAATCTTCGAAGGAGATTCGCGTTCCACGGGCGCTCTGTTTCTTTGCCGGAGTCGTCCCTCTTGCGTGCTCGGGGCTTCTGAGCGTCGATCAAATAGTAGGCGTCGTTCCCTAGCACCTTGCTGATGATGAAGGGACCTTCCCAAGGCGCCGACAACTTGTGCTGGCCGGCTGTTCTCTGAATCAGCCGGAGCACAAGGTCGCCCTCTTGGAACGATCTTGGCTTGACCTTGCGATTGTAGTATCGGCGCAGACTCTGCTGGTAGATGCCGGACCGACTGAGTGCCAACAGTCGGCCCTCTTCCAGCAGATCGACGCCGTCTTGGCGTGCCTCTTCAGCCTCCTCTTCGGTGTACATGGAAACTCATGGAGAGTCGAACTGTATATCCGTCGGGATGACGGCTTCAGCACCGTAGACGAGGAAGAAAGGCGTGAAGCCGGTTGACTTGTTTGGGGTTGTGCGCAGGCTCTAGAGGACGGCAGGCAGCTCTTCGACCCAACAGCCGGCCGAGCGCTTGAGTGGTTCGACCAATCGAGGCTTGATGCCGGACAGGATGAGGCCGTTGGTTCGTTCCACCTGGCCGTTTGACTGCGGATGGGCAACGGACGCTAAGTCCAGTCGGATGCCCTGCGTCGCGCAGAAACGAGCCAAGGCGCCCTTGGCGAAGTTGGTGCTGTTGTCTGTGATGATGCTATGCGGTATGCCATACCGCACTGTGATGTCGGCAATGAAAGTCACTGCTGTAGGCCCATTTAATTTCTTGATGGGCTTTTCTTCCACCCACTTGGTGAACTTGTCCACCGCGACAAGCAAGTGAGTTAGGCCGCCTCGGGCCGTCTTGAATGGTCCCACCATGTCCAAGCCCCAAACTGCGAAGGGCCAGGAAATGGGGATTGTCTTTAGCGCGGAGGCCGGTTGAAGGGGCTTGGAGCGGAACACCTGACACCCCTTGCATTTTTTGACTAGCTCTTTAGCTTCTTCCAGGGCGGTTGGCCAGAAGAAACCGTGCCGAAAGGCTTTGGCCATGAGTGCCCTCGAAGCCGCATGGTGGCCGCACTCGCCCTGATGGATGTCTCTGAGGATCGCTTGGCCTTGCTCTGACTCTACGCAGCGCTGGTGGACACCGGTGACACTGCGCCTGACTAGCTCTCTGTTGACTATAGTGTAGGCTGCTGCTTGGCGTTGCACTTGCCGAGCCAGGGTCTCGTCTGCTGGTAATTCCTTGTTCACTAGGAACTTGAGGATGGGCTGAGCCCATGAAGGTGCTGCTATCTCTTCGACTGCTACCACAGCGACTTGGACAAGGGTGGCTGGGCTGGGAGGCGGCGGGTTGGAGTCTGCCGCCGCTTGTTGGACTGGGGGAATCTCTAGGCCGACTGGGGCAGCTCCCGGGCCGACTGGCGCAGTCCCCGGGCCGGGCTCGGAAGTCCCCGGGCCGACTGGCGTAGTCCCCGGGCCGGGCTCGGAAGTCCCCGGGCCGACTGGCGCAGTCCCGGGGCTTGTTTCAAGTGTGGCTTTCTTGAGGTCGCTTGCTGGGGCCTTGGAGTCGGATCTAACTATCTCAGGTGGAGCCGGCACGAAGATGGAGTCGGATTCTGGTGAAGGCTTGATAGACGGCTTGAGGAGGCGCTGAAGGGCGACGCCGGAAGGTTTTGCCTGGCGAGTGGAGCCGACTCGTGCCAAGGCGTCTGCTTGATCGTTGTCGTTTCTTGGCACGTGAAGGAATTCGCACCCCTCAAAATATCCGCTGAGTTGCTGCACCAGGAAGCGGTAGCTCGCCATGTTTGCGTCTTTGGCGTCCCAGTCGCCGGATGATTGCTGAACCACCAAGTCAGAGTCGCCGTAGCACAAGATCCGGGGAATGCCGAGTTCTTTGGCAAGCCGGAGCCCGTGGACGAGCGCTTCATATTTGGCGACGTTGTTGGAGGCGGCGAAGTGGATTTGCAGCACATACTTGAGCTTGTCTCCCTTGGGGGAGGTGAGGACGACACCGGCTCCAAGGCCGGTGTGCATCTTGGAGCCATCAAAGTGCAGCCGCCAATGAGTAGAGTCGGGCGCTGGTGGCAGGTATTGAGTCTCGGCCCAGTCGACGAGGAAGTCGGCCAGCGCCTGCGACTTGATGGCGGTGCGAGGTTGGTAGTAGATGGTGTAAGGAGCTAGATCGATAGCCCACTTGGCCACTCGGCCGGAGGCGTCTCGGCTTCCAATGATCTCGACAAGTGGAGCGGTGCAAACCACCGTGATTGGATGCTCTTGAAAGTAGGGCTTCAGCTTCTTGGCAGCAAAATGCACGCCGTAGCACATCTTCTGGTAGTGAGGGTAGTTCTGCTTGGAGGTCGATAGTACCTCGCTCAGGTAATACACCGGTCTCTGGACCGGGAGCGCCTTGCCTTCCTCCTTGCGCTCGACTACAATGACTGTGCTGACAACCCGGCTGGTGGCGGCGATGTACAAAAGCATGGGCTCTTTGGGAGTCGGAGCCGCCAACACAGGGGAGTCGCCAGCATCTTCTTTAGTTGGAGAAATGCCTCATCTCCCTTGTGGTTCCACTCAAAAAAGGTAGTCTTCTTCATCAGTTGATACAAAGGCAGAGCTTTCTCGCCCAGCCGACTGATGAATCGGCTGATTGATGCCAAGCAGCCGGTGAACTTCTGCACATCCAACAGCCGGCTGGGTACCTCCATTCTCTCAATAGCCTTGATCTTCACGGGGTTGCACTCTATGCCGCGTTCGGAGACCAAGAAGCCGAGGAGCTGGCCGGCTGGGACTCCGAACACGCACTTCTCAGGGTTGAGCTTGATCTGGAATCGGCGCAGATTCTCAAAGGTCTCTTTGAGGTCTTCCAGTAGCGTCCCGCGCTTTTCCGTCTTCACCACCACATCATCCACATAAACGTGGGCGTTTCTACCGAGTTGCTTGAGGAGGCACTTCTGCATGCAACGCTGAAAGGTGGCGCCGGCATTCCTCAAGCCGAACGTCATTGTCAGGTAGCAGAAGGCTCCAAATGGCGTGATGAATGTGGTCTTCAGCCTGTCTGCTGGATTCAGCTTGATCTGGTGATATCCTGAATATGCATCTAGGAAACTCAACAGCTCGCATCCGGCTGTGGAGTCTATCACCTGATCGATCCTTGGCAGAGCAAATGGGTCCTTCGGGCAGGCTTTATTGAGGCTGGTGTAGTCTATGCACATCCGCCACTACTTATTCTTCTTCAATACCAGTACTGGGTTTGCTAACCACTCCGGGAAAAACACTTCCATGATGAATCCGGCTGCCAGGAGCCGGGCTATCTCTTCTCCCACGACTCTTCTCTTTTCTTCTGACAGGCGGCGCAAGGGCTGCCTGACGAGCTTCACATCCGGCCTGACGTGTAGCTTGTGCTCGGCGAATTCCGTCGGTACACCCGGCATGTCCTTGGGGGACCATGCAAAGATGTCCCGATTCTCACGGAGGAAATCGACGAGCTCGCCTTCCTATTTGCTGTCAAGGCCTGTGCCTATGACAGCGTACTTCTCTGGGTGCTCCGGGTCCAAGGGTATCTTCTTGGTTTCTTTAGCCGGCTTGAATGATCCTTCTGCTTCCGACTCCTTGGGGTCAGGCGACATCTCCGGCTGCTTCCCAGCCATCGCCACGACATGGTCAAGGAGCCGCTTCTCGGCTGCGATCACTAAAGACTCGGCCAGCCGACTGCTCTCGGTCGCGTAGGCGGACGACTTCTTGTAGTCGCCGGCAATGGTCAGGATCCCCTTTGAACTCGGCATCTTCATCTTGAGGTAAGCGTAGTGGGGAACCGCCATGAACTTGGCCAAGGCAGGCCGGCCAAGCAGGGCGTGGTACGGGCTTTCCAAGTCTACCACCTCGAACCAGACTGGCTCTCGGCGGAAGTGATCTTTGTCTCCAAAGAGGACGTCTATCAGAATCTTGCTAATTGGTGAGCAGGAGAGGCCGGGTACAATTCCATGGAATACTGTGCGGCTGCTCTGCAGCTGCCTTCGCCTGATTCCAAGCTTCTCCATTGTGTCCTTGTACAGGATGTTTATGCTGCTGCCTCCATCTATCAAGACCCGCGAGAAACGGGCGGCCCGCCTATCAGTGGCCAAGGTCGCGCCTAGGACCAGGGCGTAGGAGCCCGGACTCGGCATCACTTCCGGATGATCCGCCCGACTCCAGCTGATAGGCTTCTCGGACCAATGCATGAACTCTGGGGCATCAATTGCTACTGCGTTGACTTCTTGCTGTTGTTGGCGCCGGCTGCGCCGGTCATCTGCCATGCTGGTGAACACTACATAGGCTCCGTGCTCTTCCGGGAACTCGTCTTGGACCGCGCCGACTGGCCGAGCCGCCGGCTGCTGGGGCGGTGGCGGAGGCGGCGGACCTGCAGGCGGTGGAGGGGCAAGGCCGTCTCCCTTGGCGATCCTGGCGAGCCAGTGGCATTTTCTTGTGGTGTGGTTTGACGGCTTCGCGCCGCTGTGGAACTTGCAAGGTCCATCCAAAGTCTGCTCATAGGAGAAGGCCGGCAACCAGTTGGACTTGCCGCCCTTCTGCCGCTTGGCCGGAGGCTGCCCCTCCGGCTGCTGATCCTCTACCGCTGCGACCTGCCGACTGTTGGAAGTCGGCTGAGGGGCCTTGCGCTTGTTGTCGTTTTGCTGCTGTCGCCGGCTGGCATCTCCGGCCGGGGTTCTGGGGTCCTGGGGGATCACCTTGCCAGCCGCGTTGACTTGAATCTCCGTCTTCATAGAAGGGTCGGCCGTGGCGTATTTGTCTGCTATGACTAGCAGTTCGTCGAGGGTTTCGGGCTCGTCGCAGAGGAGCTTGTGCTTGAGGAGGGTGCCCTCTCGGCACCCGGCCGTGAAATACTCGATGGCCTGCACCTCGTGCACGCCCTCGCAGGAGTTTCGAAGTTCGCCCCAGCGAGTGAGGTAGTCGCGTGTTGATTCTTCAGGGCCCTGCACGCACAAGGAGAGCTGGCGCGGCTTGGGAGGTTGCTTGTACGTGCTGGTGAAGTTACGAATAAAGGCTTCAGTGAAGTCGACCCAGCTATTGATGCTGCGGGGCTTCAGGCTGTTCAGCCATGTCCGGGCCGTGCCCTGGAGCATGAGGGGAACATACTTCACGGCGACTCGCTTGTTGCCATTTGCTATGTTGACGGCTGTGGTGTCAGGACCCCGACTCGATGTCACATCTATCTAGCCGGTAACACCTCATATCACTTTGCGGCCTCACGCACGGTACCCCCACGGGTGTCGTCTTACCTTTGCCCGGGACCGTTTGCGCCTTTTGGCTCACGTATATGATAGTGTCGCTAGCATCCATATGATAAGGAGCCCGGGCTGACATGACTAGTCGTAAACCCAAAGTGGCACAGACTTACAGGGACAGGCATCCATGACCCAGCTTCGAACGTGTCGGTCATCAGCAAGTGGGTCCGGGCTGTAGCACTGGGCTAGCAGGACTCCGGTACTCAAAGCGTGACATTTCCCCGAAGGGACAGACACAGGAACGAAGAAGGACACATGCCGGCCAGCCTAAGTGTTCCAGAGTAGTAGCAAGCTACCATGGCTCAGCGGTAACACTAGGAGACATTTCCCGGTAAGAGAGGCTACTAAAGATAAACAACTAGATAGTCAGATCCCACACATACCAAGCATTTCAATAACATACACACAATATGCTCGATATGTGCAAATACAACATGGCATCACAACATGACTCTACGACTCAAGTAATTTATTCAATAGGCTCCGAGGAGCGAGATATTACAAACAGGGGTCTCATGACCCAACATTCAGAGCATACAAATCAAAGCACAGCGGAAGCTATCATGTCTGGGTACAGACATCTATAAATGAAAAAGGCTGAGAAGCCTGACTATCTATCAGATCCTGCCGAGGGCACAAGATCGTAGCTGAGGTAACAAGCTAAACGTCGAAGTCCACGTGGAACTACTAGCGAGACCGAAGTCTCTCTGCAAAAACATAAAATAGGCAAACGTGAGTACAAATGTACCCAACAAGACTTACATCAGAACTATCTACATATGCATCATTATCAACAAAGGGGTGGTGGGGTTTAACTGCAGCAAGCCAGCTTTGACTCGGTGGCTATCTTGAACTACGACTGCAAGTAACTCTTTTGAGGTGGCGTACACGAGTCCACATATTCACCATATCAATACACCACTATGGATCCGCTCCCGTCTCCCTACGGGAACGCCATCCATAGCACTCACGCTTATCTTGCGTATTTTAGAGTATCCACTTTCACTTGTCTATGAACTGATATAAGCAACCCAGAAGTCCTTTTCCGCGGACACGGCTATTCGAATAGATCATATTAACCCTGCAGGGGTGTACTTCTTCACACACGCTCTCACCACTTACCGCCGTTTACACGACATGTACTCGGCAACCTTCAAGCGGAAGCCCAACGTGGGTGTCGGCCACGGCCTGCCTAAACACTCAAGTCCCTAGTCAAGGTTTATCGCCTATTCGGGTTCCATCCATGAGGAGATCCGGCCGGAGTTTCGCTCACAGCCCCAAACGATGTGAACAGGGTTCCGTGACACCAAACGGGCGCCCGGTTTACCCGGCCACGTGCCTACCGCATCACAGCCCACCCCTACGGTCAGCGCTGCGCATGGCCTCCAGCATACTACAAACACCAGAAACTACTTGCAACTCCTGGACAGAGGACAAGGGTGATTAAGAAGCCGAGAGGGTCCATTGGTTTCGGGCCCAATGCGTGGTAGTAGCTGAATCATGGATCACAAACACAGAACTCAGTTCCTGAGGACGGCTGCAATGAGACAACCCACCATGTACTCCTACATGGCCTCTCACCGCTACCTTTATCAAAACGTGTTCACACACTTAGCTCACACACAGTAGGACATGTTCACACACCTCTGATTCATCCCCGATGAATCAGACCTGACTCAACTCTAAGCAGTAGCAGGCATGACAAACAAGCATGAATGAGTAGGCACATCAGGGCTCAAACAACTCCTACTCATGCTAGTGGGTTTCATCTATTTACTGTGGCAATGACAGGTCATGCAAAGGATAAAGGGGTTCAGCTACCGCAGCAAGTAACAGATGAATCGGTGTTGTCCTAATGCAGTAAAAGAGAGCAGGGGCGAGAGAGTGGGATTTTATCGGAATGAACAAGGGGGTTTTGCTTGCCTGGCACTTCTGAAGATAACATTGAGTCTTCATCAGTGTCAACGATCACATCATCAGTATCGCGTCTATCGAGAGGGGACAAATATCGGCAACACAGAAAGGAACACAATCAATGCAATGCACAATATGATGCATGATCATGACATGGCAAAATGAATGTGTTTTGGGCTAATGCACCTAAAACCAGATTAAATGAAGTTGGTTTGAATCCAAGATTCAAATTCAAACTTCATATGTGATTATTCAAATGCCATTTAATTGATTTGTGCTAAACAGCAGCTATAAGTTGTTCTAACATGCATGAAAATGGTACAGATGGATTCCTTGAATTTTTCTGATAATTTTTCATATATAAATTATTTAATTTGGAGTTACGGTTAATTTTCTATGATTTATTGAAGTTTTAGCTATTTTCTGGAATTTCCTGATTATTTTTAAATCCAGAAAATACTTATTGCGTCAGCCCCACGTCACAATGACGTCAGCAGGTCAACTGGGCGCCCCAGGTCAAACCTGACGTGTGGGGGCCACACGTCAGTGACACAGGAGCTAATCCCGGTCAAACCCAGCGCTAACTGGGGTTTGACCAGGGGTGGGGCCCACAGTCAGTGGCTTAGGGGGTTGGTTAGCGCGTCATTAGTGGCTAATGACAGCGCCACGTCACTGGCCACCGGAGTTCGGCCGACGGCAACCCGAAACGCGGCGGAAGTTCACCGGGGTTGTGCTACGGGCGGCGGCTGGACGCTCAAAGGGCACCAGAAGGTAGCCCGTGCCCGTGCGCATCTAGGGGGGCCAACGGGAGGTGCGGGGGTGGCCGGGGTTCGCCGGAGTGGAGCCCGAGGCGGCGACCGGAGCTCGGGTGGGTGCGGGGTTAGCGCTGCGGCTTGCAAACGAGCTAGCTGCCACGCTAGCGTTACTCCACGGGTCGTTGCGAGTGCAACGGACGCACGCGCGGGGCCATTTGGTCACCGGGGCTTCGCCGGCGACGAGCCCGCGCGGCGACGGCTACGGTAAGCAAGGGGGCGGCGGCTACGGCAAGCAAACGAAGGCGGGATTAGGGGGAAGAGGACCGGGGGCTCACCATGGTCACGAAGAGATGCTTGGCGAGGTCGGGGACGGTCCGGAGCCGGCAAATTTGACGAAGATGGCCGGCGGGTCCGAGGTAGAAGACGACGGCGATGGCGGCGATGCAGGCCTTCCGGAGGGCTGTGGATCGGTGGGGAGGAAGAGGGGGTCGAGGCGGAGCTCCTGGGTGCATCGGCGAGGCTAGCGGTGGCCGGTGGCCATGGGTATGGCGACAATGACGGCGAGCTCCGCTCGGTCGCGGGAGGGGAAACAGAGGAGCGAGGGGGAGGGAGGTCCAGAGAGCGAGGGAGAAGTGAGAGGGGGTCGGGGACGTCTCCGTGGCGTCGCGAGGAAGTCGGGGAGGCTGCCACGGCGAAGCAGGAGGTGGCCGGCGTCGGCGCGCGTGCGTCCAGCACGCAGCTGCTTCGGGGCGAGGGGGAGGACGATGACTGGCAGCTGGGCTGCACAGTAACGGGCCGCGCAGAAGCTGGGCCGGCTACAGGTAAGTGGCCCAGGTACGGGTCTTTCTCTCTCTCTCTGTCTTTTAATTTAATTACTGTTTTCTATTTTTCTGTAACTGTGAGGCTTTATTAAAAATACTTAGGCATCTCTAAAAATCCAGAAAATAATCAGGGGCTCTGTTTAGAATATTTCCAACAGCCCACACTTATTTTTAGAATTATTTGGGCATTTAAGATATTTACTAGCATTTAAATGCCCAAAAGCAAAGTACATATGATGTTATTCAGTGACCAAACATGTCATGGAAAAAATGTGCAACCCTCTGGTTATGGTTTCAAGCATTTTCCAGAAATGATGAACATTTTTGGAAGCCATTTGGATCACTGGAAATATTTTTGGGTTGAACCTATTTGAATTCCATTTGGTACTAGGGTTTAGGCAATCCCCATTTCAAATTTCATAAAATTTAAACATGATGCACACCTGAGGTCTAGCCTAGTGCATAACAGGACCAGGGATGTGACAACTCACCCCCACTAAACAAAAATCTCGTCCCGAGATTCAAGCTTAGGGTAAGGTGAAGGGGGAACGCAGACTAGCACAATCTTCACGATCCAGTTTGCACTTCATAGGAACGTTGTTTCGATCACCATCTTTGTCTCGACGTCTTCCTCTGAGAACTCCAACTAACATGACAACGAGAGGGGAAGGAGACTCTAGAAGGGTCGATCTTCTCGAAGATCGAACAACTCACGGAATGAGACATAGGACCATCTCTCGGGTTTAGACACGAGATACACATTAAGAGGGGTGGAAAGAAACGGATGACGAAGGTTCACTAGGTGGACAATAATTCCACACCTAAGAAGGTGGTAAACGGTTGTCAACGTAGCGAGGAGTTGAGTTGCCATGATACCACAACGAGGCACCTTAGGGACGGTGACTCATAGAAATATCCCCTTAAGTGGCAAAAAGAATTACCTTTCATATAGAGATCATTGAGACTCTCTATATCAGCCTAAGGCAAATCACAGCAATCGATTGGCGGGGTCGGTAGAATGGCATACTTGGACTTGGATGATGTGGATTACCTTGTTGAAGACAACGCAATGGATGAATTTGCTTATCACCGGAAATGGAAGAGACCCATGGTAGAATGGCACATTGGCGGTGCAAGCTGGGAACAAAATGCAAATGCTGGGAATGATTCTGGTAACTGGGGAAGAACCCAACAATAGAGAGTGAATTCACTGTTTGAGAAGGTCATAGCATTGCCGAGGGAACTGAGAGCATCCCAATTAGAGCCGATGATAACACATAGCGCTTGTGCGTGCTCTCAAGAACTTGAGCATTTCCACAATCATCAAGGTTTTATCAACAACCGCGTCAAGGGTGCTGACAACACAACATACTACCATGATGAATAGCGATGGACGATGCAGATGCGAAGGAGGATAACACTTTCTCAGATTTCACCTTAGCGAGGCCAAGCAAATAAAATCTGGATGATCGACCGAGAGACATTTAGCACTCCGCTTCTAATGTTCTCCTTGATGTGCTAGCGTAATCCACCCATAGATATGGTTTGATATCTAGAACATCAAGTAAAAAGGTCGGACTTCAGAACACAGAAATCCATAGGGGCAACTAGGGAGTAATCCTACGAAATCCCTATGGGGAGGTGGCCAACTTCTTCAATCAAGATACTACAATAATAGGTCTTTCGGCTGGGTGGTGCTGGCCACGACATCCACTTTACCAGTTATCGAGGAACCAATATTATAGTTCTTGGGGAAATGTTCCAACCATCATATCTGCCTGAGATTCAGATCTGGTTGGTGTCAGGATATTCCAGACTCATCGAGTCTAGGAAGAAAAACGAAAGTTTGCAACACAAATCGACGAGATGACGTTGCGAGATTCTCAGGGGATGATCTACGATAGTAAGCTCCAAAACATGAGCTGGTTCTGCTACAAACATGTGAACACGTTGTCCCAGACAAGCATGACCACGTGGTAGTCTTACAATAAACGCTACCGAGTTCTGGTTGGGAACCATCACCGTGGATAACGAAGTCCTTGCATAAGTCATATGATTAGCTCTTATGAAGGAACTTCTTCTCCTTGAACAAATCAGTCAGTGGCTTGGTGTGCTAGGATACACATATGGAATGAAGGTTGCAAGTCTCCAGACCACAGAATACTTCGCACGTGTGCATGACTGACTTGCGATGATTCCAGAGGAAGCAACATTGACTTTCTCGAGTCCACGGCGGCAACTTGCATCAAATGCACATGAACTAGAGGAAGTCACTTCTTACATCCGAACATATGCTTCATGAGCTAGCATGAACAAATGCTTTCAAAAGTTTTCAACACTAGCTTAATGTTCAGCAAAATTATGAAGAAGACAAGGATGTTGTCAATGGGCACAACAACAATTCATCTGGGTTTCCTTTTAAAAGGAATTCCATAGTTAAGTGAACAAGTGATAACATTGGTCAGACCCAAAAGATATAATGGTGTATGCTCGAGGGATCAACCACGAGTAAGACAACATTACGAATATCGTTGGTTCTGGTCTGATTGGATGATAGCCCATACTCAATCAAAGGTTTGGGTAAGATAATAGATCCAACAATTGTTCACAAGGACCAATTGATGAAGATATCATCTTTCTTCAACACACACACACACACACAAAGATATCCCTTAACATGAACTAAGTCGGACAAGCTTTTATCTTCCAACTCTCCAAGTTGTTGTTTAGCTTATCCAACTAGCTCAGGGTATCCAACACGGATTCTTGGAGAAGGGGTGGTTTACAGGAATAAACCAACTTGATCACGAACTCAACATAGCGGTCAGGTGACAACCTGGTAATACTTCTGAGAAGATATTCAGAAAATCACGAACCACCGGTATGTTACTAAGCTCGAGAACAATCTTGCTTTTCAGGGCAAGACGATATGATCAATAGAGCGAGGATTTGAAAAAATCCTAACTCATCGATCAAGGAGTGAACCAGGAGAATGGACTAGGTAGCACGATCAATCTTAGAATGATGATTCAATAACCAACACACTAAGAATGAAATTATTGTCCTTTAACTACCCAGCAACGAGGTTGCTAGGCGTATTGATTTCACACATCACAATTCATTTGTCGGTATTCCGGTTGCATCAACACGAGGGCCGAGGAATGACTAATGATGGTGAGAAGTATCACTACGTCAAAATTCATGGTGGCCGCACTCGCCCTGATGGATGTCTCTGAGGATCGCTTGGCCTTGCTCTGACTCTACGCAGCGCTGGTGGACACCGGTGACACTGCGCCTGACTAGCTCTCTGTTGACTATAGTGTAGGCTGCTGCTCGGCGTTGCACTTGCCGAGCCAGGGTCTCGTCTGCTGGTAATTCCTTGTTCACTAGGAACTTGAGGATGGGCTGAGCCCATGAAGGTGCTGCTATCTCTTCGACTGCTACCACAACGACTTGGACAAGGGTGGCTGGGCTGGGAGGCGGCGGGTTGGAGTCTGCCGCCGCTTGTTGGACTGGGGGAATCTCTAGGCCGACTGGGGCAGCTCCCGGGCCGACTGGCGCAGTCCCCGGGCCGGGCTCGGAAGTCCCCGGGCCGACTGGCGTAGTCCCCGGGCCGGGCTCGGAAGTCCCCGGGCCGACTGGCGCAGTCCTGGGGCTTGTTTCAAGTGTGGCTTTCTTGAGGTCGCTTGCTGGGGCCTTGGAGTCGGATCTAACTATCTCAGGTGGAGCCGGCACGAAGATGGAGTCGGATTCTGGTGAAGGCTTGATAGACAGCTTGAGGAGGCGCTGAAGGGCGACGCCGGAAGGTTTTGCCTGGCGAGTGGAGCCGACTCGTGCCAAGGCGTCTGCTTGATCGTTGTCGTTTCTTGGCACGTGAAGGAATTCGCACCCCTCAAAATATCCGCTGAGTTGCTGCACCAGGAAGCGGTAGCTTGCCATGTTTGCGTCTTTGGCATCCCAGTCGCCGGATGATTGCTGAACCACCAAGTCAGAGTCGCTGTAGCACAAGATCCGGCGAATGCCGAGTTCTTTGGCAAGCCGGAGCCCGTGGACGAGCGCTTCATATTCGGCGACGTTGTTGGAGGCGGCGAAGTGGATTTGCAGCACATACTTGAGCTTGTCTCCCTTGGGGGAGGTGAGGACGACGCCGGCTCCAAGGCCGGTGTGCATCTTGGAGCCATCAAAGTGCAGCCGCCAATGAGTAGAGTCGGGCGCTGGTGGCAGGTATTGAGTCTCGGCCCAGTCGACGAGGAAGTCGGCCAGCGCCTGCGACTTGATGGCGGTGCGAGGTTGGTAGTAGATGGTGTAAGGAGCTAGATCGATAGCCCACTTGGCCACTCGGCCGGAGGCGTCTCGGCTTCCAATGATCTCGACAAGTGGAGCGGTGCAATCCACCGTGATTGGATGCTCTTGAAAGTAGGGCTTCAGCTTCTTGGCAGCAAAATGCACGCCGTAGCACATCTTCTGGTAGTGAGGGTAGTTCTGCTTGGAGGTCGACAGTACCTCGCTCAGGTAATACACCGGTCTCTGGACCGGGAGCGCCTTGCCTTCCTCCTTGCGCTCGACTACAATGACTGTGCTGACGACCCGGCTGGTGGCGGCGATGTACAAAAGCATGGGCTCTTTGGGAGTCGGAGCCGCCAACACAGGGGGAGTCGCCAGCATCTTCTTTAGTTGGAGAAATGCCTCATCTCCCTTGTGGTTCCACTCAAAAAAGGTAGTCTTCTTCATCAGTTGATACAAAGGCAGAGCTTTCTCGCCCAGCCGACTGATGAATCGGCTGATTGATGCCAAGCAGCCGGTGAACTTCTGCACATCCAACAGCCGGCTGGGTACCTCCATTCTCTCAATAGCCTTGATCTTCACGGGGTTGCACTCTATGCCGCGTTCGGAGACCAAGAAGCCGAGGAGCTGGCCGGCTGGGACTCCGAACACGCACTTCTCAGGGTTGAGCTTGATCTGGAATCGGCGCAGATTCTCAAAGGTCTCTTTGAGGTCTTCCAGTAGCGTCCCACGCTTTTCCGTCTTCACCACCACATCATCCACATAAACGTGGGCGTTTCTACCGAGTTGCTTGAGGAGGCACTTCTGCATGCAACGCTGAAAGGTGGCGCCGGCATTCCTCAAGCCGAACGTCATTGTCAGGTAGCAGAAGGCTCCAAATGGCGTGATGAATGTGGTCTTCAGCCTGTCTGCTGGATTCAGCTTGATCTGGTGATATCCTGAATATGCATCTAGGAAACTCAACAGCTCGCATCCGGCTGTGGAGTCTATCACCTGATCGATCCTTGGCAGAGCAAATGGGTCCTTCGGGCAGGCTTTATTGAGGCTGGTGTAGTCTATGCACATCCGCCACTACTTATTCTTCTTCAATACCACTACTGGGTTTGCTAACCACTCCGGGAAAAACACTTCCATGATGAATCCGGCTGCCAGGAGCCGGGCTATCTCTTCTCCCACGACTCTTCTCTTTTCTTCTGACAGGCGGTGCAAGGGCTGCCTGACGAGCTTCACATCCGGCCTGACATGTAGCTTGTGCTCGGCGAATTCCGTCGGTACACCCGGCATGTCCTTGGGGGACCATGTAAAGATGTCCCAATTCTCATGGAGGAAATCGACGAGCTCGCCTTCCTATTTGCTGTCAAGGCCTGTGCCTATGACAGCATACTTCTCTGGGTGCTCCGGGTCCAAGGGTATCTTCTTGGTTTCTTTAGCCGGCTTGAATGATCCTTCTGCTTCCGACTCCTTGGGGTCAGGCGACATCTCCGGCTGCTTCCCAGCCATCGCCACGACACGGTCAAGGAGCCGCTTCTCGGCTGCGATCACTAAAGACTCGGCCAGCCGACTGCTCTCGGTCGCGTAGGCGGACGACTTCTTGTAGTCGCCGGCAATGGTCAGGATCCCCTTGGAACTCGGCATCTTCATCTTGAGGTAAGCGTAGTGGGGAACTGCCATGAACTTGGCCAAGGCAAGCCGGCTAAGCAGGGCGTGGTACGGGCTTTCCAAGTCTACCACCTCGAACCAGACTGGCTCTCAGCGGAAGTGATCTTTGTCTCCAAAGAGGACGTCTATCAGAATCTTGCTGATTGGTGAGCAGGAGAGGCCGGGTACAATTCCATGGAATACTGTGCGGCTGCTCTGCAGCTGCCTTCGCCTGATTCCAAGCTTCTCCATTGTGTCCTTGTACAGGATGTTTATGCTGCTGCCTCCATCTATCAAGACCCGCGAGAAACGGGCGGCCCGCCTATCAGTGGCCAAGGTCGCGCCTAGGACCAGGGCGTAGGAGCCCGGACTCGGCATCACTTCCGGATGATCCGCCCGACTCCAGCTGATAGGCTTCTCGGACCAATGCATGAACTCTGGGGCATCAATTGCTACTGCGTTGACTTCTTGCTGTTGTTGGCGCCGGCTGCGCCGGTCATCTGCCATGCTGGTGAACACTACATAGGCTCCGTGATCTTCCGGGAACTCGTCTTGGACCGCGCCGACTGGCCGAGCCGCCGGCTGCTGGGGCGGTGGCAGAGGCGGCGGACCTGCAGGCGGTGGAGGGGCAAGGCCGTCTCCCTTGGCGATCCTGGCGAGCCAGTGGCATTTTCTTGTGGTGTGGTTTGACGGCTTCGCGCCGCTGTGGAACTTGCAAGGTCCATCCAAAGTCTGCTCATAGGAGAAGGCCGGCAACCAGTTGGACTTGCCGCCCTTCTGCCGCTTGGCCGGAGGCTGCCCCTCCGGCTGCTGATCCTCTACCGCTGCGACCTGCCGACTGTTGGAAGTCGGCTGAGGGGCCTTGCGCTTGTTGTCGTTTTGCTGCTGTCGCCGGCTGGCATCTCCGGCCGGGGTTCTGGGGGCCTGGGGGATCACCTTGCCAGCCGCGTTGACTTGAATCTCTGTCTTCATAGAAGGGTCGGCCGTGGCGTATTTGTCTGCTATGACTAGCAGTTCGTCGAGGGTTTCGGGCTCGTCGCAGAGGAGCTTGTGCTTGAGGAGGGTGCCCTCTCGGCACCCGGCCGTGAAATACTCGATGGCCTGCACCTCGTGCACGCCCTCGCAGGAGTTTTGAAGTTCGCCCCAGCGAGTGAGGTAGTCGCGTGTTGATTCTTCAGGGCCCTGCACGCACAAGGAGAGCTGGCGCGGCTTGGGAGGTTGCTTGTACGTGCTGGTGAAGTTACAAATAAAGGCTTCAGTGAAGTCGACCCAGCTATTGATGCTGCGGGGCTTCAGGCTGTTCAGCCATGTCCGGGCCGTGCCCTGGAGCATGAGGGGAACATACTTCACGGCGACTCGCTTGTTGCCGTTTGCTATGTTGACGGCTGTGGTGTCAGGACCCCGACTCGATGTCACATCGATCTAGCCGGTAATACCTCATATCACTTTGCGGCCTCACGCACGGTACCCCCACGGGTGTCGTCTTACCTTTGCCCGGGACCGTTTGCGCCTTTTGGCTCACGTATATGATAGTGTCGCTAGCATCCATATGATAAGGAGCCCGGGCTGACATGACTAGTCGTAAACCCAAAGTGGCACAGACTTACAGGGACAGGCATCCATGACCCAGCTTCGAACGTGTCGGTCATCAGCAAGTGGGTCCGGGCTGTAGCACTGGGCTAGCAGGACTCCGGTAAACCGGGCTGTAGCGGGCTAACAGGACTCCGGTACTCAAAGCGTGACATTTCCCTGAAGGGACAGACACAGGAACGAAGAAGGACACATGCCGGCCAGCCTAAGTGTTCCAGAGCAGTAGCAAGCTACCATGGCTCAGCGGTAACACTAGGAGACATTTCCCGGTAAGAGAGGCTACTAAAGATAAACAATTAGATAGTCAGATCCCACACATACCAAGCATTTCAATAACATACACACAATATGCTCGATATGTGCAAATACAACATGGCATCACAACATGACTCTACGACTCAAGTAATTTATTCAATAGGCTCCGAGGAGCGAGATATTACAAACAGGGGTCTCATGACCCAACATTCAGAGCATACAAATCAAAGCACAAGCGGAAGCTATCATGTCTGGGTACAGACATCTATAAATGAAAAAGGCTGAGAAGCCTGACTATCTATCAGATCCTGCCGAGGGCACAAGATCGTAGCTGAGGTAACAAGCTAAACGTCGAAGTCCACGTGGAACTACTAGCGAGACCGAAGTCTCTCTGCAAAAACATAAAATAGGCAAACGTGAGTACAAATGTACCCAGCAAGACTTACATCAGAACTATCTACATATGCATCATTATCAACAAAGGGGTGGTGGGGTTTAACTGCAGCAAGCCAGCTTTGACTCGGTGGCTATCTTGAACTACGACTGCAAGTAACTCTTTTGAGGTGGCGTACACGAGTCCACATATTCACCATATCAATACACCACTATGGATCCGCTCCCGTCTCCCTACGGGAACGCCATCCATAGCACTCACGCTTATCTTGCGTATTTTAGAGTATCCACTTTCACTTGTCTATGAACTGATATAAGCAACCCAGAAGTCCTTTTCCGCGGACACGGCTATTCGAATAGATCATATTAACCCTGCAGGGGTGTACTTCTTCACACACGCTCTCACCACTTACCGCCGTTTACACGACATGTACTCGGCAACCTTCAAGTAGAAGCCCAACGTGGGTGTCGGCCACGGCCTGCCTAAACACTCAAGTCCCTAGTCCAGGTTTATCGCCTATTCGGGTTCCATCCATGAGGAGATCCGGCCAGAGTTTCGCTCACAGCCCCAAACGATGTGAACAGGGTTCCGTGACACCAAACGGGCGCCCGGTTTACCCGGCCACGTGCCTACCGCATCACAGCCCACCCCTACGGTCAGCGCTGCGCATGGCCTCCAGCATACTACAAACACCAGAAACTACTTGCAACTCCTGGACAGAGGACAAGGGTGATTAAGAAGCCGAGAGGGTCCATTGGTTTCGGGCCCAATGCGTGGTAGTAGCTGAATCATGGATCACAAACACAGAACTCAGTTCCTGAGGACGGCTGCAATGAGACAACCCACCATGTACTCCTACATGGCCTCTCACCGCTACCTTTATCAAAACGTGTTCACACACTTAGCTCACACACAGTAGGACATGTTCACACACCTCTGATTCATCCCCGATGAATCAGACCTGACTCAACTCTAAGCAGTAGCAGGCATGACAAACAAGCATGAATGAGTAGGCACATCAGGGCTCAAACAACTCCTACTCATGCTAGTGGGTTTCATCTATTTACTGTGGCAATGACAGGTCATGCAAAGGATAAAGGGGTTCAGCTACCACAGCAAGTAACAGATGAATCGGTGTTGTCCTAATGCAGTAAAAGAGAGCAGGGGCGAGAGAGTGGGATTTTATCGGAATGAACAAGGGGGTTTTGCTTGCCTGGCACTTCTGAAGATAACATTGAGTCTTCATCAGTGTCAACGATCACATCATCGGTATCGCGTCTATCGAGAGGGGACAAATATCGGCAACACAGAAAGGAACACAATCAATGCAATGCACAATATGATGCATGATCATGACATGGCAAAATGAATGTGTTTTGGGCTAATGCACCTAAAACCAGATTAAATGAAGTTGGTTTGAATCCAAGATTCAAATTCAAACTTCATATGTGATTATTCAAATGCCATTTAATTGATTTGTGCTAAACAGCAGCTATAAGTTGTTCTAACATGCATGAAAATGGTACAGATGGATTCCTTGAATTTTTCTGATAATTTTTCATATATAAATTATTTAATTTGGAGTTACGGTTAATTTTCTATGATTTATTGAAGTTTTAGCTATTTTCTGGAATTTCCTGATTATTTTTAAATCCAGAAAATACTTATTGCGTCAGCCCCATGTCACAATGACGTCAGCAGGTCAACTGGGCGCCCCAGGTCAAACCTGACGTGTGGGGGCCACACGTCAGTGACACAGGAGCTAATCCCGGTCAAACCCAGCGCTAACTGGGGTTTGACCAGGGGTGGGGCCCACAGTCAGTGGCTTAGGGGGTTGGTTAGCGCGTCATTAGTGGCTAATGACAGCGCCACATCACTGGCCACCGGAGTTCGGCCGGCGGCGACCCGAAACGCGGCGGAAGTTCACCGGGGTTGCGCTACGGGCGGCGGCTGGACGCGCAAAGGGCACCAGAAGGTAGCCCGTGCCCGTGCGCATCTAGGGGGGCCAACGGGAGGTGCGGGGGTGGCCGGGGTTCGCCGGAGTGGAGCCCGAGGCGGCGACCGGAGCTCGGGTGGGTGCGGGGTTAGCGCTGCGGCTTGCAAACGAGCTAGCTGCCACGCTAGCGTTACTCCACGGGTCGTTACGAGTGCAACGGACGCACGCGCGGGGCCATTTGGTCACCGGGGCTTCGCCGGCGACGAGCCCGCGCGGCGACGGCTACGGTAAGCAAGGGGGCGGCGGCTACGGCAAGCAAACGAAGGCGGGATTAGGGGGAAGAGGACCGGGGGCTCACCATGGTCACGAAGAGATGCTCGGCGAGGTCGGGGATGGTCCGGAGCCGGCGAATTTGACGAAGATGGCCGGCGGGTCCGAGGTAGAACACGACGGCGATGGCAGCGATGCAGGCCTTCCCGAGGGCTGTGGATCGGTGGGGAGGAAGAGGGGGTCGTGGCGGAGCTCCTGGGTGCATCGGCGAGGCTAGGGGTGGCCGGTGGCCATGGGTACGGCGACGATGACGGCGAGCTCCGCTCGGTCGCGGGAGGGGAAACAGAGGAGCGAGGGGGAGGGAGGTCCAGAGAGCGAGGGAGAAGTGAGAGGGGGTCGGGGACGTCTCCGTGGCATCGCGAGGAAGTCGGGGAGGCTGCCACGGCGAAGCAGGAGGTGGCCGGCGTCGGCGCGCGTGCGTCCAGCATGCAGCTGCTTCGGGGCGAGGGGGAGGACGATGACTGGCAGCTGGGCTGCACAGTAACGGGCCGCGCAGAAGCTGGGCCGGCTACAGGTAAGTGGCCCAGGTACGGGTCTTTCTCTCTCTCTGTCTTTTAATTTAATTACTGTTTTCTATTTTTCTGTAACTGTGAGGCTTTATTAAAAATACTTAGGCATCTCTAAAAATCCAGAAAATAATCAGGGGCTCTATTTAGAATATTTCCAACAGCCCACACTTATTTTTAGAATTATTTGGGCATTTAAGATATTTACTAGCATTTAAATGCCCAAAAGCAAAGTACATATGATGTTATTCAGTGACCAAACATGTCATGGAAAAAATGTGCAACCCTCTGGTTATGGTTTCAAGCATTTTCCAGAAATGATGAACATTTTTGGAAGCCATTTGGATCACTGGAAATATTTTTGGGTTGAACCTATTTGAATTCCATTTGGTACTAGGGTTTAGGCAATCCCCATTTCAAATTTCATAAAATTTAAACATGATGCACACCTGAGGTCTAGCCTAGTGCATAACAGAACCAGGGATGTGACATGTGGAGTAGTCTATCAACCAGTCTTCCGGCTTCACGGAGCCGGTGTACTTGGGCGTGTCTCGGGGGAGCGTGAACCCTTTGGGGAAGGGCTCGTCTCTGATGCGGTGCCCGAAGCAAGGCAGACCCAACTCATCTTCTTCTTCTAACGCCAGGGATCTGTGAAGTCGGTCGATCCGATGGCGGGCGTCATTCTCTCCGACTCCCTCTCGGCGGCCAAGGCGACCTCCGAGAGTCGGATGCTCAACAGGCGGTGGAGAAACTCGCCGCTCTCTTTGGGGTGGGGGAGGCAGATAATCATCTCGCCGTTCCACTGCTCTGGGGCGGCCGTCTTGGTCGCGCTCGATGGTGATGCGAGTCCGGCTGTGACTGGCAGCCGGCTCCTTCTCTTTCCTTCCGCAGATTCCGCCAGTCGGCGTCCGGGAAGTCGCGCCTTGATCTCGGCAAGGGGGTAAGTCGTCGTTCGGCTACTGCAGTGCGTCTGCGCGGCCGCCTGCCGCGTTTTGCGCTGCAACCGCATCGAGGAGCTGCTGGACTCGCTCCTTCATCACACGGCGCTCTTCGCCTTCGAAGTTCTTCAGTTCTTCAGTCGCCGCTTGGGCGGCGCGGATGTTCTCCGCAGGGGTGGCGTACACAGGGCGTTTCGCCCCGAGCAAGTCGGCGATGGCTGCGCCGCGCTCTCGGACCGCACCCAGTCGGAGCCGGCGAGCCGCCCACAGCGCGATCCACCTCGTGCTGGTATGCTTCTGACAAGCGTCTCATGCTTGCCAACTTCTTGGCGCCTTCGATGATCTGAAGGCGGCGTTCTTCTAGCGTCTCGGCGTCCGCGTCTTCTGGAATGGGAGCGGTCAGGTCTTGCAGGGCCGCAGGCAGCGGGTCCTGGGCGTCTTCGCCGGAGTGCTCGCCGTGGCCGATGACGAGCATCTCCGTGACGGCGCTTCCGTCACTCTCCTCGTACGGAAGCGGCTCGTCGTAGACCACCACGTTGGTGGGGAAGATATCGAGCGATACGGCGTCGGAGTCGACCAGCATCGGGTCGGAGGAGCCCACGGACTCCAAATCTACGGTGGGCTCGCCGGCGACGTGGAGTTGGTCGAGGAGGCCCGCGAGAAGGTTCTCGGGGCCACCCGCGTCTGCACTCGGTGCAGGCTCGTCGAAGATGCGCACCTCGCCGATGAGTTCGGCGAGGCCGCTCGCGGCGCAGGCTGCTTCGGCGCCGCGCAGCGTGTCGATGCAGACTCCATCTGGTGAGCCGGGCTGGCTGCGCTCGCCAGGGAGGAAGAGGGTTCCCGTCTAGAACAGATCTCCGGACGACGGTGCACCTCGCCCCATGGTGGGCGCCAAATGTCGGGGGTTGGACGCGACATATGCCAACGGGTGGCTTATCATGATGGGGGCGAGTAGAACGTCGCCAGTGCCTGGAAACGGGATGAGGCGCAGGCATGCGCGCCGACGGATCTTACCCAGCTTCGGGGCTCTCTGGGGAGATAACACCCCTACTGCTGCTCTGCAGGGTCTCCGCATGATCACTATGGGATGATAATACAAAGGTGCTCCTGGAGCTGTTTCGGGAGGCAGGAGGGAGCAAGGCTAGCTCTTTCCCCTTCTTGCTATGTGTCTAAAACCTATCCAAGGCCGAACCCCCTTGCATGGGTGCCCCGGGGGGTTTATATAGGCCTACCCCCCGGGGGTACAAGTGCAATCTGACTGGGCGTGGCCCCCAGCCGTCTGCCTCTTATGCCGCTGTCCCTTCTGCCGGCTTCTGGGGCCCGCCGACTGGTGGGTCCCGCGGACATGAAGAACACTGTGCGGCACTCCTGGTGACGCAGGCTTGGTCATGGGGTTGTGGGAATAGTGCCGCCGTCTGTCGGGCGATCATTGTCGCCACTCCCCGTCCAATCTGGTTTATGGCTCGTGGGGCCCAGACGAGGAGGCGGCCGACTCCAGGAAGGCCGACTCCCACCGGGCCGACTCCGAGCGCTCTGGCCGTCTTCTTCTCTCCCACTGACAGGGGGCCCGGCGATCTTCGGGCCGTACAGGCAGCCGTCGTGGGCACAGTGCCTCACGCACTGTGGCTGAGGTCAGGGGAGGCATGGCAACAGTGCCGCGCCTCACCGGAGATCTTCCAGCGATACGGCTTACTGTAGCCATGCCCACCCCTCGTGGGGCGGAGGGGACGGCCACGTCGGGGCCGTACCCCGCATCGGTATTCGAGAAAGGTCGCGGGCCAACTCCCACAGTCGGCCCCCGAAGGTCGCAAGCCCAGAGTCGGCCTGCCCAGAGTCGCCGTCTGGGACTCGGCTTCTCCGAAGGTCGCCAGCTGGGCTCTCCGAAGGTCGCCAGCTGGGACTCGGCCTCCCCGAAGGTCGCCAGCTGGGATGTGGTCAGAGGGGCGTGGCTCGCCCCATCGTCTTAAAAGATCCTGGGTCCCGGGTCGGCCTACCCGTGGCCCATTACTCCGACAGGGAGCGTCCAGGTAGCACTACCGGAGCACGTAGTAGTCTTCCCAGGTCGCAGACGACGGCGACATGGTGCTCCACTGTACCTTTCCTTGGATGACAGGGGCGTCGCCTTTCTTCATCATGCAGCAGTCCAGGATGGCGATCGGAATGCGGTCCGCGGTCGTGAGGTCGGGTATCTTGGGCAGCTCAGCAAAGACCGGAGTGTAGTCAGCGACAAATGGCTTGAGTTGCGAGACATAGAAGACTGGGTGGATACGGTTGTCTGGCGGCAAGTTCAGACGATACGCCAACATGCCGATGCGCTCCGTCACCGTGAAGGGTCCGAAGAACTTGTACGCCAGCTTGCGACAAGGGCGGTTGGCGATGGAGGAATGGGCGTACGGTTGAAGCTTGAGGAAGACTTGCTCACCCACGTCGAAGGCGTGCTCGGCACGGTGGCGATCTGCTTGTTTCTTGAAGCGCCCCTGGGCGCGCACGAGCTGGGCGCGCAACAACTCCGTTTGTGTTGGCCAGTCGATCTCATCGAGCGGGGCATCCGCGGGTATGTTGGAGTTGACCGCTCGCATGCCGCCGAGGTTGGGCTCCCAGCCATACAACGCCTTGAACGGGGAGCAGTTGAGGGAGGCGTGGTGCGACGAGTTGTACCAGAACTCTGCTGCAGAGAGCCATCGGCGCCATTGCTTGGGTGTGTCGTGGACAGAGCACCGCAAATACGTCTCCAAGCACTGGTTGACGGGCTCCGTCTGGCCGTCCGTCTGGGGGTGATACACCATGGAGTACAGGAGCTTGGTGCCCGCGGCGTTGAGGATCTCGCGCCACATTGCGCTGGTGAACACCTTGTCGGGGTCAGAGACGATGGAGTGTGGCACGTCGTGGAGATTGATGACATTGTCCCAAAAGGATCTGGCGACCTGAGCGGCGTTGAAGGGGCGGCGGAGAGGGATGAAGTGGGCGTACTTGGTGAGCCGGTCGACGACGACCATGATCGCGTTGTAGCCATCGGACTTGGGAAGCCCCTTGATAAAGTCCATGGTGATCTCCTGCCAGGGCTCTTGTGGAATTGGGAGCAGTTGTAGCTTGCCGGTCGGATGTGTTTGCTCGTGCTTCGCGTGCTGGCAGATGCTGCACTGCCTGACGAACTCTTCGACAACACGCTTCGGGCCGGTCTAGGCGAATAACTTGCGCACCCGGTGGTAGGTGGCGGTGGTGCCGGAGTGACCCCCAATGGTGCTGTGGTGCAGGGCGTCGATGAGCTTCGTCTGGAGCGCTGTGTTGGCGCGGATCCATGATTTCTACTACACAACCTTCTTCTTGTAGACGTTGTTGGGCCTGCAAGTGCACAGGTTTGTAGGACAGTAGCAAATTTCCCTCAAGTGGATGACCTAAGGTTTATCAATCCATAGGAGGCGTAGGATGAAGATGGTCTCTCTCAAACAACCCTGCAACCTAATAACAAAGAGTCTCTTGTGTCCGCAACACACCTAATACAATGGTAAATTGTATAGGTGCACTAGTTCGGCGAAGAGATGGTGATACAAGTGCAATATGGATGGTAGATAAAGGTATTTGTAATCTGAAAATATAAAAACAGCAAGGTAACTAATGATAAAAGTGAGCGTAAACGGTATTGCAAAGGTAGGAAACAAGGCATAGGGTTCATACTTTCACTAGTGCAAGTTCTCTCAACATTAATAACATAGATAGATCATATAACAATCCCTCAACATAAAACAAAGATTCACTCCAAAGCCACTAATAGCAGAGAACAAACGAAGAGATTATGGTAGGGTATGAAACCACCTCAAAGTTATTCTTTCGGATCAATCTATTCAAGAGTTCGTACTAGAATAACACCTTAAGACACAAATAGACCAAAACCCTAATGTCACCTAGATACTCCATTGTCACCTCAAGTATCCGTGGGCATCATTATAAGATATGCATCACACAATCTCGTATTAATCTATTCAACCAACACAAAGTACTTAAAAGAGTGCCCCAAAGTTTCTACCGGAGAGTCAAGACGGAAACGTGTGCCAACCCCTATGCATAGGTTCATGGGCAGAACCCGCAAGTTGATCACCAAAAGATACATCAAGTGGCACGTGATATCCCATTGTCACCACAGATAAGCACGGCAAGACATACATCAAGTTTTCTCAAATCCTTAAAGACTCAATCCGATAAGATAACTTCAAGAGGAAAACTCAATTCATCACAAGAGAGTAGAGGGGGAGAAACATCATAAGATCCAAATATAATAGCAAAGCTCGCGATACATCAAGATCGTGCCATAGAGAGAACACGAGAGAGAGAGAGATCAAACACATAGCTACTGGTACATAACCTCAGTCCCGAGGGTGAACTACTCCCTCCTCGTCATGGATAGCGCCGGGATGATGAAGATGGCCACCGGTGATGGGTTCCCCCTCCGGCAGGGTGCCGGAACGGGCTCCCGAGAGGTTTTTGGTTCTATAGAGGCTTGCGGCGGCAGAACTCCCGATCTATCTTCTGTTTCGATGTTTTTAGGGTATATGGGAATATATAGGTGAAAGAAGTCGGTCGGGGGAGCCTCGAGGGGCCCACGAGAGGGTAGGGCACGCCCAGGGGGGTGGGCGCGCCCCCTATCTTGTGGCCTCCTCGAAACTTCCTTTACTTCAACTCCAAGTCTCTTGAGTCATGTTCGTTCCAAAAATCACGCGGGCGAAGGTTTCATTCCATTTGGACTCCGTTTATATTCCTTTTCTTCGAAATACTGAAACAGGCAATAAAACAACAATTTGGGCTGGGCCTCCGATTAATAGGTTAGTCCCAAAAGTAATATAAAAGTGTAAAGTAAAGCCCGTAATCATTCAAAACAGATAATAAAATTGCATGAATGCTTCATAAATTATAGATATGTTGGAGACGTATCAGCATCCCCAAGCTTAATTCCTACTCGCCCTTGAGTAGGTAAATGATAAAAGAAAGAATTTATGAAGTGTGAATGCTAGAAGGTGCACAAGTTTGATCAATGATAATTTCAATCACCTTTTCTTGCATGATAATATGTCATAACAGTAGTTCATCTCATGAAACTTCTCACGATAAAGTAACAAGCAATTCACATGTCAAAGCATAGACCATAAACTTTCTTGAAAACTAGCAAACTTCATTCTCAGTCATCAAACAATTGCAATTCATCTTATTTTCAGTAATAGCAAACTCCACATACTCAACTATCATATAGTCTTCTGCAATTGCTGACACTCACGCAATACTAATGGTTATGGAGTTTCAATCGGACACTGAGAAAGATAGGGGCTTATAGTGTTGCCTCCCAACGTATTCACCTTTGGGTGATGTCAACAATAATAGTT
>NC_041391.1:56087790-56099514 GCF_002162155.2 Triticum dicoccoides
ATTGCTAACACTCACGCAATACTAATGGTTATGGAGTTTCAATCGGACACTGAGAAAGATAGGGGCTTATAGTGTTGCCTCCCAACGTATTCACCTTTGGGTGATGTCAACAATAATAGTTCATGCTAACTTACATCCAATTGGATATATATATATATATATATATATATATATATATATATATATATATATATATATATCAGGATCTTCCCAACACGAGGTGCTTGCCAAAGAATAAAATGAAAAAGGGAAAGGTGAAGATCACCTCGACTCTTGCATAAAAGTAAAAGACATAAAGTAAAAGATAGGCCCTTCGCAGAGGGAAGCAGAGGTTGTCATGCGCTTTTAGGGTTGGATGCACAAAATCTTAATGTGAATGAACGTCACTTTATATTGGCACTTGTATATGGACCTTTATTATGCAGTCCGTCGCTTTTATTGCTTCCATAACAAGATCGTATAAAGCTATTTTCTTCACACCAAAAGATCATACATATTTAGAGAGCAATTTTTATTGCTTGCACCGATGACAACTTACTTGAAGGATCTTACTCAATCCATAGGTAGGTATGGTGGACTCTTATGGCAAAACTGGGTTTAAGGATATTTGGAAGCACAAGTAGTATCTCTACTTGGTGCAAGGAATTTTGGCTAGCATGAGGGGGAAAGGCAAGCTCAATATGTTTGAATGATCCATAACAATATACTTTAACTAAGATGTGCGAAAACATAACCCATTACGTTGTCTTCCTTGTCCAACATCAACTCTTTAGCATGTCATACTTAATGAGTGCTCCCAATTATAAAAGATGTCTAGGATACTATACTTATATGTGAAATTTCTCTTCCTTCAATATTCTTTCATGAATTGTTCAAATGACCAATACGATGCTTGCTAACCTTCAATAAATTTACAACCTCTACTTCTTAGACGTGAAGTCATTACTCCCCATAGGATAAGCAAATGGAACATGTATAATTTCAGATTTATGGCACCTCCTAGTCATACATCCAAGTGTGTAATGATAAACGGGGTTGGTTGTGTCATGTGGCGAACGTGTACGACCTCTGCAGAGGGTTTAACCTAATCGATTAGCCATGCCCCCGGTTACGGGCAATTTGAGCAACTGAAGACTTGGACTGAAGAAGAACCTCCCCTCTCTTTTCTAAAAATCTGTTTTAAGGATTAAAGTTGAGGAATGAGCACAGTGAATGTGTTTCACTTCAACCTATGTATGTTTTAAAACTATTTTGGAGACTGAGCACTGGTGCGTATATCCAAGTGTCTCGCTCCTACTTTTTATACTAAAAAGTATTTCTATTCCAAAAGTAGTTTATAAAATTTAGTATAGGAGAAAATTGGCTTTACGCAAATGAAACCTCCACAATACTTACCCTGCATATATATTCTGTCAAACTTTCCTTTGCAACTTGCGAGTACATTCCACGTACTCACCTGCACTTGTCATGTGCAGATCTTGACAGATTAAGAGACGATAGGGTTATGGTCTACACTCAACGAGCCCAGTGGCGTTGATGGAGCCTAACTTAGCGACTAAGTATAATTCCGCTGTATTATCTGCCAACTTGAGCTGTGCCTAAGGTATGATTTGTATAAATATCTGGATCTATCGTTGTAGTAGAATGATGTATGTCTTACTGATATTCTTTTTTCTTACTATGTGTGCTAGCTATGATCCAGGGATAGCACAGTAAGCACAGAGACTTAGATTTTACCAAATCTGGGTCGTTACATTAATGCACCGCTCGGTGTGATGAACCTCGAGCATCATTTGTGGATGTTGCGAACATCTGACATACACGTTTTGATGACTACGTGATAGTTCAGTGCGTAATGTTAAACGGTTTAGAATTGAGGCACCGAAGACATTTTTGAAACGTTGCAGAACATATGAGATGTTCCAAGAGCTAAAATTAGGATTTCAGGCTTGTACGCACATCAAGAGGTATGAGACCTCTGACAAGTTTCTTAACCTGCAAACTAAGGGAGAAAAGCTCAATCATTGAGCATGTGCTCAGATTGTCTGAGTACTACAATCACTTGAATCGAGTGGGAGTTAATCTTCCAGATGAGATAGTGATGGTTATCCATAGTCACTGCCACCAAGCTATTAGAGCTTCGTGATGAACTATAACATATCGGGGATAGACATGATGATCCTTGAGCAATTCACGATGTTTGACACCGCGAAAGTAGAAATCGAGTAGGAGCATCAATTGTTGATTGTTAGTGAAACCACTAGTTTCAAGAAGGGCAAGGGCAAGTAGGGATACTTCATGAAACGACAAATCTGTTGCTGCTCTAGTGAAGAAACCCAGGGTTGAACCCAAACCCGAGACTAAGTGCTTCTGTAATGAGGGAACGGTCACTGAAGCAGAACTACCCTAGATACATGGTAGATGAGAAGGCTGGCAAGGTTGATAGAAGTATATATTGGATATACATTGTATTAAATGTGTACTTTACTAGTACTCCTAGTAGCACCAAGGTATTAAGATACCGGTTCGGTTGCTAAGTGTTAGTAACTCGAAATAAAAGAGCTACGGAATAAACGGAGACTGTCTAAAGGTGAGATGACGATGTGTGTTGCCAAGGTTGATGTGATCAAGCACTGCCTGCTCCCTCTACCATCAAGATTGATGTTAAAACTAAATAATTGTTATTTGGTGTTTGCGTTGAGCATAGACATGATTGGATTATGTTTATCGCAATACGGTTATTCATTTAAGGAGAATAATGGTTACTTTATTTATTTGAATAATACCTTCAACGGTCTTGCACCTAAAATGAATGGTTTATTGAATCTCGATCGTAGTGATACACATGTTCATACCAAAAGATAAAAGACAGTAATGATAGTACCACCTACTTGTAGCACTGCCATTTGAGTCATATTGGTATAAAATGCATGAAGAAGCTCCATGTTGATGGATCTTTTGGACTCACTCGTTTTTTTGAAAAAGTTTGAGACATGCGAACCATGTCTATTAGTATGTACGCATGAAGAAACTCCATGCAGATGGATTATTTGGACTCACTTGATTTTGAATCACTTAAGACATGCAAATCATACCACATGGGCAAGATGACTGAAAAGACTCGTCTTCAGTAAGATGGAACAAGAAAGCAACTTGTTGGAAGTAATACATTTTGATGTGTGCAATCCAATGAGTGCCGAGGCACGCACTGGATATCATTATGTTCTTACTTCACAGATGATTTGAGTAGATGCTGAGTATATTTACTTGATGAAACACAAGTCTGAATTATTGAATGGTTCAAGTAATTTCAGAGTGAAGATGAAGATCGTCGTGACAAGAGGACAAAATGTCTATGATATGATCATAGAGATGAGTAGCTGAGTTATGAGTTTGGTATACAATTAAGACATTGTGGAAATTGTTTCACAACTAATACCGCCTAGAACACCATAGTGTGATGGTGTGTCCGAATATCATAGCTGAACCCTATTGGATATGGTGCATACCATGATGTCTCTTATCGAATTACCACTACTGTTTATGGGTTAGGCATTAGAGACAACCACATTCACTTCAAATAAGGCACCACATAATTCCGTTGAGATGACAGCGTATGAACTATGGTTTAGAGAAACCTAAGCTGTCATTTCTTAAAAGTTTGGGGTGATACGTCTCCGTCGTATCTATAATTTTTGGTTGTTCCATGCCAATATTCTACAACTTTCATATACTTTTGGCAACTTTTTATACTATTTTTTGGACTAACATATTGATCCAGTTCCCAGTGCCAGTTCCTGTCCGTTGCATGTTTTATGTTCCGTAGAAAACCCATATCAAACGAAGTCCAAACGGGATAAAAACGGACAGAGAGTTATTTTGGAATATTTATGATTTTTGGGAAGTAAAATCAACGCGAGACGGTGCCCGAGGGGCCAGGAGATAGGGGGCGCGCCCCAGGGAGGCAAGCGCACCCTGGACTCTCCTGGGCCCCCCGTAAGGCGGTTGACACTCTTCTTTTGCTGCAAGAAAGCTAATTTTATGTGAAAGATCTGGGCGAAATATTCACCCCAATCGGAGTTACGGATCTCCGGATATAAAAGAAACAGTGAAGGGGCAGAATATGAGAATGCAGAAACAGAGAGAAACATAGAGATAGATCCAATCTCGGAGGGGCTCTCGCCCCTCCCACGCCATGGGAGCCTAGGACCAGAGGGGAAACCCTTCTCCCATCTAGGGAGGAGGTCAAGGAAGAATAAGAAGAAGGGGGGACCTCTCCCCCTTGCTTCCAGTGGCGCCGGAGCGCTGCCGGGGGCCATCATCATCACCGCGATCTTCACCAACACCTCCGCCATCTTCACCAACATCTCCATCACCTTCCCCCATCTATATTCAGCGGTCCACTCTCCCGCAACCCGCTGTACCCTCTACTTGAACATGGTGCTTTATGCTTCATATTATTATCCAATGATGTGTTGCCATCCTATGATGTCTGAGTAGATTTTCGTTGTCCTATCGGTGATTGATGAATTGCTATGATTGGTTCGAATTGCATGTTTTATTATCGGTGCTGTCCTATTGTGCCCTCCGAGTCGTGCAAGCGTGAGGGATCCCCGCTGTAGGGTTTGCAATATGTTCATGATTTGCTTATGGTGGGTGGCGTGAGTGACAGAAGCACATACCCGAGTAAGTAGGTTGTTTGCGTATGGGATAAAGGGGACTTGATACTTTAATGTTATGGTTGGGTTTTACCTTAATGATCTTTAGTAGTTGCGGATACTTGCTAGAGTTCCAATCATAAGTGCATATGATCGAAGAATAGAAAGTATGTTAGCTTATGCCTCTCCCTCAAATAAAATTGCAATAGTGATTACCGGTCTAGTAACATAGTCAATTGCTTAGGGACAATTCCACAACTCCTACCACCACTTTTCCACACTCGCTTTATTTACTTTATTGCTTCTTTATCTAAACAGCCCCTACTTTTTATTTGTGTGCTCTTTATTATCTTGTAAGCCTATCCAACAACACCTACAAAGTACTTCTAGTTTCATACTTGTCCTAGGTAAAGTGAACACTAAGCGTGCGTAGAGTCATGTCAGTGGCACATAGGACTTGAGAGAATATTTGTTCTACCTTTAGCTCCTCGTTGGGTTCGACACTCTTACTCATAGATAGAGGCTACAATTGATCCCGTATACTTGCGGGTTATCATGGGGCTGTGAAGCTTATGTGAAAAAGTTTTAGCCTGATAAGCTCAAACCCAAAGCGGATAAATGCATCTTCATAGGACACCCAAAACAGTTGGGTATACCTCCTATTTCAGATCCGGAAGCAAAAGTGATTGTTTCTAGAAACGGGTCCTTTCTCAAGGAAAAGTTTCTCTTGAAAGAATTGAGTGGGAGGATGGTGGAGACTTGATGAGGTTATTGAACAATCACTTCAACCAATCTGTAGCAGGGCACAGGAAGTTGTTCCTATGGCACCTACACCAGTTGAAGTGGAAGCTGATGATAGTGATCATGAAACTTCGGATCAAGTCACTACCAAACCTCGTAGGTTGACAAGGACGCGTACTGCTTTGGAGTGGTACGGTAATCCTATCATGGAGGTCATGTTGCTAGACAACAATGAACCTATGAGTTGTGGAGAAGCGATGGTGGGCCCAGATTCCGACAAATGGCTCGAGGCCATAAAATCCGAGAGAGGATCCATGTATAAAACAAAGTGTAGACTTTGGAAGAACTACTTGATGGTCGTAAGGCTGTTGGGTATAGATGGATTTTAAAAGGGAAGACAGACAATGATGGTAAGTGTCACCATTAAGAAAGCTCGACTTGTCGCTAAGATGTTTTCCGACAAGTTCAAGGAGTTGACTACGATGAGACTTTCTCACTCGTAGTGATGCTAAGAGTCTGTTGGAATTATATTAGCAGTTACTGCATTATTTATAAAATCTTGGAGATAGGATGTCAAAACATTGTTTCCTCGACGATTTTCTTGAGGAAAGGTTGTATGTGATACAACCAGAAGGTTTTGTCAATCCTGAAAGATGCTAAAAAGTATGCAAAGCTCCAGTAATCCTTCTAAGGACTGGAGTAAGCATCTCGGAGATGGAATATACGCTTTGATGAGATGATCAAAGATTTTGGGTTTATACAAAGTTTATGAGAAACTTGTATTTCCAAAGTAGTGAGTGGGAGCACTATAGAATTTTTTATGAGTATATGTTGTTTACATATTGTTGATCAGAATGATGTAGAATTTTTGGAAAGCATATAGGGTTATTTGAAAAGTGTTTTTCAATGGAAAACCTAGATTAAGCTACTTGAACACTGAGCATCAAGATCTATAAGGATAGATAAAAAACGCTTAATGATACTTTCAAATGAATACATACCGTGACAAGATTTTGAAGGATTTCAAAATAGATCGGCAAAGAAGGAGTTCTTGGCTGTGTTATAAGGTGTGAGTAATGAGTAAGACTCAAGATCTGACCACGGCAGAAGAGAGAGAAAGGACGAAGGTCGTCCCCTATGCTTTAGACGTAGGTTCTACAGTATGCTATGCTGTGTACCGCACCTGAAGTGTGCCTTGCCATGAGTGAGTCAAGGTGTACAAGTGTGATCTAGGAATGGATCACACTACAATGGTCAAGGTTATCCTTAGTAACTAGTGGACTAAGGAATTTTCTCGATTATGGAGGTGATAAAAGAGTTTGTCGTAAAGGGTTACGCCGATGCAAACTTTGACATTAATCTGGATGACTCTGAGTAGTAGACCGTATTCGTATAGTAGAGCAGTTATTTGGAATAGTTCCAAATAGCACGTGGTAGCTGCATCTAGGAGATGACATAGAGATTTGTAAAGCACACACGGATCTAAAAGATTCAGACCCGTTGACTAATAACTTCTCTCACAAGAGAGATATGATTCAAACCCAATGGGTGTTGGATTCATTACAATCACATAGTGATGTGAACTAGATTATTGACTCTGGTGCAAGTGGGAGACTGTTGGAAATATGCCCTAGAGGCAGTAATAAAATGGTTATTATTATATTTTCTTGTTCATGATAATTATCTATTGTTCATGCTATAATTGTATTAACTGGAAACCGTAATACATGTGTGAATACGTAGACCACAACATGTCCCTAGTGAGCCTCTAGTTGACTAGCTCGTTGATCAATAGATGGTTATGGTTTCCTGACCATGGACATTAGATGTCATTGATAACGGGATCACATCATTAGGAGAATGATGTGATGGACAAGACCCAATCCTAAGCATAGCAGAAGATCGTGTAGTTCGTTTGCTAAAAGCTTTTCTAATGTCAAGTATCATTTCCTTACACCATGAGATTGTGCAACTCCCGGATACCGCAGGAATGCTTTGGGTGTGCCAAACGTCACAAAGTAACTGGGTGGCTATAAAGGTGCACTACGGGTATCTCCGAAAGTGTCTGTTGGGTTGGCATGAATCGAGACTGGGATTTGTCACTCTGTGTGACGAAGAGGTATCTCTGGGCCCACTCGATAATGCATCATCATAATGAGCTCAATGTGACTAAGTAGTTAGTCATGGGATCATGCATTACGGAATGAGTGAAGTAACTTGCCGGTAACGAGATTGAACGAGGTATTGGTTTATCGACGATCGAATCTCGGGCAAGTAATGTACCGATTGACAAAGGGAATTGTATACGAGATTGCTTGAATCCTTGATATCGTGGTTCATCCGATGAGATCATCGTGGAACATGTGGGAGCCAACATGGGTATCCAGATCCCGTTGTTGGTTATTGGCTAGAGAGCTGTCTCGGTCATGTCTGCATGATTCCCGAACCCGTAGGGTCTACACACTTAAGGTTCGGTGACGCTAGAGTTGTTATGGGAAATAGTATGTAGTTACCGAAGGTTGTTCGGAGTCCCGGATGAGATCCCGGACGTGACGAGGAGCTTCGGAATGGTCCGGAGGTGAAGATCGGTATATTGGACGAAGGGTATTGGAGTCCGGAATTGTTCCGGGGATACCAGGTGATGACCAGCGTGTCCGAAAGGGGTTTCGGGGGCCCCGACAAGTGTTGGGGGGCCTTATGGGCCAAGGGGATGGGGCACATCAGCCTACTAAGGGGCTGAGCGCCCCTCCCACCCCATCTCACGTAATCTGGAGAGGTAGGGGCGCCACCCCTAGGGAAGCCTCCCCTCCCGGCTTGGGGGCCAAGTTTCCTAGGGGGTGGGGGCGCCCAAACCCATCTAGGGTTTCCCCTGGCCGCCGCCCCCTCCTCTAGATCCATCTAGAGGGGCCAGCCCCCTCTCCCCTTCCCCCTATATATTGTGAGGGGGTGGGAGGGCAGCCACACCCTTCCCCTGGTGCAGCCCCTCCCTCCTCCAACACCTCCTTCTCCTCCGTAGTGCTTGGCGAAGCCTTGCCGGAGAACCACGAGCTCCATCGCCACCACGCCGTCGTGCTGCTGGAGTTTTTCCCTCAACTTCTCCTCTCCCCTTGCTGGATCAATAAGGAGGAGACATCCCTGGGCTGTACGTGTGTTCAACGTGGAGGCGCCGTCCATTCGACGCTTAGATCGAAATCGACCGCGATCTGAATCACTGCGTGTACGACTCCACCAACCGCGTTCTTGTAACGCTTCCGCATCGCGATCTTCAAGGGTATGAAGATCAACTCATCCTATCCCTCTCTTGTTGCTAGAATCTCCATAGATTGATCTTGGTGATGCATAGAAAATTTTGAATTATTGCTACGTTCCCCAACAGAAGGGATCAAGAAAGCTATGGAGGTTCAAGCTCCGGCGGTGAAAGAAGAAGACATCCCTCAACCTTTACCTAACCTCTTTACCGCAACAGAGATTAAAGATTTCAAGATGATTGAGTTAGCCCGCATACAGAATAAGTATCTCACACAGGAGAATATTTTGTTGAAGGAGCATATCGCCGGACTCAAGGGCATTATCCGCATGTTGGAGAAGCTTTTACGCTCGATGTGCGATTATCCACCATCATCATCACCACGTCCATCACCTCCGAGGACATAATCACATGATTATGGGCACTCCCCTTGGCAACTGCCAAGCTTGGGGGAGGTGCCCCGGTATCATATCACCATCACACTCCTATCTTTACCGTTTTATTTAGTTCGTTCCTTTTAGTAGTATCTTGATATAGTAGATTGAAGTTTTAGTATCAAGTAGTTTTGAGTTTTGCTTTGTGATCTCTTTATGTAATCGAGTCCGTGAGCTATCTATAATAAAGATTAGTGTTGAATCAAGGGCTTTGTTGTTGCTATGATCTTGAGGAAGTAGAAAGAATAAAAGAGTTCATATTGATCTTATGGTTAGTGATGACTTCACACATAGAAAGTATGAGGCATAAAAGTTGTGGAGAGTTGATAAACGTAGTTTTGGTCATCGTTGCAATTAATAGGAAGTAATAAGGAAAGAGAGGCTTCACATACAAATATATTATCTTGGACATCTTTTTATGATTGTGAAGCACTCATTAAGTATGACATGCTAAAAGAGTTGATGTTGGACAAGGAAGACAACATAATGGTTTATGTTTTCTCACATCTCAGTTAAACTATATTGTCATTGACCTTCCAAACATGTTGAGCTTTGTAGCGACCCGACCTCAAACGGTCAAGTCTCTGTGCCTCAGTGTCATCCCTGGATCAGTAATGCTGACATGCACAGTACTCGAAGGTTTTATAACAGAGTAGTAATCACACACTTATTACAACGAATGTCTCAAAATAGGACTTATTACAATAATATGGCTTAAGGCCATCTAATGCGATAACAGCGGAAGGCTTGGAAGATAAAGTGAGTCCATCAACTCCAACGGCATAGCTTGGCTGCACGGCAACGACCTAACGGACCTTACTCCTCGTCTGAAAAGTCTGCAACATAATACGTTGCAGGCCGAAAACGGGTCAGCACATGGAATATGCTGGCAATATAACACAGTAGAGCAAGAACAGAACAATGCTATCACTACATGCATATGTGGTTGGTGGAAAGCTCTATGGTTATAATTTTGCGAAAAGCCAATTTTTCCCTACAACAAAGGAATAAATTTTAATTTGACTATCATGGTGGTTGAAACATTGAGAAGGTATAACCCCAACTCAATCCCAAATTAAAGTAATTAACAACCCAACAATATTAATTATGAGTGATGAGATACATGTGATAACTCAAGTACTAGATACTCAAGAATTGTCCATAACCGGGGACATGGCTAACCATGGTTAGATTGTGCACTCTGCAGAGGTTTTCTCACTTTTCCCCACAAGACTCGATCGCTTCCGTTGGATTTCTCGCACTGCATGGTGTTTGAGAAACGGATGACCGAGACATAGTCTTTCAGAAACATTAACTGTCTACTCCGGGTAGACCATACCAAACCTACAAAACCCACTACCTGCTGATCTACCTCTTCAAGAGCTTCACGTAACTTACTCAACTATGCTAGAGCCCATAATAGCTTGTGGCTGCACACGAAAGTTTCTAGCATGAATCATCTCAGTTCCCTTTGAGCCTGGGTGGCGGTCCATAGGAAGATCACACGGGTACCCCAGGATTTCCAAAAATAAAACAGACAACAATGGGTTCCCCAGGTGCCTCAATCCACCCAGATGTGTATTAAAGTTGCCACCTTAAGTAAACCATTAATTAACAATCTCACATCTGTCATGGATACACTCAAACCCAATCCACGTCTACGAGCATAGCATGGCAATATAAGCAACACGTAGAAGTAACTCCCAAGGGTTTGATAATAAATAGGGCAATAGGTTCTACCTCATCAACTACTTCCCAAAACCCACAAATTAAGGACATCCTAATCATGCAATGTTTGAGGATTGAACTAATGCAATGAAAACTGGGTATGGAAAGAGTATGATCAATGTGTTACTTGCCTTGCTGACGATTCGTGAATCCTAGAGACTCATAGTAACATGCTTCGCACTCCGGGAATTCTATCGCAAACAAACAATAACATACATAAGCAACTAGCAAATATGCACGAGCAAAACTTCAAACAAAAGCGATTGAACAGAAAATTCAACTTAAGAACTCCGGTTTGCAAAAAGAATCAAACCAAACGGAGCAACGAAACTCAAATGGCGAAAGAAACAAGATCCATTTACTAATCTGAACTAAAGTCAAATTTTACAGTACCAAAACTTTTTTTAAGTTGAATAAAAAGAAAGAGGGTCTCGAGAAGAAACTCTAGGCGTTTGAATCACCTGATTCCGACTAACGAGCGCGAAGAAAAACTGAATCTAACATCGGATCAGGAATCGCGACTGAAAATAATAGCAGATAAATCCGGTAAAAGAAAACTGACGAACAGGCTAATGAACAAGCGTTCGTTATCTGTAACTAACGGAAGAAAAACCGTTCGTTAGACGAACGTACGGACGAACATCCGCTAAATAAACGAAACGAGAAAACCGGCGAATGGAATCTAAAAAAAGCCAAACTAGGGTTTCTAAAGAAAAACCGAACGTTTTTTTTAAAACCGGCGGCGACGGATCGGCGCGGTACCCCTGCGAGGTGGCTCCGACGAAGCGGCTCGGCGGCGGAGCGGCAGGCGGTGGCGGTGGCGCTCGGCTGCAGCGGCGGCGAGGCGCGGAGGCGTCGGCGGCGAGTGCGGGCGGCGGCGGCTGCGGCTCGGGGTGGCGGGGCTGGCGGTGGTGGC
>NC_041391.1:56100173-56164389 GCF_002162155.2 Triticum dicoccoides
ATACAAAGGTGGCGGGGGCGGCGACTTGGAGGAGGGGGCAAGGCGCGGCGGAGGCGGAGTCCGGCTCGGACTCCGGTCCGAGCGGCGGCAGGGCGGGCGCGCGCGGGGGCGGCGGCAGCTGGGCCGGCCTGGCTCGGCTAGGCCTTAGGCCCAGTCGGGCGCGGGGAGAGATTTTTTTATTAAAATAATTTCGCCGACAGAAATAAAATCCTAGAAAATAAAATAAAAACCTAAAAATGCCAAAACAAATTTTCACCGTCTAAATAAAATATTTAGGACGAGATGAACATTTTCTTGGCCCTAAAATGCAATTTTAGAAACGTGCATATTTTTTCTAATGCAAATAAAATCCAAATAAACTAAAATAAAAATCCAACAAATGATTTTAACATTTTTCCTCCAATATTTCAATTGTTTTGGAGAAGTCATATTATCTCCTCTCACATATTTTTATAAGAAATATTTTTCGGAGAGATAAATAATTAAAATCAAAAATCCTCGTTTCACTATTTGATACCAAATCAAATATGAAAATCAGGAAATGCCCAACTCTCTCCGAGGGTCCTTGAGTTGCTTAGGATTTCGAGGATTTCAGAGCGGAAATGCAATTAAAATATGATATGCATGGATGATCTATGTATAACATTCCAAATTGAAAATTTAGGATGTTACAAACCTACCCCCCTTAAGATGAATCTCGCCCTCGAGATTCGGGTTGGTCAGAAAATAGGTGCGGGTGGTCCTTGCGAAGATCATCCTCTCGTTCCCAGGTGGCTTCATCCTCGGTATGGTGGCTCCACTGAACTTTGCAAAACTTGATAACCTTGCTACAAGTTAATCGGCTGTCAATCTCAAGAATCTTCACTGGCTTTTCTTCATAAGTCAAATCATTATCTAGCTGAATTGCCTCCAAGGGTACTGTATCTCTTAACGGTATATCGTCCATCTCAGCATGACACTTCTTCAGCTGCGAGACGTGGAACACATCGTGAACTCCTGACAGTCCTTCAGGTAATTCCAGCTTGTAGGCAACTTCTCCCATCCGTTCCAAAACACGATACGGTCCTAGAAATCTCGGAGCTAGTTTTCCCTTAACTCCAAAACGTCTCACTCCTCGCAAGGGTGATACTCGCATATATGCTCTGTCTCCAATTTCATAAGTTACCTCCTTGCGTTTCGAGTCTGCATAACTCTTCTGCCTGGACTGAGCTACCTTCAGTCTATCCCGAATCAACTTAACCTTCTCCTTAGACTCTTTGACTAAGTCTGGTTCAAACAGCTGTCGGTCTCCTACCTCATCCCACATCAACGGTGTTCTGCATCTGCGTCCATACAGAGCTTCGAATGGTGCCATATTCAAACTGGCTTGGTAGCTATTGTTGTATGAGAACTCTGCATCAGGAAAATTGTCATCCCAACTAGATCCATAATCTAGTGCACAAGCTCTCAACATATCCTCCAGTATTTGGTTGACTCTCTCGGTCTGTCCATCTGTCTGCGGGTGGAATGCTGTACTGAACTCCAATCTCGTACCCAAGGTCTAGTGTAACTGATGCCAAAACATTGAAGTAAACTGTGTCCCTCTATCTGATACGATGCTCCATGGGACTCCATGCAGACATACGATCCTGGACATATATATCTTGGCCAACTTTGCACTTGTATAAGTGGTTTTCACTGGGATAAAGTGAGCCACTTTAGTCAAACGATCCACTACTACCCATATTGAGTCATAGCCTGCTTTGGTCCTAGGTAGTCCGGTGATAAAGTCCATGCCAAGTTTATCCCACTTCCATTCGGGTATCGGCATAGGCTATAACAGTCCTGCTGGCTTCTGTTGCTCTGCCTTCACTCTCTGACATACATCACATACGGCTACATACTCCGCAATATCCTTCTTCATACCAGTCCACCAGAAACGTTCCTTCAAATCTAAATACTGTTGGGGAACGTAGTAATTTCAAAATTTCCTACGCACACGCAAGATCATGGTGATGATATAGCAACGAGAGGGGAGAGTGTTCGTCCACGTACCCTCGTAGACCGTAAGCGGAAGCGTTAGCACAACGCGGTTGATGTAGTCGTACGTCTTCACGATCCGACCGATCCAAGCACCTGAACATACGGCACCTCCGAGTTCAGCACACGTTCAGCTCGATGACGATCTCCGGGCTCTGATCTAGCAAAGCTCCGGAGATGAGTTCCGTCAGCACGACGGCGTGGTGACGATGATGATGTTCTACCGGCGCAGGGCTTCGCCTAAACTCCGCGACGATATGACCGAGGTGGAATATGGTGGAGGGGGGGCACCGCACACGGCTAAGGAACGATCCGTAGATCAACTTGTGTGTCTATGGGGTGCCCCCTGCCCCCGTATATAAAGGAGGGAGGGAGGAGGAGGCCGGCCCTAGGAGGGGCGCGCCATGGGGAGTCCTACTCCCACCGGGAGTAGGATTCCCCCTTTCCTAGTCCAACTAGGTGTCCTTCCATGTAGTAGGAGTAGGAGACAAGGAAGGGGAAGAGAGAAGGGAAGGAAGGAGGGGGTGCGGCCCCTCCCCCTAGTCCAATTCGGACTAGGCCATGGGGGGGGGGGGGCGGCCTGCCCTAGGCAGCCCCTCTCTCTTTCCCGCAGGGCCCAATAAGGCCCAATACTTCTCCCAGGCGAATTCCCGTAACTCTCCGGTACTCCGAAAAATACCCGAATCACTCGGAACCTTTCCGAACTCCGAATATAGTCGTCCAATATATCGATCTTTACGTCTCGACCATTTCGAGACTCCTCGTCATGTCCCTGATCTCATCCGGGACTCCGAACTCCTTCGGTACATCAAAACTCATAAACTCATAATATAACTGTCATCGAAACCTTAAGCGTGCGGACCCTACGGGTTCGAGAACTATGTAGACATGACCTAGAACTATTCTCGGTCAATAACCAATAGCGGGACCTGGATGCCCATATTGGCTCCTACATATTCTACGAAGATCTTTATCGGTCAAACCGCATAACAACATACGTTGTTCCCTTTGTCATCGGTATGTTACTTGCCCGAGATTTGATCGTCGGTATCCAATACCTAGTTCAATCTCGTTACTGGCAAGTCTCTTTACTCGTTCTGTAATGCATCATCCCGTAACCAACTCATTGGTCACATTGCTTGCAAGGCTTATAATGATGTGCATTACCGAGAGGGCCCAGAGATACCTCTCCGACGATCGGAGTGACAAAACCTAATCTCGAAATACGCCAACTCAACATGTACCTTCGGAGACACCTGTAGTACTCCTTTATAATCACCCAATTATGTTGTGACGTTTGGTAGCACCCAAAGTGTTCCTTCGGTAAATGGGAGTTGCATAATCTCATAGTTATAGGAACATGTATAAGTCATGAAGAAAGCAATAGCAACATACTAAACGATCAAGTGCTAGGCTAACGGAATGGGTCATGTCAATCACATCATTCTCCTAATGATGTGATCCCGTTAATCAAATGACAACTCTTTTGTCCATGGCTAGGAAACATAACCATCTTTGATAAACGAGCTAGTCAAGTAGAGGCATACTAGTGACACTATGTTTGTCTATGTATTCACACATGTATTATGTTTCCGGTTAATACAATTCTAGCATGAATAATAAACATTTATCATGATATAAGGAAATAAATAATAACTTTAATATTGCCTCTAGGGCATATTTCCTTCAGTCTCCCACTTGCACTAGAGTCAATAATCTAGTTCACATCGCCATGCGATTTAACACCAATATTCACATCTGTATGTGATTAATACCCATAGTTCACATCATCATGTGATCAACACCCAAAGGGTTTACTAGAGTCAATAATCTAGTTCACATTGCTATGTGATTAACACCCAAAGAGTACTAAGGTATGATCATGTTTTGCTTGTGAGAGAAGTTTAGTCAATGGGTCTGTCATATTCAGAGCCGTATGTATTTTGCAAATATTCTATGTCCACAATGCTCTGCACGGAGCTACTCTAGCTAATTGCTCCCACTTTCAATATGTATCCAGATTGAGACTTAGTGTCATCTGGATTGGTGTGAAAGCTTGCATCGTTGTAACTTTTTACGACGGGCTCTTTTATCACCTCCATAATCGAGAAACATCTCCTTAGTTCTCACTAAGGATATTCTTGACCGCTGTCCAGTGATCTACTCTTAGATCAAAATTGTATTCCTTTGTCAAACTCAGAGGAAGGTATACAATAGGTCTGGTTCACAGCATAGCATACTTTATAGAACCTATGACTGAGGCATAAGGAATGACTTTTCAGTCTCTTTCTGTTTTCTGCCATGGTCGGGTCTTGAGTCTTACTCAACTTCACACCTTTGCATCACAGGCAAGAACTCCTTCTTTGACTGTTCCATTTTGAATTATTCAAAAATTTATCAAGGTATGTACTCATTGAAAAATCTTATCAAGCGTCTTGATCTATCTATATAAATCTTGATGCTCAATGTGTAAGCAGCTTCACCAAGGTCTTGCTTTGAAAAACTCTTTTTCAAGTATCCTTTCATGCTATCCAGAATTTCTATATCATTTGCAATCAACAATATGTCACCCACATATAATTTTAGAAATGCTACAGAGCTCCCACTCACTTTCTTGTAAATACAGGCTTCTCAAAAAGTCTGTATAAAACCATATGCTTTGATCAACTCATCAAAACGTATATTCCAACTCCGAGAGGCTTGCACCAGTCCATAAATGGATTGCTGGAGCTTGCACACTTTGTTAGCATCTTTAGGATTGACAAAACCTTCTGGTTGCATCATATACAACTCTTCTTTAATAAATCCATTAAGGAATGCAGTTTTGACATCCATTTGCCAGATTTCATAAAATGTGGCAATTGCTAACATGATTCGAACAGACTTAAGTATCGATACGAGTGAGAAAAACTCATCGTATTCAACCCCTTGAACTTGTTGAAAACCTTTTGCAACAAGTTGAGCTTAGTGGATAGTAACACTACTATCAGTGTCCGTCTTCCTCTTGAAGATCCATTTATTTAACATGGCTTGCTGATCATCGAGCAAGTCAATCAAAGTCCATACTTTGTTCTCATACATGGATCATATCTCAGATTTTATGGCCTCAAGCCATTTCGCGGAATCTGGGCTCATCATCGCTTCCTCATAGTTCGTAGGTTCATCATGGTCTAGTAACATGACTTCCAGAACAGTATTACCGTACTACTCTGGTGCGGACTGTACTTTGGAAGACCTACGAGGTTTTTGTAGTAACTTGATCTGAAGTTTCATGATCATCATCATTAGCTTCCTCACTAATTGGTGTAGCAATCACTGGAACTGATTTCTGTGATGAACTACCTTCCAATTCGGGAGAAGGTACAATTACCTTATCAAGCTCTACTTTCCTCCCACTCACTTCTTTCGAGAGAAACTCCTTCTCTGGAAAGGATCCATCTTAGCAACGAATAACTTGCCTTCGGATCTGTGATAGAAGGTGTACCCAATAATTACCTTTGGGTATTCTATGAAGACGCACTTCTCCGATTTGGGTTCGAGCTTATCAGGTTGAAACTTTTTCACATAAGCATCGCAGACCCAAACTTTAAGAAACGACAACTTTTGGTTTCTCGCCAAACCACAGTTCACAAGGCGTCATCTCAACGGATTTTGATGGTGCCCTGTTTAAAGTGAATACAGCTGTCTCTAATGCATAACCCCAAAATGATAGTGGTAAATCGGTAAGAGACATCATAGATCGCACCATATCAAATAAAGTGCGGTTATGACGTTCGGACACACCATAACGTTGTGGTGTTCCAGGTGGCGTGAGCTGTGAAACTATTCCACATTGTTTTAATTGAAGACCAAACTCGTAACTCAAATATTCATCTCCATGATCAGATCGCAGAAACTTTATTTTCTTGTTACGATGATTTTCCACTTCACTCTGAAATTCTTTGAATCTTTCAACTATTTCAGACTTATGTTTCATCAAGTAGATATACCAATATCTGCTCAAATCATCTGTGAAGGTCAGAAAATAATGATACCCGCCGCGAGCCTCAACACTCATCGGATTGCATACATCAGTATGTATTATTTCCAATAAGTCAGTTGCTCGCTCCACTGTTCCGGAGAACGGAGTCTTAGTCATCTTGCCCATGAGGCATGGTTCACAAGCATCAAGTGATTCATAATCAAGTGATTCCAAAATCACATCAGCATGGAGTTTCTTCGTGCGCTTTACACCAATATGACCTAAACGGCAGTGCCACAAATAAGTTGCACTATCATTATTAACTTTGCATCTTTTGGCCTCAATATTATGAATATGTGTATTACTACGATCGAGATCCAACAAACCATTTTCGTTGGTGTGTATGACCATAGAAGGTTTTATTCATGTAAACAGAACAACAATTGCTCTCTAACTTAAATGAATAACTGTATTGCAATAAACATGATCAAATCATATTTATGCTCAACGCAAACACCAAATAACACTTATTTAGGTTCAACACAAATCCCGAAAGTATAGGGAGTGTCGATGATGATCATATTAATCTTGGAACCACTTCCAACAAACATCATCACTTCACCCTTAACTAGTCTCTGTTTATTCTGCAACTCCCGTTTCGAATTACTAATCTTAGCAACCGAACAAGTATCAAATACTTAGGGGCTACTATAAACACTAGTAAGGAACACATTAATAACCTGTATATCAAATATACCCTTGTTCACTTTGCCATCCTTCTTATCTACCAAATATTCAGGGCATTTCCGCTTCCAGTGACTATTTCCTTTGCAGTGTAAACACTCAGTTTCAGGCTATGGTCCAGCTTTGGGCTTCTTTGCAGGAGTGACAACTTGCTTGTCTTTCCACTTGAAGTTCCCCTTCTTTCCCTTTGCCCTTCTCTTGAAACTAGCGGTCTTGTCAATCATCAACACTTGATGCTCTTTCTTGATTTCTACCTTCGTCGATTTCGACATCACGAAGAGCTTGGGAATCGTTTTTGTCATCCCTTGCATACTATAGTTCATCACAAAGTTCTAGTAACTTAGTGATGGTGACTAGAGAATTCTGTCAATCACTATCTTATCTGGAAGATTAACTCCCACTTGATTCAAGCGATTGAAGTACCCAGACAGTCTGAGCACATGCTCACTAGTTGAGCGATTCTCCTCCATCTTTTAGCTATAGAACTTGTTGGAGACTTCATATCTCTCAACTCGGTTATTTGCTGGAAATATTAAATTCAACTCCTGGAACATCTCATATGGTCCATGACGTTCAAAATGTCTTTGAAGTCCCGATTCTAAGCTGTTAAGCATGGTGCACTAAACTATCAAGTAGTCATCATTTTGAGCTAGCCAGACGTTCATAACTTCTGCATTTGCTCCTGCAATAGGTCTGTCACCTAGCGGTGCATTAAGGACATAATTCTTCTGTGCAGCAATGAGGATAAACCTCAGATCATGGATCGAATCCGCATCATTGCTACTAACATTTTTCAACACAATTTTCTCTAGGAACATATCAAAATAAACATATGAAAGCAACAACGCAAGCTATTGATCTACAACATAACTTGCAAAATACTACCAGGACTAAGTTCATAATAAATTTAAGTTCAATTAATCATATTACTTAAGAACTCCCACTTAGACAGACATCTCTCTAGTCATCTAAGTGATCACGTGATCCAAATCAACTAAACCATAACCGATCATCACGTGAGATGGAGTAGTTTTCAATGGTGAACATCACTATGTTGATCATATCTACTATATGATTCACGCTTGACCTTTCGGTCTCCGTGTTCCGAGGCCATATCTGCATATGCTAGGCTCGTCAAGTTTAACCTAAGTATTCTGCGTGTGCAGAACTGGCTTGCACCCGTTGTAGATGGACGTAGAGCTTATCACACCCGATCATCACGTGGTGTCTCAGCACGACGAACTTTGGCAACGGTGCATACTCAGGGAGAACGCTACTTGATAATTTTAGTGAGAGATCATCTTAAAATGCTACCGTCAATCAAAGCAAGATAAGATGCATAAAGGATAAACATCACATGCAATCAATATAAGTGATATGATATGGCCATCATCATCTTGTGCTTGTGATCTCCATCTCCGAAGCACCGTCGTGATCACCATCGTCACCGGCGCGACACCTTGATCTCCATCGTAGCATCGTTGTTGTTTACGCCATCTATTGCTTTTACGACTACCGCTACCGCTTAGTGATAAAGTAAAACAATTACAGGGCGTTTGCATTTCATACAATAAAGCGACAACCATATGGCTCCTGCCAGTTGCCGACAACTTCGGTTACAAAACATGATCATCTCATACAATAAAATATAGCATCACGCCTTGACCATATCACATCACAACATGCCCTGCAAAAACAAGTTAGACGTCCTCTACTTTGTTGTTGCAAATTTTACGTGGCTGCTACGGGCTTAGCAAGAACCGTTCTCACCTACGCATCAAAACCACAACGATAGTTTGTCAAATAGACTCCGTTTTAACCTTCGCAAGGACCGGGCGTAGCCACACTCGGTTCAACTAAAGTGAGAGAGACAGACACCCGCCAGCCACCTTTAAGCACGAGTGCTCGTAACGGTGAAACCAGTCTCGCGTAAGCGTACGCGTAATGTCGGTCCGGGCCGCTTCATCTCACAATACCGCTGAACCAAAGTATGACATGCTGGTAGGCAGTATGACTTATATCGTCCACAACTCACTTGTGTTCTACTCGTGCGTATAACATCAATGCATAAAACCTAGGCTCGGATGCCACTGTTGGGGAACGTAGTAATTTCAAAATTTCCTACGCACACGCAAGATCATGGTGATGATATAGCAACGAGAGGGGAGAGTGTTCGTCCACGTACCCTCGTAGACTGTAAGCGGAAGCGTTAGCACAACGCGGTTGATGTAGTCGTACGTCTTCACGATCCGACCGATCCAAGCACCTGAACGTACGGCACCTCCGAGTTCAGCACACGTTCAGCTCGATGATGATCTCCGGGCTCCGATCCAGCAAAGCTCCGGAGATGAGTTCCGTCAGCTCGACGGCGTGGTGACGATGATGATGTTCTACCGGCGCAGGGCTTCTCCTAAACTCCGCGACGATATGACCGAGGTGGAATATGGTGGAGGGGGGGCACCGCACACGGCTAAGGAACGATCCGTAGATCAACTTGTGTGTCTATGGGGTGCCCCCTGCCCCCGTATATAAAGGAGGGAGGGAGGAGGAGGCCGGCCCTAGGAGGGGCGCACCATGGGGAGTCCTACTCCCACAGGGAGTAGGATTCCCCCTTTCCTAGTCCAACTAGGTGTCCTTCCATGTAGTAGGAGTAGGAGACAAGGAAGGGGAAGAGAGAAGGGAAGGAAGGAGGGGGTGCGGCCCCTCCCCCTAGTCCAATTCGGACTAGGCCATGGGGGGGCGCGCGGCCTGCCCTAGGCAGCCCCTCTCTCTTTCCCGCAGGGCCCAATAAGGCCCAATACTTCTCCCCGGCGAATTCCCGTAACTCTCCGGTACTCCGAAAAATACCCGAATCACTCGGAACCTTTCCGAACTCCGAATATAGTCGTCCAATATATCGATCTTTACGTCTCGACCATTTCGAGACTCCTCGTCATGTCCCTGATCTCATCCGGGACTCCGAACTCCTTCGGTACATCAAAACTCATAAACTCATAATATAACTGTCATTGAAACCTTAAGCGTGCGGACCCTACGGGTTCGAGAACTATGTAGACATGACCTAGAACTATTCTCGGTCAATAACCAATAGCGGGACCTGGATGCCCATATTGGCTCCTACATATTCTACGAAGATCTTTATCGGTCAAACCGCATAACAACATACGTTGTTCCCTTTGTCATCGGTATGTTACTTGCCCGAGATTTGATCATCGGTATCCAATACCTAGTTCAATCTCGTTACTGGCAAGTCTCTTTACTCGTTCTGTAATGCATCATCCCGTAACCAACTCATTGGTCACATTGCTTGCAAGGCTTATAATGATGTGCATTACCGAGAGGGCCCAGAGATACCTCTCCAACGATCGGAGTGACAAAACCTAATCTCGAAATACGCCAACTCAACATGTACCTTCGGAGACACCTGTAGTACTCCTTTATAATCACCCAGTTACGTTGTGACGTTTGGTAGCACCCAAAGTGTTCCTTCGGTAAATGGGAGTTGCATAATCTCATAGTTACAGGAACATGTATAAGTCATGAAGAAAGCAATAGCAACATACTAAACGATCAAGTGCTAGGCTAACGGAATGGGTCATGTCAATCACATCATTCTCCTAATGATGTGATCCCGTTAATCAAATGACAACTCTTTTGTCCATGGCTAGGAAACATAACCATCTTTGATAAACGAGCTAGTCAAGTAGAGGCATACTAGTGACACTATGTTTGTCTATGTATTCACACATGTATTATGTTTCCGGTTAATACAATTCTAGCATGAATAATAAACATTTATCATGATATAAGGAAATAAATAATAACTTTATTATTGCCTCTAGGGCATATTTCCTTCAAATACATCTTGGTGTTTCCGGGGTGTATCGAGTATGGTGAGTAATGAGCCTCCTGAAGTATTAACTTCCTGATCTCTGGGTTATTGGGTACATAAACTCGATCCTCAAACCATAAGGTATCGTGCTCATCCTCGTGAAAACCTTTGGCCTTTCCTTGGCTCATCTTTTCCTTTATCTCGGCAATCTCTTTGTCCTCCTTCTAAGCTTCTCGAATTTTGTTCAACAAGGTCGACTTAACCTCCATTGTTGCAACGAAAACTCTTGGAACAATCTCCAATAGAAGTTCCATGATATCCTCGGCTAACTCCTTTGGCAATCCCTTACTTTCAAGTATATTGGCATAACTCTTCCGGCTCAACGCGTCTGCTACAACATTGGCCTTTCCTGGATGGTAGTGTAGCTTCATATTGTAATCCTTTATAAGTTCCAACCATCTCCTCTGTCTAAGGTTCAGCTCCTTTTGGGTGAAAATATACTTCAAACCATTATGATCCGTGTACACATCACAACGGTTTCCAATAAGGTAATGTCTCCAAGTCTTTAATGCATGCACTACGGAGTTCAACATGTGGGGTTTTAGTTGTCGTGAGGCATACGAAACAACTTTTCCGTCCTGCATAAGCACACATCCTAGTCCCAATCGTGAGGCGTCGCAATACAATTGAAACTCCTTATGTATATCTGGCAGTGTTAGCACTGGGGCTGTAGTCAAATGTTTCTTCAACTCCTGAAAACTTGCCTCGCAATCTTCTGTCCATTTAAACTTGGTATCCTTTTTCAGTAGTTCAGTCATTGGCTTTGCCAGCTTGGAAAAATTCTCAATGAATCTCCGATAATATCCCGTGAGTCCAAGGAAACTACGGATCTCTCCAACTGAAGTGGGTACCAACCATTCAGTGACCGACTGAACTTTACTGCGGTCTACTGCTATACCTTCTCCCGATATAACATGCCCAAGAAATCCAACTTCCTTCAACCAAAATTCGCACTTGCTGAACTTGGCGTATAACTGGTGTTCTCTGAGTTTCTCGAGAACTAATCGTAAATGCTCCTTGTGCTCCTCTTCATTCTTCGAGTATACCATAATATCATCGATAAACACCACAACAAATTTGTCCAAATACTCCATGAACATTTTCTTCATCATACTCATGAAATCGGCAGGGGCGTTTGTCAGTCCAAACGACATGACCGTATACTCGTATAATCCATACCGCGTAGTGAACACTGTCTTTGGTATATCCTTCTATCGGATCTTCAACTGATGGTATCCTGATTGTAGATCAATCTTCGAAAACACCTTGGATCCTAGAAGCTGATCAAACAAATCATTGATCATCGGTAGTGGATACTTGTTCTTAGTTGTTACTTCGTTCAAGGCCTGATAATCATCCTCAGGGATTTATCCTTCTTCTCGACCAGAAGTACTGGGGCTCCCCAAGGCGATGAACTCCTTCGAATATAACCTTTCTCCAACAACTCCTTGATCTGTTCCTTAATTTCCTCCAGATCATTTGCGGGCATCCGATAGGGTCTCTTGGAGATTGGCCCTGTTCCTGGCAATAGCTCTATCAGAAATTCAATGTCTCGATCCGGTGGCATGCCTGGTAACTCTTCTGGAAAAACATCCGGGTAATCCTTTACTACAGGCACTTCCTCCTGCACAACTTCTGTGAGGGCATTTACTTGGGTCCTCCTAGGCACATGCCTTGATACGTACTTAATCCTTTTTCCCTCCTGGGTGGCGAGATAAATCGACTTACTAGCACAGTCGATACTTCCTCCATACTTTGACATCCAGTCCATACCTAATATCACATCCAATCCTTGTGATTCCAAGATAATTAGGTCAGACAGAAATACATGCGTCCCAATGGTTAGGGGTATCTGGTTGCACCATCGGCTAGCCATATAGTCTGCTCCAGGCGAGCTCACTAAAAGAGGGGTCCTCAGGGTTTGGGTTGGTAGTTTAAACTTTTCCACGAATCCCCTTGATATGTATGAATGCGATGCACCAATATCGAAAAGAATAAGAGCGGTAAATGACTTAATCAAAAACTTACTTACTACCACGTCCGGCTGTTCTTCAACCTCCTCCACGTTAACATGGTTCACTTGTCCTTTGTTGAATGGATTAGGCTTCCTTCCAGCGCTCCCGTTTCCGTTTCCATTCCTTCCTTCTGGTAATCATTGGCGTAGTGCCCTGATACGTCTCCAACGTATCTATAATTTTTGATTGGTCCATGCTACTTTGTCTACTGTTTTAGGCAATATTGGGATTTATTATCCACTTTCATATTATTTTTGGGACTAACCTATTAACTGGAGGCCCAGCCCAGATTTGCTGTTTTATGCCTATTTCAGTGTTTCGAGGAAAAGGAATATCAGACGGAGTCAAAGCAGAACGAAATCAACCGGAGAAGTTAATTTTGGAAGGAAACCAACCAGATGGGCTTGGAGTGCACGTCAGGGGATCCCCAGGCTGCCCACGACGGTGGGGGGCGCGCCCCTCCCCCCTGGGCGCGCCCCCCTACCTCGTGAGCCCCCTGGAGGTCCACCGACGTACCCCTTTCACCCATATATACCTACGTACCCTAAAACTGCCAGAACAGAAAATAGATCGGGAGTTTCGCCGCTGCAAGCCTCTGTAGCCACCAAAAACCAATCGGGACCCTGTTCCGGCACCCTGCCGGAGGGGGATCCCATCATCGGAGGCAATCGTCATCATCCTGGCGCTATCCATGACGAGGAGGGAGTAGTTCACCCTCGGGGCTGAGGGTATGTACCAGTAGCTATGTGTTTGATCTCTCTCTCTCTCTCGTGTTCTCTCTCGTGTTCCTCTATGGCATGATCTTGATGTATCCCGAGCTTTGCTATTGTAGTTGGATCTTATGATGTTTCTCCCCCTCTACTCTTTTGTGATGAACTGAGTTTCCCCTTTTGAAGTTATCTTATTGGATTGAGTCTTTTATGAACACTTGATGTATGTCTTGCGTGGGATAACCGTGGTGACAATGGGTTATTCTATTGATCCACTTGATGTATGTTTTGGTGATCAACGTGCGGGGTTCGTGACACTTGGGAACCTATGCATAGGGGTTGGCACACGTTCTTGACTCTCCGGTAGAAACTTTGGGGCACTCTTTGAAGTACTTTTATGTTGGTTGGATGAATCTGAGATTGTGTGATGCATATCGTATAATCATGCCCACGGATACTTGAGGTAACAATGGAGTATCTAGGTGACATTAGGGTTTTGGTTGATTTGTATCTTAAGGTGTTATTCTAGTATGAACTCTTTTATAGATCGATCCTAAAGAATAGCTTTGTGGTGGTTTCGTACCCGACCATAATCTCTACGTTTGTTCTCCTCTATTAGTGGCTTCGGAGTGACTCTTTGTTGCATGTTGAGGGCTTGTCATATGTTCTATCTATGTTATTATTGTTGAGAGAACTTACACTAGTGAAAGTATGAACCCTAGGCCTTGTTTCTTATCATTGCAATAGCGTTTACGCTCACTTCTACCACTTGTTACCTTGCTGTTTTGTTATTTCAGATTACAAAAACCTATATCTACTATCTATTTTGCACTTGTATCACCATCTCTTCGCCGAACTAGTGCACCTATACAATTTTCCATTGTATTGGGTGTGTTGGGGACACAAGAGACTTTTTGTTATTTGGTTGCAGGGTTGTTTGAGAGATACCATCTTCATCCTACGCCTCCTACGGATTAATAAACCTTAGGTCATCCACTTAGAGGGAAATTTGCTACTGTCCTACAAACCTGTGCACTTGCAGGCCCAACAACGTCTACAAAAAAGGTTGTGTAGTAGACATCAAGCTCTTTTCTGGCGCCGTTGCCGGGGAGGCTAGGTAAGTGAAGGCATATCTTTAGATCTTGCAATTGAATCTTTTTGTTTCTTGTTTTAGCACTAGTCTAGTTTATAAAAGAAAACTACAAAAAAATGGAGTTGAGTTTGTCTCATACGCTTCACCTTTTTAATATCTTTCGTGAGTATGATGGAAAGGATAATTGTGCTCAAGTGCTAGAAGAATAAATCTATAGAATGTTTGGAACTAAATATGTGAATGATGAGCATGATTGCAATGTTGTTAGTATGAATTCCTTGAATATCCATGATGCTAATGATATGCAAAGCCACAAGCTTGGGGAAGCTATGTTTGATGAAGATGATATTTTTTGTCCCCCAAGCTTTAATGAGCAAACTTACTATGATGAAAGCATGCCTCCTATCTATGATGATTATTGTGATGACACGTATGCTTTAAAGAATAATGATAACCATGAAACATGTCATCTTGATCTTAATTTTCAATCACATGATAGTTATTTTGTTGAGTTTGCTCCCACTACTATTCATGAGAAGAATTTTGCTTATGTTGAGAGTAGTAAATTTCTATGCTTGCAGATCATGAAAAGAATGCTTTAGGTGCTGGTTATATTGTTGATTCATTCATAATGCTACTGAAAATTATTATGAGAGAGGAACATATGCTTGTAGGAATTGCGATAATATCAAGTTTCCTCTCTATGTGCTTAAATTCTTAAATCTATGCTTGTGTTACATTCCTATGCTAGTTGATTATTGTTCTCATAAGTTGTTTGTTCACAAAGTCCCTATGCATAGGAAGTGGGTTAGACTTAAATGTGCTAGTCATATGCTTCATGATGCTCCCATTATGTTTCAATTCTTATCTTTTATGTGAGCATCATTGTCATCATCATGCCTAGCTAAAAGGTATTAAAGAAAAGCGCTTGTTGGGAGACAACCCAATATTTATCCTTACTGTTTTTGTGTGTCCACATGATTATGCTACTGTAGTAATCATGTTTTATAGCTTTTGTTTCAATAAAGTGCCAAGTAGAACCTTTGGGAAGACTTGGGTGAAGTTTATGTGATCTTGCTGTGAAAAACAGAAACTTTAGCGCTCACGAGATTAGCTGCCATTTTTTTTACTGGAGAGTGATTTTAGGTTGATTCTTTTTTAAGATGATTAATAGAAAAATTTCTCAGGTCCAGCAATTTATTTCATAATTTTGGGGGTTCCAGAAGTATACGTTTTATATAGATTACTACAGACTGTTCTGTTTTTGACAGATTCTGTTTTCTATGTGTTGTTTGCTTATTTTGATGAATCTATGAGTAGTATCGGAGGGTATGAACCATAGATAAGTTGGAGTACAGTAGATATTACACCAATATGAATTTAGAATGAGTTCATTACAGTACCTAAGTGTTGGAAATATGCCCTAGAGGCAATAATAAAAGGATTATTATTATATTTCCTTGTTCGTGATAATTGTCTTTATTCATGCTATAACTGTATTATCCGGAAATCGTAATACACGTGTGAATACATAGACCATAATATGTCCCTAGTAAGCCTCTAGTTGACTAGCTCGTTGATCAACAGATAGTCATGGTTTCCTGGCTATGGACATTGGATGTCGTTGATAACGGGATCACATCATTAGGAGAATGATGTGATGGACAAGACCCAATCCTAAGCATAGCACAAGATCGTGTAGTTCGTTTGCTAGATATTTTCCAATGTCAAGTATCTCTTCCTTAGACCATGAGATCATGTAACTCCCAGATACCGTAGGAGTTCTTTGGGTGTATCAAACGTCACTACGTAACTGGGTGACTATAAAGGTGCACTACAGGTATCTCCGAAAGTGTCTGTTGGGTTGACACGGATCGAGACTGGGATTTGTCACTCCATATAACGGAGAGGTATCTCTGGGCCCACTCGGTAATGCATCATCATAATGAGCTCAAAGTGACCAAGTGGTTGGTCCCAGGATCATGCATTACGGTACGAGTAAAGTGACTTGCCGGTAACAAGACTGAACAAGGTATTGGGATACCGACGATCGAGTCTCGGGCAAGTAACGTACCGATTGACAAAGGGAATTGTATACGGGGTTTGATCGAATCCTCGACATCGTGGTTCAACCGATGAAATCATCGTGGAACATGTGGGAGCCAACATGGGTATCCAGATCCCGCTGTTGGTTATTGACCGGAGAGTCGTCTCGGTCATGTCTGCATGTCTCCCGAACCCATAGGGTCTACACACTTAAGGTTCGGTGATGCTAGGGTTATTAGGAAGACTTGTATGTGATTACTGAATGTTGTTCAGAGTCCCGGATGAGATCCCGGACGTCATGAGGAGTTCCGGAATGGTCCGGAGGTGAAGTTTTATATATGGGAAGTTGTCATGCGGACACCGGAAAGTTTCGGGGGCATATCGGTATTGTACCGGGGCCACCGGAGAGGTTCCGGGGGTCCACCGGGAGGGACCACCCCTCTCGGAGGGCAACATGGGCCACAAGGGGCAGGGATCCAGCCCCTGGAGGGCTGGGCGCGCCCCCCACCTTGGGCCCATGCGCCTAGGGTTGGGGGGGGGGGAACCCTAGTAGGGGCGCCCCCTTGCTTGGGTGGCAAGTTCCCCCTCCCTGGCCGCCGCCCCCCCTCTAGATCCCATCTAGAGGGGTCGGCCCCCCTTGCCACTTCCCCTATAAATAGAGGGGTGAGGGGAGGGCTGCTAAACACAACCTAAGGCACAGCCCCTCCCCTCCCCAACACCTCTCCTCCTCCGTTACGTGCTTGGCGAAGCCCTGTCGGAGTACTGCTGCACCAACACCACCACGCCGTCGTGCTGCCGTTGGAGCAATCTTCCTCAACCTCTCCTTCCTCCTTGCTGGATCAAGACGGAGGAGACGTCGTCCGTCCCGTATGTGTGTTGAACGCGGAGGTGCTATCCGTTCAGCACTTGGTCATCGATGATCTGAATCACGGCGAGTACGACTCCATCATCACCCTTCCCTTGAACGCTTCCGCACTCGATCTACAAGTGGTATGTAGATGCAATCTCTCTTCCATGACTCGTTGCTTAGATGAACTCATAGAAGGATCTTTGTGAAACCGTAGGAAAATTTTAATTTTCTGCAACGTTCCCCAACAGTGGTATCAGAGCTAGGTCTATGCGTAGTTCTCTATTGCACGAGTAGAACACAATTTTGTTGTGGGCGTGGATCTTGTCAACTTGCTTGCCACTACTAGTCTTTTCTTGCTTCAGCGGTATTGTGGGATGAAGCGGCCCGGACCAATCTTACACGTACGCTTACGTGAGACCGGTTCCACCGACAGACATGCACTACTTGCATAAGGTGGCTGGCGGGTGTCTGTCTCTCCCACTTTAGTTGGAGCGGATTCGATGAAAAGGGTCCTTATGAAGGGTAAATTCAAGTTGACAAAATCACGTTGTGGTTATTCGTAGGTAGGAAAACGTTCTTGCTAGAACCCAATTGCAGCCACGTAAAAGATGCAACAACAATTAGAGGACGTCTAACTTGTTTTTGCAGCAATTGTCATGTGATGTGATATGGCCAGAAGTTGTGATGAATGATGTATGATATATTGTGATGTATGAGATCATGTTCTTGTAATAGGAATCACGACTTGCATGTCGATGAGTATGACAACCGGCAGGAGCCATAGGAGTTGTCTTTATTTTTTGTATGACCTGTGTGTCATTGAAGAACGCCATGTAAATTACTTTACTTTATTGCTAAACGCGTTAGCCATATAAGTAGAAGTAGTCGTTGGCGTGACAACTTCATGAAGACACGATGATGGAGATCATGATGATGGAGATCATGGTGTCATGCCGGTGACAAGATGATCATGGAGCCCCGAAGATGGAGATCAATGGAGCTATATGATATTGGCCATATCATGTCACTACTATATAATTGCATGTGATGTTTATTATGTTTATGCATCTTGTTTACTTAGAACGACGGTAGTAAATAAGATGATCCCTTACAACAATTTCAAGAAGTGTTCTCCCCTAACTATGCACCGTTGCTAAAGTTCATCGTTTCGAAGCACCAGGTGATGATCGGGTGTGATAGATCCTTACGTTCACATACAACGGGTGTAAGACAGTTTTACACATGCAAAACACTTAGGGTTAACTTGATGAGCCTAGCATGTACAGACATGGCCTCGGTACACAGAGACCGAAAGGTCAAACACGAGTTGTATGGAAGATACGATCAACATGAAGAGTTCACCGACGATGACTAGTCCGTCTCACGTGATGATCGGACACGGCCTAGTCGACTCGGATCGTGTAACACTTAGATGACTAGAGGGATGTCTAATCTGAGTGGGAGTTCATTGTAATAATTTGATTAGATGAACTTAATTATCATGAACTTAGTCTAAAACCTTTGCAAATATGTCTTGTAGATCAAATGGCCAACGCTCATGTCAACATGAACTTCAACGCGTTCCTAGAGAAAACCAAGCTGAAAGATGATGGCAGCAACTATACGGACTGGGTCCGGAACCTGAGGATCATCCTCATAGCTGCCAGGAAACAATATGTCCTAGAAGGACCGCTAGGTGACGCTCCCGTCCTAGAGAACCAAGACGTTATGAACGCTTGGCAGTCTCGCACTGATGATTACTCCCTCGTTCAGTGCGGCATGCTTTACAGCTTAGAACCGGGGCTCCAAAAGCGTTTTGAGCATCACGGAGCATATGAGATGTTCGAAGAGCTGAAACTAGTTTTCCAAGCTCATGCCCGGGTCGAGAGATATGAAGTCTCCGACAAGTTCTATAGTTGTAAGATGGAGGAAAACAGTTCTATCAGTGAGCACATACTCAAAATGTCTGGGTTGCACAACCGCCTGACTCAGCTGGACATTAACCTCCCTGATGAGGCGGTCATTGACAGAATCCTTCAGTCGCTCCCACCAAGCTACAAGAGCTTTGTGATGAACTACAATATGCAGGGGATGGTGAAGACCATTCCTGAAGTATTTTCAATGCTGAAGTCAGCAGAGGTTGAATCAAGAAAGAACATCAAGTGTTGATGGTCAATAAGACCACTAAGTTCAAGAAGGGCAAGGGCAAGAAGAACTTCAAGAAGGACGACAAGGATGTTGCCGCGCCCGGTAAGCCAGTTGCCGGGAAGAAGTCAAAGAATGGACCCAAGCCTGAGACTGAGTGCTTTTATTGCAAGGGGAAGGGTCACTAGAAGCGGAACTGCCCCAAATACTTAGCGGATAAGAAGGCCGGCAACACTAAAGGTATATTTGATATACATGTAATTGATGTGTACCTTACCAGTACTCGTAGTAACTCCTGGGTATTTGATACCGGTGTCGTTGCTCATATTTGTAACTCACAGCAGGAGCTGCGGAATAAACGGAGACTGGCGAAGGATGAGGTGACGATGCGCGTCGGGAATGGTTCCAGGGTCGATGTGATCGCCGTCGGCACGCTACCTCTACATTTACCTACGGGATTAGTTATAAACCTTAATAATTGTTATTTGGTGCCAAGTTTGAGCATGAACATTGTATCTGGATCTCGTTTGATACGAGAGGGCTACTCATTTAAATCCGAGAATAATGGTTGTTCTATTTATATGAGAGATATGTTTTATGGTCATGCCCCTATGGTCAATGGTTTATTCTTAATGAATCTCGAGCGTAATATTACACATATTCATAGTGTGAATACCAAAAGATGTAAAGTTGATAACGATAGTCCCACATACTTGTGGCACTGCCGCCTTGGTCACATTGGTGTCAAGCGCATGAAGAAGCTCCATGCTGATGGACTTTTAGAGTCTCTCGATTATGAATCATTTGACACATGTGAACCATGCCTCATGGGCAAAATGACCAAGACCCCGTTCTCCGGAACAATGGAGCGAGCAGCCAACTTGTTGGAAATCATACATACCGATGTGTGCGGTCCAATGAGCGTTGAGGCTCGCGGAGGATATCGTTATGTTCTCACTCTCACTGATGACTTGAGTAGATATGGGTATGTCTACTTAATGAAACACAAATCTGAGACCTTTGAAAAGTTCAAAGAATTTCAGAATGAGGTAGAGAATCAACGTGACCAAAAGATAAAGTTCCTACGATCAGATCGTGGAGGAGAATACTTAAGTCACGAATTTGGTACACACTTAAGCAAATGTGGAATCGTTTCACAACTCACGCCGCCTGGAACACCTCAGCATAACAGTGTGTCGGAACGTCGTAATCGCACTCTATTGGATATGGTGCGGTCTATGATGTCTCTTACCGATTTACCGCTATCATTTTGGGGATACGCTCTAGAGACAGCTACATTCACTTTAAATAGGGCACTGTCTAAATCCGTTGAGACGACACCGTATGAATTATGGTTTGAGAAGAAACCTAAGCTGTCATTTCTAAAAGTTTGGGGATGCGATGCTTATGTCAAGAAACTTCAACCTGAAAAGCTCGAACCCAAGTCGGAAAAATGCGTCTTCATAGGATACCCTAAGGAAACCGTTGGGTATACCTTCTACTTAAGATCCGAGGCTAAGATCTTTGTTGCCAAGAACAGATGCTTTCTGGAAAAAGAGTTTCTCTCGAAAGAAGTAAGTGGGAGGAAAGTAGAACTCGATGAAGTACTACCTCTTGAACGGGAAAGTAGTGCAGCTCAGGAAAATGTTCCTGTGATGCCTACACCAACTGAAGAGGAAAATAATGATGATGATCAAGGTACTTCGGATCAAGTTACTACTGAACTTCGTAGGTCCACAAGGACACGTTCCGCACCAGAGTGGTACGGCAACCCTGTCCTGGAAATCATGTTGTTAGACAACGGTGAACCTTCAAACTATGAAGAAGCGATGGCGGGCCCAGATTCCAACAAATGGCTTGAAGCCATGAAATCCAAGATAGAATCCATGTATGAAAACAAAGTATGGACTTTGACAGACTTGTCCGATGATCGGCGAGCGATATAAAACAAATGGATCTTTAAGAAGAAGACGGACGCGGATGGAAATGTTACCATCTATAAAGCTCGACTTGTCGCTAAGGGTTATCAACAAGTTCAAGGGATTGACTACGACGGGACATTCTCTCCCGTAGCGAAGCTGAAGTCCGTCCGAATCATGTTAGCAATTGCCGCATACTATGATTATGAGATATGGCAGATGGACGTCAAAACGGCATTCCTTAATGGACATCTTAAGGAAGAGTTGTATATGATGCAGCCGGAAGGTTTTGTCGATCCTAATAACGCTAACAAAGTATGGAAGCTCCAGCGATCCATTTATGGGCTGGTGCAAGCATCTCGGAGTTGGAACATTCGCTTTGATGAGATGATCAAAGCGTTTGGGTTTATGCAGACTTATGGAGAAGCCTGCGTTTACAAGAAAGTGAGTGGGAGCTCTGTAGCATTTCTCATAATATATGTAGATGACATACTCTTGATGGGAAATGATATAGAACTTTTGGACAGCATTAAGGCCTACTTGAATAAGTGTTTTTCAATGAAGGACCTTGGAGAAGCTGCTTATATATTAGGCATCAAGTTCTATAGAGATAGATTGAGACGCCTCATAGGTCTTTCACAAAGCACATACCTTGATAAGATTTTGAAGAAGTTCAAAATGGATCAGTCGAAGAAAGGGTTCTTGCCTGTGTTGCAAGGTGTGAGATTGAGCTCTGCTCAATCCCCGACCACGGCAATAGATAAAGAAGAGATGAGTGTCATCCCCTATGCTTCAGCCATAGGACCTATGATGTATGCCATGCTGTGTACCAGACCTGATGTAAACCTTGCCGTAAGTTTGGTAGGAAGGTACCAAAGTAATCCCGGCAAGGAACACTGGACAGCGGTCAAGAATATCCTGAAGTACCTAAAAAGGACAAAGGACATGTTTCTCGTTTATGGAGGTGACGAAGAGCTCGTCGTAAAGGGTTACGTCGACGCTAGCTTCTACACAGATCTGGATGACTCTAAGTCACAAACCGGATACGTGTATATGTTGAATGGTGGAGTAGTAAGCTGGTGCAGTTGCAAGCAGAGCGTCGTGGCGGGATCTACATGTGAAGCAGAGTACATGGCAGCCTCGGAGGCAGCGCATGAAGCAATTTGGGTGAAGGAGTTCATCACTGACCTAGGAGTCATAACCAATGCGTCGGGGCCGATCAAACTCTTCTGTGACAACACTGGAGCTATTGCCCTTGCCAAGGAGCCCAGGTTTCACAAGAAGACCAGGCACATCAAGCGTCGCTTCAACTCCATCCATGAAAATGTTGCGGATGGAGACATAGAAATTTGCAAAGTACATACGGATCTGAATGTCGCAGATCCGTTGACTAAACCTCTCTCGCGAGCAAAACATGATCAACACCAGAACTCTATGGGTGTTCGATTCATCACAATGTAACTAGATTATTGACTCTAGTGCAAGTGGGAGACTGTTGGAAATATGCCCTAGAGGCAATAATACAAGGATTATTATTATATTTCCTTGTTCGTGATAATTGTCTTTATTCATGCTATAACTGTATTATCCGGAAATCGTAATACACGTGTGAATACATAGACCATAATATGTCCCTAGTAAGCCTCTAGTTGACTAGCTCATTGATCAACAGATAGTCATGGTTTCCTGGCTATGGACATTGGATGTCGTTGATAACGGGATCACATCATTAGGAGAATGATGTGATGGACAAGACCCAATCCTAAGCATAGCACAAGATCGTGTAGTTCGTTTGCTAGATATTTTCCAATGTCAAGTCTCTCTTCCTTAGACCATGAGATCGTGTAACTCCCGGATACCGTAGGAGTGCTTTGGGTGTATCAAACGTCACAACGTAACTGGGTGACTATAAGGGTGCACTACAGGTATCTCCGAAAGTGTCTGTTGGGTTGACACGGATCGAGACTGGGATTTGTCACTCCGTATGACGGAGAGGCATCTCTGGGCCCACTCGGTAATGCATCATCATAATTAGCTCAAAGTGACCAAGTGGTTGGTCACGGGATCATGCATTATGGTACGAGTAAAGTGACTTGCCGGTAACGAGACTGAACAAGGTATTGGGATACCGACGATCGAGTCTCGGGCAAGTAACGTACCAATTGACAAAGGGAATTGTATACGGGGTTTGATCGAATCCTCGACATCGTGGTTGAACCGATGAAATCATCGTGGAACATGTGGGAGCCAACATGGGTATCCAGATCCCGCTGTTGGTTATTGACCGGAGAGTCGTCTCGGTCATGTCTGCATGTCTCCCGAACCAGTAGGGTCTACACACTTAAGGTTCGGTGACGCTAGGGTTATTAGGAAGACTTGTATGTGATTACCGAATGTTGTTCGGAGTCCCGGATGAGATCCCGGACGTCACGAGGAGTTCCGGAATGGTCCAGAGGTGAAGTTTTATATATGGGAAGTTGTCATGCGGACACCGGAAAGTTTCGGGGGCATATCGGTATTGTACCAGGGCCACCGGAGAGGTTCCGGGGGTCCATCGGGAGGAGCCACCCCTCTCGGAGGGCCACATGGGCCACAAGGGGCAGGGATCCAGCCCCTGGAGGGCTGGCCGCGCCCCCCACCTTGGGCCCATGCGCCTAGGGTTGGGGGGAAACCCTAGTTCGGGCGCCCCCCTTGCTTGGGGGGAAGTTCCCCCTCCCTAGCCGCCGCTCCCCCTCTAGATCCCATCTAGAGGGGCCGGACCCCCTTTCCCCTTCCCCTATAAATAGAGGGGTGAGGGGAGGGCTGCTAAACACAACCTAAGGCGCAGCCCCTCCCCTCCCCAACACCTCTCCTCCTCCGTTACGTGCTTGGCGAAGCCCTGTCGGAGTACTGCTGCACCAACACCACCATGCCGTCGTGCTGCCGTTGGAGCAATCTTCATCAACCTCTCCTTCCTCCTTGCTGGATTAAGACGGAGGAGACGTCGTCCGTCCCGTACGTGTGTTGAACGAGGAGGTGCTGTCCGTTCAGCACTTGGTCATCGGTGATCTGAATCACGGCGAGTACGACTCCATCATCACCCTTCCCTTGAATGCTTCCGCACTCGATCTACAAGTGGTATGTAGATGCAATCTATCTTCCATGACTCGTTTCTTAGATGAACTCATAGATGGATCTTGGTGAAATCGTAGGAAAATTTTAATTTTCTGCAACGTTCCCCAACACTAACTGGTTCTTTTATTTTCTTATACTAATGGAGCTTACGAGTTTTGTTTTGAGTTTTGTGTGGTTGAAGTTTTCAAGTTTTGGGTAACGATTCGATGGACAATGGAATAAGGAGTGTAAAGAGCCTAAGCTTGGGGATGCCCAAGGCACCCCAAGGTAATATTCAAGGACAACCAAGCAACTAAGCTTGGGGATGCCCCAGAAGGCATCCCCTCTTTTGTCTTTGTTCATCGGTAACTTTACTTGGAGCTATATTTTTATTTGCCACATGATATGTGTTTTGCTTGCAGCGTCAATTTCTTTTGTTAGTTTTTGCTTGCTGTTAGTTAGAATAATGTTTTGCATCTTTAGTTTCAATAAAAAGTCAAGGATAGCCTTTGCCATGCTTATTTTGCTAGTATACATGTTGCTGTTTGAAAAACAGAAAGTTTACCGCTGTTGCAAAAATTCCCTAGAAAAGGCAGAGAGTGGTATAATGTTGAATCTTTTTGCATACTGAGCTCTGATAAATTTATTAGAGTGGGAATTTTAGTTCATAATTTTTGGAGTCAGGGAAGTATTGATACTCTTGCATTCTTTACAGACTGTACTGTTTTGGCAGATTGCTGTTATGGTTGCATTGTTTGCATATGCTTGCTTGTTTAATGATTCTATTTGAAGATAGGATATTAAATATGCGGAGGAATTTAGTATTCAATGTTGAATAATAATTTTAGTGATTTGTTACAGTAGAAAATGATAAGGTTTTGCATTAGTTTATACTAACCTATCTCACGAGTTCTTATTGAGTTTGTTGTGAATGGAGCTTTTGATAAAAAGAGAAACCATGATACCAGAGGAATTAAGGAGACACAAAAGCTCAAGCTTGGGGATGCCCAAGGCACCCCAAGATAATATTTCAAGAAGTCTCAAGCATCTAAGCTTGGGGATGCCTCGGTAGGCATCCCACCTTTCTTCTTCAACAACTATCGGTTAGTATCGGTTGAGCCTAAGTTTTTGCTTCTTCACATGAGTTGTGCTATCCTTGCAATGTAGTTTTTCTTTAGCTTTGCTTGCTGTTTGAATAAGTATCAAGATCTGAAATTCTTTAATGAGAGAGACCCTTACACAAATTGGAATTTGCTAGAATACTCTATGTGCTTCACTTATATCCTTTTGAGCGTGATAATTTTTGCTCTAGTGCTTCACTTAGATCTTTTAGAGCACGGTGGTGGATTTGTTTTAAAGAAACTTGATCTCTCATGCTTCACTTAGATTATTTTGAGAGTCGTTAATAGCATTGTAATTTGCTTAATGTTAATATACTTGGTATTCAAGATATGTTAAACTTTCTTTTGAGTGCGTTGAATATTAAGATAAGTTTGATGCTTGATAATTGTTTTGAGATATGGAGGTGATAATATCAAAGTTGTGCTAGTTGAATAGTTGTGAATTTGAGAAATACTTGTGTTGAATTTTGCAAATCCCGTAGCATGCACGTATTGTTAAAGTTGTGTAACAAATTTGAAACATGAAGTGTACCAGGCTTGTGCATCCTTATGAGTGGCGGTCGGGGACGAGCGATGGTCTTTCCTACCAATCTCTCCCCCTAGGTTTTTGATGACCTCTAAATTTTTGCAATAAGTATATGCGTTCTTTTGACTAATGTTGAGTCCATGGATTATATGCACTCTCACCTTTCCGCCTTTGCTAGCCTCTTCGGTACCGTGCATTGCCCTTTCTCACATCGAGAGTTGGTGCAAACTTCGCCGGTGCATCCAAACCCCGTGATATGATACACTCTTTCACACATAAACCTCCTTATATCTTCCTCAAAACAGCCACCATACCTACCTATCATGGCATTTCCATAGCCATTCCGAGATATATTGCCATGCAACTTCCATCATCATCATCATGACATACATTACTTTTGTCATATTGCCATTGCATGATCATGTAGTTGACATCATATTTGTGGCAAAGCCACCATGCATTATTTTTCATACATGTCGCTCTTGATTCATTGCACCATCCCGGTACACCGCCGGAGGCATTCATATAGAGTCATATCTTGTTCTAGTTTCGAGTAGTAATTCATATGTTGTAATGAAAGTGTGATGATCATCATTATTAGAGCATTGCCCAAATAAAAAAAGGAAAGGCCCAAAAAAAGAAAGTCCCAAAAAATAAATAAAATAAAATAAAAAAAGGGGGCAATGCTACTATCTCTTTTCCACACTTGTGCTTCAAAGTAGCACCTTGTTCTTCATGTAGTGAGTCTCATATATTGTGCTTCAAAGTAGCACCATGTTTTTCATATAGTGAGTCTCATAAGTTGTCTTGTTCATACTAGTGGGAATTTTTCATTATAGAACTTGGCTTGTATATTCCTACGATGGGCTTCCTCAAATGCCCTAGATCTTCATGAGCAAGCAAGTTGGATGCACACCCACTAGTTTTCTTTTGTTGAGCATTCATAGCTCTAGTGCATCCGTTGCATGGCAATCCCTACTCCTTGCATTAACATCAATCGATGGGCATCTCCATAGCCCATTGATTAGCCTCGTCAATGTGAGACTTTCTCCTTTTTTGTCTTCTCCACACAATCCCCATCATCATATTCTATTCCACCCATAGTGCTATATCCATGGCTCACGCTCATGTATTGCGTGAAGGTTGAAAAAGTTTGAGATTATTTAAGTATGAAACAATTCCTTGGCTTTTCATCGGGGGTATAGAAGTTGGGAACATCTTTGTGTGACAAAAATGAAGCATAGCCTAACAATATGATTTTGTAGGGATGAACTTTCTTTTGCCATGTTATTTTGAGAAGACATGATTACTTTGGTTAGTATGCTTGAAGTATTATTATTTTTGTGTCAATATGAACTTTTGTCTTGAATCTTTCGGATCTGAATATTCATATCACAATTAATAAGATTTACATTGAAATTATGCCAAAGTATCACTCCGCATCAAAAATTCTTTTTTTATCACTTACCTACTCGAGGACGAGCAGGAATTAAGCTTGGGGATGCTTGATACGTCTCCAATGTATCTATAATTTTTGATTGCTCCCTGCTACTTTGTCTACTGTTTTAGGCAATATTGGGATTTATTATCCACTTTCATATTATTTTTGGGACTAACCTGTTAACCGGAGGCCCAGCCCAGATTTGCTGTTTTATGCCTATTTCAGTGTTTGGAGGAAAAGGAATATCAGACGGAGTCAAAACGGAACGAAATTAACTGGAGAAGTTAATTTTGGAAGGAAACCAACCAGATGGTCTTGGAATGCACGTCAGGGGATCCCCGGGCTGCCCACGAGGGTGGGGGGCACGCCCACGCCCCCCTACCTTGTGAGCCCCCTGGAGGTCTACCGACGTACCCCTTTCACCCATATATACCTACGTACCCTAAAACTTCCAGAACAGAAAATAGATCAGGAGTTTCGCCACCGCAAGCCTCTCTAGCCACGAAAAACCAATCGGGACCCTGTTCCGGCACCCTGCCGGACGGGGATCCCATCACCGGAGGCCATCTTCATCATCCCGACGCTATCCATGACGAGGAGGGAGTAGTTCACCCTCGGGGTTGAGGGTATGTACCAGTAGCTATGTGTTTGATCTCTCTCTCTCTCTCTCGTGTTCTCTCTCGTGTTCCTCTATGGCACGATCTTGATGTATCCCGAGCTTTGCTATTGTAGTTGGATCTTATGATGTTTCTCCCCCTCTACTCTCTTGTTATGAATTGAGTTTCCCCTTTTGAAGTTATCTTATTGGATTGAGTCTTTTATGAACACTTGATGTATGTCTTGCGTGGGATAACCGTGGTGACAATGGGTTATTCTATTGATCCACTTGCTGTATGTTTTGGTGATCAACTTGCGGGTTTCGTGACACTTGGGAACCTATGCATAGGGGTTGGCACACGTTCTTGACTCTCCAGTAGAAACTTTGGGGCACTCTTTGAAGTACTTTTATGTTGGTTGGATGAATCTGAGATTGTGTGATGCATATCGTATAATCATGCCCACGGATACTTGAGGTGACAATGGAGTATCTAGGTGACATTAGGGTTTTGGTTGATTTGTATCTTAAGGTGTTATTCTAGTACGAACTCTTTTATAGATCGATCCGAAAGAATAGCTTTGTGGTGGTTTCGTACCCGACCATAATCTCTATGTTTGTTCTCCGCTATTAGTGGCTTCGGAGTGACTCTTTGTTGCATGTTGAGGGCTTGTCATATGTTCTATCTATGATATTATTGTTGAGAGAACTTACACTAGTGAAAGTATGAACCCTAGGCCTTGTTTCCTATCATTGCAATACCGTTTACGCTCACTTTTACCACTTGTTACCTTGCTGTTTTTATTATTTCAGATTACAAAAACCTATATCTACTATCTATTTTGCACTTGTATCACCATCTCTTCGCCGAACTAGTGCACCTATACAATTTGCCATTGTATTGGGTGTGTTGGGGACACAAGAGACTTTTTGTTATTTGGTTGCAGGGTTGTTTGAGAGAGACCATCTTCATCCTATGCCTCCTACAGATTGATAAACCTTAGGTCATCCACTTGAGGGAAATTTGCTACTGTCCTACAAACCTGTGCACTTGCACGCCCAACAACATCTACAAGAAGAAGGTTGTGTAGTAGACATCATGCCCTGTCTTCCCGCACTTAAAACAAGTAACTTGACTTAGGTCTCTCTTGGCGGGTGTTTCTGGATTGGAGCGATTGTTGTTAGCTCCGTTCCCATTTCCATTATTAGTGCCATTGTGATTATGTGATTCTCCTCCAGTGTGGTTGTGACCTCTGTCGGTGTCAAAACCGGCGGATCTCGGGTAGGGGTCCCGGACTGTGCATCTAGGCGGATGGTAACAGGAGACAAGGGACACGATGTTTTTACCCAGGTTCGGGCCCTCTCGATGGAGGTAAAACCCTACTCCTGCTTGATTGATATTGATGATATGGGTAGTACAAGAGTGGATCTACCACGAGATCAAGGAGGCTAAACCCTAGAAGCTAGCCTATGGTATGATTGTTGTAATGGTTGTGTTGTCCTACGGACTAAAACCCTCCGGTTTATATATACACCAGAGAGGGCTAGGGTTACACAGAGTCGGTTACAATGGTAGGAGATCTACATATCTGTATTGCCAAGCTTGCCTTCCACAACAAGGAAAGTCCCATCCAAACACAGGACGGAGTCTTCAATCTTGTATCATCATAGTCTTGGAGTCCGGCCGATGATGATAGTCCGGCTGTCCGGACACCCCCTAGTCCAGGACTCCCTCAGTAGCCCCCGAACCAGGCTTCAATGACGATAAGTCCAGCGCGTATATAGTCTTCGGTGTTGCAAGGCGGGTTCTCCTTTAAGTTCCATGTACCTGCCGAACAGTGTCCGGCTTCCTTATCAATGTTGCGCTTCTTGGCTTCCACGCCCAATAATGGCCTTCTTCCACGCGTCGCACGAATGCGAAAAGACAGGGTATCTTTTATGTTTTACCCCCTAGTTGCGCAAGTAATCTGCCTATAAGAAAGGCAAGAATCCAGATCCAAATCACACCATCTTCCTTCCGCGAGTACTCATCGGAGCACTTCTGACCAAAGATCCATTCCATCATGGACCGTCGACGCGGCTCCTCCTCTCGCGCCCCCAGCCCTCTGCTAGGAGATTGGAGGAGATGTTCTGTCCCGCACAACGAGCTGGTGACGCTCCAAGCGGAGGGATATCTCCCTCCGGCCTTCATGGTTCCGGTTCGAGCCGGGCTGGCCACCTACAAAGGTGGGAAGCAAGCGGAGGCTACCCCAAGTCCCAACAAAGGGGAGCGGGTATGCTTCGTCCCCTATCTGATAAGGGGGCTCAGATTTCCTATACATCCGTTCCTCCGCGGGCTCCTGGAGTTCTATGGACTCCAGCTCCATCACCTCACGCCCGCGTCTATCCTGCATATCGCGGGTTACGTAGCTCTTTGCGAGCTATTTCTAGGCGTCGAGCCCCATTTTGCGCTGTGGAAGAGGTTGTTCTGCCTTGTACCCCTCTCTCACGAGGGGTCCATATATCAAGTGGGCGGTGCTGAAATATGGCGCATTGCCGGGACCGGATATCCATCCGGAACCCCTAAGAAGGCATCCGAAGACTGGCCTTCAGAATGGTTTTACATAGAAGACGCTCCGCTGCCGGACCCTGTTCGGATCGGCCTCCCGGAGTTTAGTAATGCTGCTCTGAAGAAACGCCTTAGCTGGCGCCCACGGAGCCCCCAGCTGGAGGAAGACAAGAGCGTCCATTATTTGATGGGCCGGATAAGGTTACTGGCCCATTCCGGGTTGACCATGATTGGAGTCATGGCAACGTGCATTATGCGGGGGGTGCAACCGCTGCAATACAGGGGCCACCCTATGTGGGACTTCAACAGGGAGGACGATGCCACCCGTCATGGCCGCAAAGGGCCGGGATCGGCCGAAGACCTGGCGAAGATCTTGTCCGGCCTGTACAAGGGGGAGAAGGAGGATTTCCTCTAGACGAGCCCGTTGAATGGGTTCTCCATGAATAACCCTCAGCGTTGGGTAAGCGAACACTTTGTGTGCCCGACCCATGCTTTCAAAGTTTAAGTTTCTTATATTATGCTATCGACGCAGGAGCTGCGTCGGGTTGTGGAGGGCATGCTTAGTCCAGCTCCGCAACCCAAGGATCCAGAGAGATCCCAGGATCCGGCCTCCGAAGAGGACCCAGACATAAAGGTGGAGCTAATCGATGGGGTGTTCCACCAACTCAGCATGGATAATGCTTTAGTTGCCATTACGGCTGACTACCCCGGCCTATATCCGGCTTCCTAGGTGATTGTGACCGAAGTCCTGACACCATTATTTCTTCCCTGCTCATTTCTGACCACCGTATACAATGGTGTTTTGCAGGAGGCGCCTTCAAGGCGGGAAGCCGAGCCCGCGGCGGCTGACCAACAAGGGTCAGTCCGGCCCAGTAGGCGGAAGAGGAGCGCGACGCGGATTGAAACATCGCCGCAAAGGTATAGCTCACGCTTCGTTATTTAGAGCAACGTTCCTAGGAAGTGTTTGAATGCTCATGACTTTTGTAGGAGAAAAAGCGCCCGTCGGACTGCGGGCGTAGAGGTTGCCAACCCAGCCTCTACCAGCCAGGCTCCAGCACCTCGTCTGGAGGGGGAGGCGAGCGCTAGGCGCGAGACGGATACTCCTCCAACGGAGGATGCCGACAGACTGTCCGCCACCAAGTCTGAGGTGGAGAGCGCCATGAACCACAGGCGCCGCCGGACAGTTTTTCGTGACGCGTGCTTCTCCCCTGAGGCGTTGGATGCCTTTAACGCGGGGGACGCGCACCTCCGTGCTGCTCAAGATGGTTTAACCAGAGCCATGGAGCAGTATGTAAAAGACATACGGGTAAGAGATTTTAATAGTTGTATATGCCAGTAGCCCCCGAGACTTAAAGTAGTTATATTAACTAATTTGAGGATCAATTGAAATGCAGGATCTTACAAAGAAGAATACCCGGCTGTCTCAGGAGTTGCAAGAGTGTAAGGCCCAACTTGAGGCCGCACTGGCTGCCGCAGGAGGAAACACAGGGACCCCTCCTGGTAACACATTTTTTTTAAAAAGGTAAGTGGTGTGAGGCGTGTGCGCAAGTCTAATAATGACATTGCAGGTGCTGCCGGACAGGATCCGGATAGGCAAGAACTACTGCGCCAGCTGAAGGCCGGCGAGAGGGTGCTGACGAGGGTGCAGCAGGAAAGGAACAAGCTCCAGGATGCCCACACCCAGCTTGGAGAAGAGCTGAAAGGTGTTCGGGCCGAGCTGTCTGGCTCCGTTAAGGAGAATCAGCGGCTTTGTCGTAGCATCTATAGTAAGTGCTTGAGCGAACTCCTTTGAAAAGAAGAGTTCGGTGAGGAAGTCAATTGACAAAATATGTCTGTAGGTGTACTCACAGGTCGCCCTGCGGAGGAGATGCCCGTATCAACGGGTGATCAACTTCTCGAGCTGGTGCAACTGCTCGAACGAGTTCGGTAGGCAATGAGCGGCGTCGTCCAGGCTTTATGGCCATCCCTCTCCCTACCCAAGGGCCTTGGAGAGTTTGCGGAGAAGCTTCAGGGAGTGCGGCAGCGCTTCCGTTTATGGAAGATTTCGGCCTGCCGCCAAGGTGCCAGGGAGGCCTGGGCCATGGTGAAGACGCGGTACAAGAAGGCGGATCCCAACCACATGGCCGAGGTCGGACCTGTGGGGCCCGATGGGAAGGAGATCCCTGTGAGTTTAGTATACGGCCAAGTAGAGTTGGCCGCTAAATTTTCCCAACGGGACTGTAAATTAGACAGCCTGTTAGACGGGATTGAGGAAGAATACAGTCAGTCGATTTGACAATGTATTTTAAAATGACATGTAAAATGCCTTCTAGCCGGATTGTAGATCGTTTGTCTTTGCCGACCTTTTTGCTTCAACCTCGGGACCCTAGAGTCCGGAGTGTGTCCAAATGCCTTCTCGGTTAAGAAACAACCGGGGAATGCATGGAGACCAGGCGTAGGGGTTATTAGTGCTTTATCAGACAAGTGCCCAACTAGTTATGTTATATTACATGGTTAGTAGGAAACATCTTCCAGGGAGAATAGTTCCGTTAAGGGTTCCTTTCCCTGGGAGGCATGCCCTAAAGTGCATGTCCGGACTGCGAAAAGAGCAGGAAAACATCTGGGGGCAGATAAATAAATAGGTGAAAAATCATCTTTCAAGTCACCGACCGAGTATTCCCTTAAGAACGCTAGCTTTCGACTTCACCCAGTCTGAGGTACACATCCCGCTGACCCGACAGTAACAATCGCTGAGGTGCTCCCTTTACCTCCTAGCCGAACAATCGGGAACGTAGGGGTAAGCACAGGAGCCAGGCAACCCAGCTTGGCCAAAACTTAAGTCATATCGATGCATATAATGGTGAATAAAAGGTACACGTGGAAGTGTGACACGTGTGCTGGGCATGAAGCCCTTATAATTAAGCTTCTGGTAAAGAAGCCCCCAGGTATAATGAGTGCGGATAGCACATCAATTGTGTGCGAACAATGCGCAAGTAGGCCTTTTAGGGCTTTTATGAACAGGGTTGAGAGAAAAAAGAGAAACAAAAGGCAGCTGAAGTGTAAAAATTTGGACGGGGGAAGGGGACGAACTCTTAGTCCGGCACTAGGCATAGAATCTTCGGAGGCGGGCTGCGTTCCATGGGTTCGGCTCGAGTCGGTTGTCCGACGCATTTCGCAGATGGTACGCCCCGCCAGTCAAGACTTGATCGATAATGAAGGGGCCTTCCCATTTGGGCTTGAGCTTGTCCTTTTTCTTGTCCGACAGGCGTAGAACTAGTTCGTGAACATTGTAGGTTTTAGCCCGTACTTCTCTGCTTTGGTATCTTCGAGTCTGCTGCTGATAGAATGCGGAACGAGCCTTGGCGGCGTCATGTTCTTCCTCCAATGCATCCAAGCTGTCCTGCCGATCCAACTCGGCTTCTCTTTCTTCGTACATGCGCACTCGAGATGAGTCATGAATAATGTCGCAGGGCAGAACTGCCTCTGCGCCGTATACCATAAAGAATGGTGTGAATCTGGTAGTACGGTTGGGCGTCGTCCGCAGCCCCTAGAGTACGGAGTCTTGCTCCTCTACACAGTGCGTGTCCGATTTCGTCAGGGACCGCACTAGCCTGGGTTTGATGCCGCTCATTATTAGACCATTTGCTCGCTCCACTTGAACGTCGGTTTGAGTATGATAGACTGAAGCGAAATCGATCTTAATGCCCATAGTTTTGCACCATGATTTAACCTCGTGGGCGGTGAAGTTCGTGCCGTTATCGGTAATGATGCTGTGGGGGAAACCATATCGGTGTACAACCTCGGATATGAAGTCTATCACTGGTCCGGACTCTGCCGTTTTAACTGGCTTGGCCTCTATCCATTTGGTGAATTTGTCCACCATGACCAATAGGTACCTTTGCTTGTGGGTTCCCCCTTTAAGGGGTCCGACCATGTCAAGCCCCCAGACCGCGAACAGCCAGGTAATGGGTATAGTTTTGAGGGCGGTGGGTGGAATATGGCTCTGATAAGCAAAGAGCTGACAACCGACGCATCTTTGGACTAAGTCCTGAGCATCTGCCCGGGCCGTCGGCCAATAAAATCCTGTTCGGAATGCCTTTCCTACAAGGGCCCGAGCTGCGGCGTGGTGTCCGCCTAGTCCGGCATGAGATTCAGCCAGAAGGTCTCGCCCTTCCTCTTCAGAGATGCACCTTTGAAGGGCTCCGGTTGTGCTTTTCTTATAAAGTTCTCCCTCATGGACCTTGTAGGCTTTAGATCACCGAACTATGCAGCGGGCCTCATTTTGGTCTTCGGGGAGTTCCTGCCTAAGCAAGTAGGCTAGGAATGGCTCTGTCCACGGGGCGATTACTGCCATTATGTCGTGGGCTGAAGGTGTTATTTCATCGGCTGAATCGCCGATTATGTTAGATTGTTCCGTGTCGGTTGGTGCGGCTGCTTCCGGTTTGTTATTTCCGGACTCCTCTTCCCATAGTACGGATGGCTTAAAGAGCCGTTCTAGGAAGATGTTTGGAGGGACAGCGTCACGTTTTGCGCCGATGCGTGCCAATATGTCGGCTGCTTGGTTATTATCCCGGGCTACGTGGTGGAATTCAAGTCCTTCGAACCGAGCTGACATTTTAACGATAGGCTGCCATTTTTGGATCCTTGGCATCAAAGTCTCCATTTACTTGGGATATTGCAAGGTTTGAATCCCCGCGCACCTCTAGGCGTTGAATGCCCATGGAGATTGCCATCCGGAGGCCATGTAAAAGGGCCTTGTATTCAACTGTGTTGTTGGAGTCCGTGTACATTATCTAAAGTACGTATTGGACTGTGTCCCCGGTTGGGGACGTCAATACGACACCAGCCCCCAATCCGGCCAACATTTTAGAGCCGTCGAAGTGCATAATCCAATTGGAGTATGCGCCGTACTCTTTAGGGAGTTCGGCTTCGGTCCATTCAGCGACAAAGTCAGGCAAAACTTGCGACTTTATAGCTCGTCGACGTTTGTAAGTTATATCAAATGGTAAGAGCTCAATGGCCCATTTTGCAATCCTGCCCATCGCGTCGCGGTTGTTTATAATGTCGTTGAGGGGTACTTCGGAGGCCACTGTTATCGAACACTCTTGAAAGTAGTGTCGGAGCTTCCGGGATGCCATGAACACCGCATACGCTATCTTCTGATAGTGCGGGTAACGGGATTTGCAAGGAGTTAAGACAGTGGATACGTAGTACACTGGTTTTTGAAGAGGGAATTTGTGCCCTTCTGTCTCTCGTTCGACGACGAGTACCGCGCTTACAACTTGATGTGTTGCCGCGATGTATAACAACATTGGTTCGCCCTGGTTAGGCGCAGCCAGGACCAGATTTGTTGCCAATATGGCTTTTATTTCTTCGAGTCCAGCAGTGGGAGCATCCGTCCACTCGAAGTGTTCGGTGCGCCTGAGGAGGCGATAGAGGGGCAATGCCTTTTCTCCCAAACGGGAGATAAAGCAGCTTAGAGCCGCCATGCATCCAGTCAATTTTTGTATCTGCTTGAGGTCTTTTGGGATATCCAGTTGTGACAGAGCTCGGATCTTGGCTGGGTTTGCTTCAATTCCTCTACCGGATACAATGAAGCCCAGGAGCTTTCCGGCTGGTACGCCGAAAACGCATTTTTCCGGATTCAGCTTGATGTCATATGCTCGGAGGTTGTCGAATGTGAGCCTCAAATCGTCTACTAGGGTTTCGACGCGTTTGGTTTTGACGACTACGTCATCTACGTATGCCTCTACCGTTTTGCCGATCTGGGTAGCCAGACATGTCTGAATCATGCGCTGATATGTTGCGCCGGTGTTTTTGAGTCCGAAGGGCATCGTGTTGAAACAGAATGGTCCATATGGAGTGATGAATGCCGTTGCGGCTTGGTCCGCTTCCTCCATCTTGATCTGATGGTAGCCGGAGTATGCGTCCAGGAAGCACAATGAATCGTGCCCCATGGTAGCATCGATTATTTGGTCGATGCGGGGGAGGGGGAAGGGATCCTTTGGGCAGGCCTTATTGAGGTCTTTAAAATCGAGGCATAGGCGCCAGGATTTGTCTTTCTTTGGTACCATTACCAGGTTTGCTAGCCAATCCGGATGTTTGATGTCTCTGATGAATCCAGCTTCCAATAGTTTGGCTAGTTCTTCTCCCATTGCCTGTCTTTTGGGTTCGGAGAATCGTCGAAGAGCCTGTTTGACTGGCTTGAACCCTTTTAGGATGTTTAGGCTATGTTCTGCCAATCTGCGTGGGATTCCCGGCATATCTGAAGGGTGCCAGGCAAAAATGTCCCAATTTTCCCGAAGGAATTCTCACAGTGCGGCGTCTACATCAGGGTTCAACTGTGCCCCGATGGAGGCCGTCTTTGTCGGGTCCGTTGGGTGGACCTGGAATTTTACTATTTCGTCCGCTGGTTTAAGGGAGGTGGACTTTATCGAGTATCACATCATCCCTATTCACCGTAGAGCGCAGCGCGGTGAGTTCTTCCGCCGCTAGGGCTTCAGATAGTGCCTCCAGGGCTAATGCGGCTGTCTTGTTTTCGGTGCGGAGTGCTATGTCCGGATCACTAACGAGAGTGATTATTCCGCCGGGCCCAGGCATTTTGAGATTCATGTACCCGTAATGGGGTACGGCTTGAAAAATTGTGAATGCCTCTCGTCCTAAGATAGCGTGATATCCGCTGTTGAACGGGGCCACTTGGAACGTGACTTCTTCGGACCTGTAATTGTCCGGCGAGCCGAACACCACATCGAGTGTGATTTTTCCGGTGCAGCGCGCTTCTTGGCTAGGGATTATTCCTCTGAAGGTTGTGCTGCTTCGCTCAATGCGGCTCCAGTCTATTTCCATTTTTTGAAGAGTTTCCTCGTAGATGAGGTTTAATCCGCTGCCGCCATCCATGAGTACCTTGGTAAGTCGAGAGCCGTCCACTATTGGACTAAGGACCAATGCGGTTGGTGCTCGGGCTGTTCAGTATTTAGGTTCATCGTTGGCGTTGAAGGTGATGGCTGTGTCGCTCCATGGATTTGTTGTTGCTACTTGGTAGACTTCGGCGAGGCCGTGGATTGTTCGTTTCCGCATATTATTTGATGCAAAAGTCTCGAAGACTGTTGATACCGTACCGGTATTGTTGGAGTGGTTTTCCGGGCTAGAAGCTCCTCGCCACTTTTGGCCACCTGCCGTAATATCCAACATGCTCGAAGGCTATGTGTTGGGGTGGTGCCCTCTATACTGTGAACTTTACAAGGTCCGCTAACCCATCCCTCCATTACGGTTCCATGCCCTTTATGGGGTTTTTGCTTCTTGGTTTTTGTACCTGGTGCCTGAGTGTAATGCACCCTTTTGTTGCGGACTAGGGTTGTATTCGGGGCCGGATTGTCCCAAAACTTATTTTCGATTTTCCGGAAACTCTCCATCGCACAGTACTTTCGTACTATGGACGCTAGGTCGGCGAAGCGTGTAATTTCACGACGGCTGATGGCGTTCAAGATTCCCTTGTCCATGCAATTATTGCAAAAAATTGAGATTGCATTTTCTCTCGGCAGTCCTTTATCCTGTCCATAACCAGGAGGAATCTGGCCCAGTAGTGATGTACTGTTTCAGCGGGCTCTTGCTGGATTAGAGATAGATCGCATATGTCTGGGCGGGTGGGTGGAATTAAGTCCGGAACCCTACCCATCTCGAGGCTCAAGGGACGAGAAGTTTCCAAATTTGGAAGCTTGGATTGCTGGATGTTGTCCGATGAGTCCGGTCCGATGCCTGACTTGAGGTTCAGTGCTTGATCGAAGTCCTTCCCTCCACGGGAATCCGGCATGGAGGGTTCGGGAGCCCGGACATGACTAGTTTGCAATACAGGCGGAGAGTCGCCGCGTTGTTCCTCTACCACTGCAACGTGGTGGGTAACCTGGGGAGAGTTAATCTCTCTCAGATCAGTTTTAAGCCCAATCTGATTGTAGTCTGTAGCGACTCCTAGGGCGGCGATGCGATCCAAGAGCTCGTTTACGGACGAGAGCTCTATTGGATCCAGCCGCTCGGCGAATTCCGAGCTGACGTGAAGATTGCTTTTGACGACCTGAGAGGTCGTTGTCGAAGCGGTGGCCGAACAAGCGGTCATGAGAAAACCACCTAGCCGGATAGTTTGGCCGGCGGCCAAGGCTCCTTTGACGAACATACCGTCCTTGAAGACGGGAAGAGGCATCCTTCCTATCGGCGACGGCACAGAGGAACTATCAATGAAAGCACCAATGTCGGTGTCAAAACCGGCGGATCTCGAGTAGGGGGTCCCGGACTGTGCGTCTAGGCAGATGGTAACAGGAGACAAGGGACACGATGTTTTTACCCAAGTTCGGGCCCTCTCGATGGAGGTAAAACCCTACTCCTACTTGATTGATATTGATGATATGGGTAGTACAAGAGTGGATCTACCACAAGATCAAGGAGGCTAAACCCTAGAAGCTAGCCTATGGTATGATTGTTGTAATGGTTGTGTTGTCCTACGGACTAAAACCCTCCGGTTTATATAGACAACGGAGAGGGCTAGGGTTACACAGAGTCGGTTACAATGGTAGGAGATCTACATATCCGTATTGCCAAGCTTGCCTTCCACACCAAGGAAAGTCCCATCCGGACACGGGACGGAGTCTTAAATCTTGTATCTTCATAGTCTTGGAGTCCGGCCGATGATGATAGTCCGGCTGTCCGGACACCCCCTAGTCCAGGACGCCCTCAACCTCCATGGTTATGAACGAGTCCTCCCGAATTCGGGGTTAAACGAGGCTTCTGCTGAGCTCCTGAATTATACTTCCCTTGTCCATACTTCCTCTTACGGCTCTGTAAGTGCATCTAGTGCCCCTTAGTGATTTTGGTGTATTGAAGACTTATAGGTTAAGGGACTAATGCGTTTGTGAGTGTACACAGGTCTATAAGTCTATGAGGAGTTTGATATTTATAGAGAAAGTCGACCCCTAAAAATGAAGTTCTTCGACTGAAGACTTTGATATTCTGAAGACTTTCTGAAGACTTTGAAAGTGAAGAAATTGGTGTGACCTTGAAGACTTGGTATTCATTTGAGGAACATGAAGCGTGAAGACTTTTGTTTTCGTAGTTTCATTTTCTCTTTCTTGAGTCATAGGAAACACCGTACTGTTAAAGGGGGTCGAGGAAATACTAAGGAAAAATTTCCATGTGATGCTCAACTCAAAATCCTACACCTACCAATCCCTTCGAGTGAAGCCTTTGGAAATCTCATATAGTTCAGTCACTTTCTTCAGTGACAGAGACGAAGTTCTTCTGTTCGCTGATGAATTTGTTCTGACTGAGGAGTTAGGAATTCGCTAGTGCGAATTGCCTACACAGTGAGGAACATGATAGCCCTGAGGAATTTGAGAGTCAAATTTCCGACCGTTGCTGTGCTGCGCACCAGCTGTCCCAAAATATCCTATCCACCTAACGGTCATATCATTGAAGGGCATTTATGTCTTATCATGTCAGGCTGCTCCCTAGGTTATAAATAGCCGCCCCCTACAACCATTAGCTGGTTGGCTGCTCCGAGAGAACTTGACACTTGTCATTTGAGAGCAACCCATCCTCCGAGGACTTTGAGCGAAAATCATCAAGTGAGGAAAACCCAAAACCAAACCCCCACAAACCCAAAGTGATTGAGCATCACTGAAGAAATTGATCCTGTGTGGATCCGACGCTTGTTACCTTTGAAGATTGTGCTTCTTCCAGACGGTTAGGCGTCATGGTCTAGAGAATCCAAGAGGAATTGTGGATCACCGAGTGACCAAGTCTGTGAAGGTTTGGAAGTCGCCTGAAGACTTACCATGAGTGATTGGACGAGGTCTGCGTGACCTTAGTTCAAGGAGAATACGGTGAGGACTGGGTGTCCTGAGCTGCATGCTCAGTGACTGGGTGTCTGGGACTGTGTGTCCTCGAGTTTAAATACTCAGCCGCTCCAACCAGACGTACAACTGAGACAGTAGTTGGAACTGGTCTACCAAATCATTGTCTTCACCAACTTAACTGGTTCTATTTCCTCAACCCTTTCATTTCCTCATTACTGTGTTGAGTGTTTGTTCATATCTGTGTTTGAAGACTTTGACTGAAGACTTTCTCAATTTCCTCAGTTCAATTTCTTCAGTCTGTTTGTCTTCATCTTGTGTTATCCTGTGATTACGCTTTCTGTACTCTGTGCTAGTCTTCATTTCATCATGATAACCATGCTTGTATTCTGTTATGCTTACTTCTGAGTACTTATTCCGCTGCTAGTAGTTCTTTGCTAAGGAATTTCCTCAACGGCAAATTCCTCATAGAAGAATTCATAAAAATCGCCTATTCACCCCCCTCTAGTCGATATAACGCACTTTCAATTGGTATCAGAGCAAGGTACTCGCTTGTTCTGTGTGATTTTGGTTTAACCACCTGGAGTTTTAGTTATGTCGACCGCAGGTATGATCAAGGCCTCGGCTGGGTGTCCTACCTTTGATGGGACGGACTACCCCTACTGGAAGAACAAGATGCGAATGCATCTTGATGAAATTGACAATGATCTCTGGTATGTTGTGGAAAATGGTGTTCCCTCTGTCTCACCCTCACTGAATGCTACCGACGTGAAGAGATTCAAGCAACTCGATTCTCAAGCGAAGAATATCATATGTGGCCATCTGAGTAAAGGACAGTATGGAAGAGTGAGTGCTTTGGGAACTGCTAAGCTTATCTGGGATAGGCTGTCCAAAGTGAATGAAGGAGTCTCAACTCAGCGTGACTCTCGAGTTGATGTTCTTCGGAATCTCTTCAACCGCTTCAAAAGACTCGACAATGAAAATGTCCAACAAACCTTTGATCGCCTCACTGAAATCTCAAATGAGCTTCAAGCCCTCGGTGCCACTGACATCACTGACCATGAGGTGGTGAAGAAACTGTTGCAATCGCTTGATTCCTCATTTGATACTCTGGGACTGATGATACAAGAACGGGCTGACTACAAGTCTCTTGATCCCGCCGATATCCTCGAAAGGCTAAATACTCACGAGTTCCAGCTTGCTGAAAAGAGAGATCTCTATGGTTCGAGCTATGGCAAACCACGTGCCCTGAAGGCCAAGGCTGTGTCTGACTCTGAATGTGAGGATTCTGGTAGTAGCCTTGGTGATCCTGAAGAATTGAGACAGGAGCTAGCACTGCTCGTGAAGAAATTCCAGAAGTTCTCAAGATGTGGTCGCTTTGGAAAATCCTCAAGAAGCAGTGATTCCTCATCCAGTGACTATAAGAGAAGGCTGTGCCACAAATGCAAGAAACCTGGTCACTATATTCAAGATTGTCCTCAGTGGGAAAAGGAATTGAAGAAGAAGAAATACAAGGATTACAGTTATGAAGATGCGAAGAAGAAGAAGAAATCATCAAAATCTTCATCATCAAAATCCTCGAAGTCTTCATCTCACAAGAAGAGCAGCTCCAAGAAGTCTCGGGCATTCATTGGCAAGGAAATGGACTCTGAAGCTGAATCTGAGGAACATGAAGAAGAGGAGGCGTCTGAAGAATCTGAATCTGGTGTGGCGAGTCTGGCTTTCGCTACTGCTTTTGTCAGCAAGTCCATCTTCAACACTGAAGAAACTGACCTCACCGACAAGCCTGACAAAGTTAATGATGACTACGCTCCCACCTATTGCTTGATGGCAAAAGGTGCAAAGGTACTCAAATACACCTCCTCTGAATCTAGTGAAAATGAATCTGATGAGGATCTCAAGCCCAGCTACTCTAAACTTGCCAAGATTGCTATAAAACAATAAAGGGCTTTTGAAAAGGTTCAAAACATGCTAGACAAAAGTGATGATATGTTGGGTGAAGAAATGGATCGCACTAAAGCCCTGACTGAAAATTTTCAGAGACTTCAGTCTAGGTTTGATAACCTTCAAGGTCATCATAACTCTCTCTTATCTGATCATGGGAAACTTTCTTATGAATTTCTTCAAAGAAAGCAAGATCTTGAGAAGCTAAGAGTGAGTTATGAAGATCTTCAGAAGGAGCGCGATTCATTACTAGCTCAACAAATCATCGCTTCTCAGGAAGAATTTGTTCCTCCATGCTTAAAGTGCATTGAACGTGAATCTGCTAATTCTTCACCTGAATGTTCAAACGCTTCAACTGTTACAAATTCTTCACCTGCCTCTGCTATCACTAATTCCTCATCTGAGGACATTGCTAGTATCACTGACGATGCAGGGCTGAAGGAATTGTACATGACAGGCATGTACAAAAGCCTCAAAGGGCATCAGACTCTTTGTGATGTGCTTAAAAAGCAGATCCTCAACAGAAACCCTAGGAAAGAGGGTATTGCCTTTGAGAGGAAACTCAATGCTGATGGAACATATTGGAAGCCTGAGCAGTACCCCAAAACATCATGGGTTGCTGCAAAGGGACCTCCAGTTGATCCATCTAACTTATCTGGCTTTACATGTGAATCTCCTCATTCTTCTGATGAGTCATTTGACTCCAACTATAAACTGTTCAAAAATCAGAATGGTGAAGTATTTGCTAGATATGTTGGCACTAACTGCAGGAATGGGTCTCCTATGAAGAAAATCTGGGTTCCCAAGAAGTGCCTCAAAAGTCTTCAGGTGAATGTCCTCATGACACCACCTGTGAAGAACAGGAACCCTAGATCAAATTCTTCATATGGATCCAAGTCCTCATACGGACCAAATTCCTCACGTGGATCAAATTCCTCAAAAGGATCAAAGTCCTCATATGATTATCATCGTGCTAACAACTCTGTTTCGCAGGGTAGAGCTAAGGGCTATGAATATGTGCATTATTCTTCAAACCATTCTGTTCATAAGTCCTCGAAGGATTTCTCTGCTTATTCATATGCTTACCCTAACCCCTCTTATGTGAAACGAAATGGTATGGTGCTCGCAGAGTGATGAACTCTTTGCCACCCCTTCAGATGTGGGTGGTGAAGAAAAAGAACTAATCTCTTCTGCAGGATCAGGTCTCCAGACGTGCTTTAACGTCTAAAGAATTTGCTGGGGACCTGACAAAATTGCCTGAAAGGACGCAGGCGAATCATGATGAAATGAACCTTCATTTCACACGTCCTCATACTGCTATATCTATTTACTGATTGATGAAATTCATCTGATGAACTTAATATCATATTCTTCATTGATGAAGCATATGAGATTGTAAGATACACTAATTCATCTGCAGGATGATCAATCTAAAGCCAGTGAGTGGGTCCTTGATAGTGGATGTACGAATCACATGACTGGTGACAAGAATCTATTGATGGATGCTCCCTTATCACCGTCACATCTAAAGCATATCATCTTTGCTGACAAAGGCAAAAGTCAGGTATTGGGTCTTGGTAACGTTGCAATCTCTAAGGATAAACACATGGACAAAGCCATGCTTGTTGGGTCCTTAGGATACAACCTCATGTCAGTCTCAATGCTTTGTGATCTTGATATGGTTGTGTTCTTTGGCAAGTATCGCTGTGTTGTGATTATGGAAGCTGACAATTCCAAAGTCTTCGAAGGCTTTAGGAGAGGAGATATGTATATTGTTGATTTCTCTACAGGACCACAACCAGCCGTGTGTCTACTTGCAAAAGCTTCAGAAGGCTGGCTATGGCATTGACGACTTGGTCATGCAGGCATGAGGAATTTGCACATGCTTGCGAAGAAGAAGCATGTCATTGGCATTGAGAATGTCAAATTCCTCAAGGATCACTTATGCGGAGCCTGTGAAGCTGGAAAAATGACCAAGGCCAAGCATCCAGCAAAGACTATCATGACCACTACTCATCCATTCGAATTGCTTCACATGGACCTCTTCGGACCTAATCATTACTCAGCAGTCACTAACGATGCATCTCTATATGGTTTTGTCATTGTTGATGATTACTCTCGATATACATGGGTACACATTGTTACTTACAGACATGAAGTGCAGGAAGTCTTCAAATGATTTTCTTCGAGGGCTTCAACCAACTTTGGTGTGAAGATCAAGCACATCAGAAGTGACAATGGAACTGAGTTCAAGAATTCCAGTCTTGATGACTATCTTGATGAACTTGGTATTACTCATGAGTTATCTGCTCCCTATACTCCTCAGCAAAATGGCGTCGTGGAGCGCAAGAACAAAACTCTAGTTGAGATGGCTCGCACTATGCTTGATGAATACAAAACGCCTCAGCATTTTTGGATTGATGCAATTGATACTGCGTGCCACATCATCAACAGAGTATATCTTCACAAATTCTTCAAGAAGACGGCCTATGAACTCCTCACTGACAAGAAACCCAATGTGAGTTATTTCAAAGTCTTCGGTGCTAAATGTTGGATTAGAGATCCACACCACAATTCTAAATTTGTACCGAAAGCACATGAAGGTTTTATGCTTGGTTACGGAAAGGACTCGCACACCTACAGAGTCTTCAACATTGTTCTTCACAAGATTGTTGACACTGTAGATGTGCGGTTCGATGAAACTAATGGCTCGCAAAGAGAGAACCTACCTTCTGTGTTAGATGAACCAGCACCTGAGGATTCTATCAAGTTCAAGGCAACTGAGGATGTCATTCCTACTGAAGAATCTGCTGAAGAATTCATTCAAGTTCATGAAGAACGTCGAGCTGATGCACCTGAAGAAAATGCCAAGGAAAATGGTGCTGAAGAAAATGCTGATCAAAATCCTCAGAGACAACCAGCTCATCCTCGCATTGCAAAAGAAGTGCAAGTGGAGAAGATCATCAATGACATTAGAGCACCAGGTCCTCTCACACGCTCAAAAGCTTCACATTTATCTAACTTTTGTGGGCACTATGCTTTTGTCTCTATCACAGAGCCCACTAAGGTAGATGAAGCATTTCTGGAGCCGGAGTGGATTCAGGCTATGCAAGAAGAATTACATCAGTTCGAGCTTAACAATGTCTAGGAACTAGTCAAACGTCCAGATCCTCGCAAGCATAATATCATTGGCACAAAGTGGATCTACCGCAAGAAGCAAGATGAAAATGGCCTTGTGGTGAGGAATAAGGCACGACTGGTAGCTCAAGGCTACACACAGGTTGAAGGAATTGATTTCGATGAAACTTTTGCACCTGTTGCTAGACTTGAGGCTATTCACATATTACTTGCTTATGCTAACCATCATGATATCATCTTATATCAAATGGATGTGAAAAGTGCATTCCTCAATGGTAAGCTTGAGGAAGAAGTATATGTTGCTCAACCCCCAAGTTTTGAAGATCCAAAGAATCCTGACAAAGTCTTCAGACTGAATAAGGCCCTCTATGGCCTTAAGCAAGCCCCTCGGGCGTGGTATGATACATTGAAGGAATTCTTCGTGAAGAATGGCTTCACACCCGGTTCACTCGACCCTACTCTCTTTACTAAGTCTTATGATGGTGAACTGTTTGTGTGCCAAATATATGTTGATGATATTATCTTTGGCTGTACTGACCAACGTTATAGTGATGAATTTGCCTATATGATGAGTGAAGAATATCAAATGTCTATGATGGGAGAGTTGAAATTCTTCTTAGGTCTTCAAATTCGTCAGCAGCGCAATGACATATTCATATCTCTGGAGAAATACCTCAAAGATGTACAGAGGAAATTCGGCATGCAAGATTGCAAAGGCGTCAAAATTCCTATGCCCACAAATGGCCATCTATGCACTGATGAAAATGGTATTGACTTCGATCACAAGGTATACCGCTCCATGATTGGTTCTTTATTGTACTTTTGTGCATCTAGGCCAGATATAATGCTTAGTGTTTGCATGTGTGCCCGATTTCAAGCTGCACCGAAGGAATCACACCATAAGGCTGTGAAGCATATTCTTCGATATCTAGCTCACACACCAACACTAGGATTATGGTACCCCAAGGGCTCTGCTTTTGATCTCATTGGATATTCTGACTCTGACTATGCTGGTGATCGTGTGGACCGCAAGTCAACATCTGGCACTTGTCATTTCCTCGGACGATCTTTGGTCTGTTGGTCCTCGAAGAAACAGAACTGCGTATCACTGTCTACTGCGGAAGCTGAATACATGGCTGCTGGCTCTTGCTGTGCTCAACTTCTTTGGATGAAGCAAACACTCAAGGACTATGGCGTCAACGTGAAGAATGTGCCTCTCCTCTGCGACAATGAGAGTGCCATCAAGATTGCTCACAACCCAGTTCAGCACTCGAAGACAAAGCACATTCAGATTCGTCATCATTTTCTTCGTGATCATGTGTTGAAGGGCGACATCTCCATCGAGCACGTGAAGACTGAAGAACAGCTAGCTGATATCTTCACTAAGCCCTTGGATGAGAAGAGATTTAGCAAGTTGCGGTGTGAGCTAAATATCTTAGAATCTTCGAATGTTCTTTGAAAAGGATACACATCCTAACACTTATGCAAAATTGATGACTTAGATGTGCAACACATGAAGAAACATTTTTCTTCAATCAATGAAGAATAACACTCTAAGTGTGAAGAAATTAACGAAGAATTTGATTCTCAGAACCCTACGACAATTGTACGCGGTGTCTGAAATCATCATTCTTATATGGTGGGTCACGCCACCACAAAAAGTTGAAAATCTTCAATTTGAGTTTTTCCTCAGTCTTGAAATTCTTCAGTTTTCCAAATTCTTCAACTTTGCAAAATCTTCACTGTTTCCGTCGTTTTTCTTCATTGGCTATATAGACATATGAGTTTATGTCCTCTACAGCATTCACTTATGGCTATTTCTTCATGTTGCGTTTTCTGCTAAGTGAATGTGATCGGACCCTTCCCCCTCTATGCTATACTCAACCCAATCTATTCACAAATTCTTCATGTGCGTTCTATTTGAAACTCGTTCAAAATCTTCACTGTGTCCTTGTCAGCTGAAGAAATTGCGAATGAAACTATAAAACAAATCTTATCCAGATTCTCGGTTTTGTCGCTCAAACCGTTCCGCATCCCACGATGCATTAGTATATTCACCCACGGTCTTACACGATCTCAACTACACAGTATGTGGGTGACACATGTCGCGTGAAGGAGAAAGGGCAAGGGCATGTTTGTCCCAAATCTTCGGGCGAACAGTTTTTCACCGTGTCTATAAATACCCCTCTCCCCTTCCTCACTTCATTTACTCCGCTCGATCGCTACTCTCGCTCGAGCTCCTCAAACCCTAGCGCCGCCGCTACTCCATCGTCGCCGGTGAGGAAGAGCTTCGCTGCCTCGACCTCGTCGCCGTCGTACTCATGCCGACCGCGGAAATCTTCACTCCGCCGCTGCCGTAGCTGTCTTCCTCTGCCAAGTTAGGGCGTGGGAGATCTAACCTGACGAACTTCTCATCTGTTCTTCTCAGTTCGTCGTGTTCTTCACTTCGAATAATTAAAAGTTACTTTTATTACTCACTTTGATTCTCAAACTTTCTTGAAAATCTTCAAAGGTGTTTATTCTTCAAATCTTCACACATATGAACACCTCACGCATCATATGATCTTGAATTGTTTCTCTAAGCAATCATTTTCTTCAAGATTCCCTAATTGTGTGGATCTTCGATCTGTACAACTCTGGAACCTAAGACAAGAACGCTTAGTGAAATTCCTCAAGGTTCATCTGGTCAAATTCCTCAAAACTTGTTCTTTTCGATAAACCTTCTGAGAACGCATATGACCTCTCCAAATTCCTCGCACCTATACTCTGTTCACAGGTACTCATGTATACTGCTGAATCACTAGGTTCTCATCAACTTAACTCATTTGCAGCGTTCCTCAAAGAAAAACTGCATACTTCTTCAGAGTGTTCAATTGTTCAAATTCCTCATCTGAAGAATATGGCAGACGGTAAGAAGCCGCAGAAAGGAGGAAAGAAACCTGAGGTTATGACTGCGTTTGAAATCCCTGAGGAAATCTATGCTGACTATTGCACACCTGATGAAGCAAAATTTGGCAAAGAAACCAAAAATCAGCGCAAGGTGCGCATACAGAGGATTGAACGGAGATGGGCAAGAGAATGGAGGGAGTACAGATATGTTACTCCAAAGTATATGAAGAAATTTGCTTTAAATCCTCCATGCCCAAGAGCTCCATTGGCACCTGGCCAAGTAGCTGACCCCACAAGCATCAAACGTGGTGAGGACTTTCCTGAACAATGGGCTAAGCGCCAAGCTAAATTGGCAAGACAAGCCAAGGAGGCAGTGAAGAAATTCAATGAGGATTATGCCACTGCTACTGCTACTGAGGCCTCGGTCAAACCGAGGAAATCCATGCCAAAGAAGCCTGCTCGTAAGCCAAGTGCTTCACCAACAGCGCCCTCACGGCCAAGTTCCTCAGCTATGCCCTCACGGCAAATTCCTCAGACTACTTCTGCTCCACCAAAGTCCTCAGCAGCTCCTTTAAAGTCCTCAGCTCCTGTGCATCTGGCTACATGTCAAAGGACTGCTGGTTTCTCGATTGCCTCTGGTGTTTCAGCAAGTTCCTCAGCTGCACCTATTTCCTCTTCAGGCCCCACACAGTTGAAGACTAAAGCAACAGCTGGACGCGGTCCTCGGCCAAGTCCAAAGAAGAAACAGGTGGCATTCCATGTGCCTTCTGATGATGAAGCTTCTGATGATGAACTTGCAGAAATCATCAGAGACAGGCGGGTGAAGGCCGCTAGAGCCAAAGGCACATCTATGCCTCTGCTTTTGGATCCGAAGAAAATCCTCGACTACATTGACCTCTGGCACAAGAATCCTAACACCCCCATGCCTGATTTTCATCTGACTCCTGGTCAAAGTCACATGCTGACCCATTTCATCACTCAAGAGAAATGGAAATTTGAAAAGGCAAGAGAGATCAAGAAAGCGCAATACAGAAAGGAGAAGCTCCTGAAGAAAAATGTTGTCAGAATGACACCTGAAGAACTTCTTAAGGCTTAGTCTGAAATTCAAGCCCTCAGCAAAGACTTTGATGCCTACTATGCTGATTGGCAAGGAGCTAAAGTGAGATTCGTCAATCTGACAAAGAAAATCACAAGTGTTGCAGCCCCAACGCAACAAAAAAACCTCAGGCTGCAGACTCTGCTCAGCCTGCTGAAGAACATGCCAGCACCGCTGATGACTTTCATCCTGCTGAAGAAAATGCTAGTTCCAGGGCTGGTGAAGAAATTCCAGCTGCTGAAGAAATTACCAACGCATCCACTAGTGGTGCGCCTGAAGAAACTGAAGAGATCAGGGCAACTGCATCAGTAGCGCGTGAAGAAAATCAACCAGATTCCTCAACTCCTCCCGCGCCTACACCAACTCCAATTCTTCCATCTGCCTATGATGTGAAGAAGACCAAGGCTGCAGACGAGCTGCAGTGAAGAAAAGGAAGGCATCAGCTGCATCAAATTCTTCGGCTGCAAAGAAAATGAAGCCAATGACCAGCTCACTCGAAAATCCGATTGATGTTGTCCCAATTTTCTCCATGCCATCAAAGGATCTTGTTCCTTTTGGAGAAGACTATGTGATCCCAAGCGGATCTGATGAAGAAAATCATTCTGCCGCTACGTCCGAGCAGCTTGATGAAGAAATTGAAGTGGATGCAATCCCTTCAACGCCAGTCATTTCCTCACCTATGCCTCAGTTCACAGCTGAAGAGGCTGGTGTTGAGGAAATTGAAGATGAAGATGTGGATATAGGATGCACTACACCTGTGATGAATGATGACTTTTGGGAAAGTCAGTGACGGTGCCCTGGACTAGGGGGTACTCACCACGTCATCTCCCGATCTATTAGATTGGGCCGAGGACCCCCACTGCCGTATACTCATGGGCCAGTCCGGACAGGTGCCGCATGTAAGGAAGATTCTACAAGACTTGGCGATCAAGACAAGGACTCCTCCCCCACCGGCGTATTCGGCTAGGACTCTTGTTATCCTAGGCCTCCGGTGCATTATATAAACCGAGGCCAGGCTAGTCGATAAAGATATATACAACAATCATACCATAGGCTAGCTTCTAGGGTTTAGCCTCCTTGATCTCGTGGTAGATCCACTCTTGTACTACCCATATCATCAATATTAATCAAGTAGGACGTAGGGTTTTACCTCCATCAAGAGGGCCCGAACCTGGGTAAAACATCGTGTCCCTTGTCTCCTATTACCATTGATCCTAAGACGCACTGCTTGGGACCCCCTACCCGAGATCTGCCGGTTTTGACACCGACATTGGTGCTTTCATTGAGAGTTCCGCTGTGTGTTCGGCGAAAGGATCAATGGCTCGACTGCAGGTCAACTGCGACGTCGGCATCTTCATCACCAGCTCGACTGGTCACCTTGGCTTGACCGAGGACTGCGCCCTACTTCCGATCGTCATGTTCGAATGAGGGCCTTCATCAACACCAACTCCAATCTCTATCAAGATCATGGAGGATTCATCCATGGAGCTCGGGGGCTCAACATCAACATTGCCCTCAAGTGACCGTGCTGTTTTTCAGGACAGCGAACTCGTATCTGCTGCCACCACCTCCTCGAGTATCGCTTTGACGATCGCCTTGGTGGAATTGTGTGGAATTGAGTCTACAACAACCCTAGAAAATTTCGTCGAGTTCCGATGGAGGAATCTCTCGCAATCCACGATATACCGGAGCCCTGTCAAATCTGGACGGGAATCTGGACGAGTTTAGGGCGTGGTGTCCAGCTTCTAGCTCGGACGTCCTTTGGAAGATCCAACCGTTGATCGGCTGCGGAATTCCTATATCTACCACCCCTCCTAATTTCAGCTCGATCCGACCGTTAGAACTCCGGGAACCTTCCGATTGGTGCATCACTTTTTGGATCTGTTTTCTGCGCGAGAACGAATCCGACCCGAATTTATCTTTTTTATGAACGGGATTTCGGACATCCTTTTTGAAGAAAGTTTTGTATGGGATATTGTGTATTGTTCCCAAACACATCCCACTAACCTTAAGATCTTTTTAACATGATCTTCAACATCATTGCTGGTGTCAAACCAGTCCGGCAATATTGTTCCACGGCTGCCGACCTGCGCTTAGGGCTGGACCAAAAGCTCGTAACTCGCGAGCTTAATGAGCGCTTGATAGTTCGGCTCGTTAAGCTTGTAGCTCGCTTCTTAATGAACAGAGCCAATCATTGATTTCAGCTCGTTAAGCTTAACGAGCTTAACGAGCGAGCTAACGAGTTTCACGAGTAGCTCGTTAAGCTCGTTAGTAACAACACAACACATATTTTCATCTTACGTGACAAACTTTTGTAGCACCTCAGCCCATATATTCAATCTAATCAACATATGAGGCAACAAACTACTGCATTTCTTTTTATAGTCACCATATTTCATCTTGGAAACCACACCTACACATCCATCATGTATATCGTAACACATTATAATCTGTTAACGAGCGCTCGTGAGCGCTCACGAGCTTAACGAGCTTCAAACGAGCCGAGCCGAGCAGGGTTTTCTGCTCATTAATCTTAACGAGCTTAATGAGCCGAGCCTTAACGAGCACGAGCTTAACGAGTACGAGCTTAACGAGCCGAGTTGCTCGTTAGTCCACCCCTACCTGCGCTAGACACATCGTCACTTTGTTGAGCCGAGCTCAACTTCTTCGGATCATCATCTCGGCAAGCCGAACAAGAGTCCGGCATCGCGAAGAACAAATCATCATCAACATCGCCGCCCCACGGATTACACGGAACGGGAATATCGGCATCGCCGCACGGTCGCTTCATCAAGCCGGCATCGACCACGTCACGACCTACATCGGCAGGGCCGCACTGTTGCTCCTTCAAGCCGGTGTCCATCACGCCGAACCACTTCGACATCTCGGCTGGACCGGAGGATTCGTCATCTCTTCATCAACCTACTCCGGACACTTCGGCGTCACCAGCGGACCAGCTTCGTCACGATTAGCTGGACCGAGGGCTTTGCCTCGGCAAGCCAACCTTTGCCAGCATCATCCTCCATCGGATTGCTACAACAAATAAACCAGGTGCTATTAATCCTAATATTTTTTTTTGTTTGGGTTCATTTTTCCCAAAGAATTATTACTCTGGTTTGTCCATCATATGTTCACAGGTCTATCAAATGGTGGCCGCATTAACGACGGTCGCATCATGGTTCGGTCAGTCTCCATACATAGTCCGGCGAACGCCGCATCCGGAGCACGGACCGACCTGTGAATTCAGGCTTTGCCACGCCTTTACCGCATCACACCGACGCCCTGCATCGACATCGACCTCGGCGCCAGGACATATTTCTTTTATTACTCACTTTGCATAAATTATTCATTATGCAACGATTTTTTAATTATTATCATCACTATTATCTCCGGTTTGCACTATTTTTTGTGCACAGGAAAATGATCCAGCCGGACTATATCCTTTGGCGTCACCTCGGCTGGACGGGGGGCTTCGTCAACACTTCATTACCGCATGTCAGGGACTTCGGCATCACTCTGCCGTTCTGCATTTACTGAGCTATGTCACCACTTCGGAATGCCGAGCTCTTTGCTCCGCCACCTCGGGACCGGCTTGGGGGACGGAACCTTGTCCCGCATCAAGCTCGGATCACGTCGTCAATATCGAACATATTAACCAGCTAAGTTGTCTTCATGCTCAAAGTTTTAAATTTTTAACTTGTGTTCGGTTCGACCAAGCATTATACTTTTTTGGAAAAAAGTGGCTTGTAAAAATTTTCCTTGTCCAAACTTTGTTTGCACACACTGGAAGCGCTATCCACGCTCATTATACCTGGGGGCTTCTTTAACAGAAGCTTATTAATACGGGCTTTATGCCCAACACATGTGTCACACTTCCGCATGTACCTTTTATTCACCATTATATGCATCGATATGACTTAAGTTTTGGCCAAGCTGGGTTGCCTGGCTCCTGTGCTTACCCCTACGTTCCCGATTGTTCGGCTAGGTGGTAAAGGGAGCACCTCTGCGATTGTTACTGCCGGGTTAGCCGGATGTGTACCTCAGACTGGGTGAAGCCGAAAGCTAGCGTTCTTAAGGGAATACTCGGTCGGTGAACTAAAAGATGATTTCTTACCTATTTATTTACCTGCCCCCAGATGTTTTTTTGCTCTTTTTGCAGTCTGGACATGCACTTTAGGGCATGCCTCCCAGGGAAAGGAAACCCTAACGGAACTATTCTCCCTGGAAGATGTTTCTTACTAACCATGTAATATAACATAACTAGTTGGGCACTTGTCTGATAAAGCACTAATGACCCCTACGCCTGGTCTCCACGCATGCCCCGGTTTTTATAACTGCGAGGGTATTCAGACACACTCCGGACTATTGGGTCCAGAGGTTGAAGCGAAAAGGTCCGCTACGACAAACGATCTACAATCCGGCTAGAAGGCATTTTACATGTCACCTTACATTATATAGTCAACTTTTACCCAAGTCACTTGGGGGCTCTTATGTTTATTTGAGCCGTTTTATACTAAGTGTTTTTCTCCTTAGTCGTCGCAAAGTTTTTATTATTTATCACTCCTTTTTTCGACACGAGTGTGCGGTCACTAGCCGGGGAGCCTAATTTCTCTCTCAAAGCCGCTAGAGTTTAGTTTGCTAAACTGGCCTGATGAGAAGTACTCCGCCCTCGGGATAGGAGGTTGAAGCCGTAGGCTGACCCGCTCGAAGTCCTGAGATAGGATGTATCATGTTAAAGCACGACAGAAGCACTTCCTTTTTCTAAGACCAATTTTTGGATTGACACCAAACACTTGATATTGTTCGGACGTCATGTTTTCACTGACGTTTCTTGGTTTTCCAAGCTTTTTGGCACTTTTAAACTATTTGTGCTTTTCCAGCATTAGTCTCGCAGTGCAACGCCGAACACCTTTTAGGGATTTCGGCAAAAATATTCTCGGATATTGCTATATATGAATCGGTTTCGAATTGTGTCTTCGGTCAATAGTTGGGTTGCCCGGCTCCCGCACTTGCTTCCTCTGTTCCATTTTGTTCGGCTAGGCGTGCAAAGGGAGAACCACTACGATTATGCTTCCAGCTCACATGGTTAAGCACCTTAGTGGAGAAAGCCGAAAACTGACTGTTACAATAAGCGTAAACTGGTCAGCGATCCGATAACTATGTTAAATAATAGGCCGTTCATAACATTGGCCGAAGTGTTTACGGCTTGACCTCGACTGTCGCCGAACACTGCTGGGGGCTATTAACTAGCCTCCCCAACTAAATCCTCGATATTTTGCTCTTACATTGGAGCTGACATTTTATGATCATGCTTAGCATGACAACCGAAAGAAAGGAACCGATAGCGGGACTATTTTCTTTGGAAGACATTTCTTCTGTTAAACAGTAATATAATATATCTCTCCCCGTACCTTTGTTTAACCATATGGCCAGATTGCCTTGTTTGTCGTCCTCATAAAGGCTTTATAAAGTAGGACAAACACTCCTCAGCTATTGGTCGAGGAGGTGGAAGCCGATGGTCGGTCAACAAAGTTTTGTACAATGCGGATCCGAGCATCAATGGCCTAGAGTACTTGGATACATAGAGTCATTACACATAATTTGTGATTTTACTATGGATATTGATCCTTAATTCGGCCACCCGTGCCCGCATTAAGGCTCGGGGGCTACTGGGCTTCGGGCTTATTATTTAAAACATATCAAAGGGGCATATTGATCCCCTGATCTAGTGTTGCCACCCGACCAGTGTCTCGGGGGCTACTGCATTGCTTCCCAATGCAGAAAATTCTATGTGCAATATGGTTTCCGAGGAGATTTTGATCCTCAGGTTGGTCGGCCGCACCCAACCTGAGTCTCGAGGACTGAGCACGCCGCTTTTAGTGTCCCAAAGTATTCTGCTGAGCTTGGACTTGATCCTTAGGCCGATTTTGCAAATGAACCTGAGTCTCAGTGGCTACTGGGATCAGCGGTCTTACGTCATCCTTCAGGTGCATCTCGGGTTTTAGACCGATACACACCTTGAGGGCTACTGGCTATATATCTCGGCAGAGAATAAATTGCAATAATAAAAAATATTGACAAAAAATCGGCCCACAGTCAGGGTGGTGCACCACCTCGGAAGCAGTCTGGCATAAAGCTCGGGCGCTAGTGGCTGGCTCCATAGAGGGCATTTCCGGCATTAAGCTCGGCTAAACTCCTTCAAACTTCTTTGAACCAAGGTGATTTACAACACCTCGGATACAGTCCGGCGTTGGAGCTCGGATACATAGTCCGGCGTTGGAGCTCGGATACATAATCCGGCGTTGGAGCTCGGATACGTTCCGGCGTTAAAGCTGGGAAGCGGTCCAGCGTTGTGCTCGGCTGCAAAAGATACCTCGAATGGAGTCCGGCGTTAGAGCTCGGACGCAAGAGGACGCTGCCGCCCGGGAACAACTTCAAACCCGAGGTGTGGCACAAAAATAACGAGTCATTGATAAAGGCCGGAAACTTAAAGGGGCTCCTCAGATACCCGACGTGTAAAGCCGTCAAATGCATTTCGGCGATCCTCAAGATCGAAGATAAAGAAGATTCGTTGAACCAGTTTTCAAGACCGACAACCGAAGATGAAGAACAGTTCGGAAGAATCGAGGAGCGTCCCTAACTTGAAGACCGGTTCAGGGGGCTACTGACGGTGTCCTGGACTAGGGGGTACTCACCACGTCATCTCCCGATCTATTAGATTGGGCCGAGGACCCCCACGGCCGTATACTCATGGGCCAGTCCGGACAGGTGCCGCATGCAAGGAAGATTCTACAAGACTTGGCGATCAAGACGAGGACTCCTCCCCCACCGGCGTATTCGGCTAGGACTCTTGTTATCCTAGGCCTCCGGTGCATTATATAAACCGAGGCCAGGCTAGTCGATAAAGATATATACAACAATCATACCATAGGCTAGCTTCTAGGGTTTAGCCTCCTTGATCTCGTGGTAGATCCACTCTTGTACTACCCATATCATCAATATTAATCAAGCAGGACGTAGGGTTTTACCTCCATCAAGAGGGCCCGAACCTGGGTAAAACATCATGTCCCTTGTCTCCTGTTACCATTGATCCTAAGACGCACTGCTTGGGACCCCCTACCCGAGATCCGCCGGTTTTGACACCAACAGTCAGCATCCCAATACTCCTCTCTTCACCCCTATCCAACAGATTCCTCAGTCCCCTGCAACAACAGTTCAACTGGGCTCTGAAGAAACTCATCCCACTCCCTCTGTGCATGAAGAAATTCCAGCCACTAGTGCTGAAGAACCTGCTGCTGCTGATACTCCGGTTGCACAAGAAGAGGAACCAGAAATTCCTCAGCCTGAAGAACCTGAGCTCGCGATTCCTGAGGTGGTGATGCAACTCACTGACATCCCTCTGCCAAAGCCGAATGATCCGTTCTCAAGCAAACAGAAGTTCAAGGCTGAAGACTGCTTTTCCGAGCATGTATTCTTCACTGACTACAACCCCTATGACTCTGCTCATATAAGGAGGAGGCGTTTCTGGACTGCTAGTCAAGCCAACTTCTATTCCTCAGTGTTGTTTGACAAAGACAAAAGCTTTGATCATGAACATATTCCTCACGTGGACATCGAATCTCTGCCATGCTTCGAGCCAGTCCTCATTGTTCTTCACGATGCAGGATTACTGAATTTCTGCACTGACATTTGCGATTGGAATGAAGAACTCATTCTTCAGTTCTATGCGACACTGCATATCACTGGAGACGCTGAAGATGTCAACTCATGGGTGTTGGATTGGATGACTGAAAACACTCACTACAAGGCACCAGCAACTGAATTGCTTCGTGTCCTTCCTCTCGATCCTCCCCATGACAGTGCACGTTGCATCTACAGTGACCCTGAACTGACAAATCACTATATGCAAGTGCTCATGAAGCCTTTGAAGCCTGGGCAGGCTCCATGAACCAAATTCCTCATCAAGGAACTACTCTATGTGCCTCGGACTGTCTATCGCATTCTGACGAAGACAATGAGTCCTATCAAAGGCCACGACTCAGATGATGAAGAAGTCGTTGGCATCATGAAGAATATGCTTTTCAACATCATTCATGGCGTTCCTGTCAACCTCCATGATTTCTTCATGAGGACTCTGGGCAATGTTGCTATGTCACCAGTCGAGCTGAAGCCCTATGCGCCTTGGATTATGAGATTCATCAGGGCAAGATCTTCACTGAATTACAAAGCTGACACTCTGAACCACGGTAGCTACTTGCCTCCCATTGAAGTCCTCAAATGGACAGTTTCATCAGCTGATGATAAAGGCAAGGCAGCTGCTGTGATCGATGAAGGCATTCGTCCATTGGATGGTCAATTTCGCCTAGCTGCATCTTACTCTACCAGTGACGACTCTGCCACAGATGACACTACCGCAAATACCTCAGCCAAGCAAAATCCTCAAGCCACAGCACCCAGGGTGATGACTGACCGTGAGTTACTCCTCAGTCTTCATAAGAAGGTTGATCGCAATCACAAATGGGTAAAGCGTCAGTTTGGTGCACTTCTTCACAATATGACCTCAACACACAATGCAGTGAAGAAGAACCAATACTACCTTCATGAAACCTTCAACCGCACCTGGGCTATCCTCACTCATATCTATAGTGCGGAAGAACTGGAGACTATGGGTCTAAAGGAAGAATTTGGCTGGTCTGCACCTCCTCCGAAGAAATTCAAGAGGGTCAACGTTCCTGCACTGGTGGCCAGCTCTTATTCTTCATCGCGTAACACTGATGAGTATGAAGATTTAGACGACACTGCGGCAGGCCCTGCTACAACAAACAACCCCGACAACGCTGGCGTTCCTCCATCGACTTGAAATTCTTCAGGGGCGTTAGTCCTCAGTTTCAATCCGTTTGGTCATTTTGATGACAAAGGGGGAGAGATCTGAGTTAGCCTTCAAGCGGGTCTATATTAAGGGCATTTTTTTAAGTTACAACTCTCGTTCTTCTGAAACTTTTATTTGGATCGAGTTGTAATCTTAAACCCGATGGTGCGCTAATACTTTTGTTGTACTTGCTCTGATACTTTTGATGCTTTATTCGGCATGCTTATTCCTCGTTCATATTATTGCACGCATGCTGAATTTCATCAGGCACCATATTTCATCATGCATTTTAAATTCTTCATATTATATATCAAATGCGTGTATGAATTACAAGATATAGGGGGAGATCTCCATGATTCAACTCTTCAAATGTGCGTTGCCTCAAATGCAAATTCCTCACTATGCACATCTTCAGGGGGAGTTCTTCTATATCTTGCAATCAAATTCCTCAATATCTCTATTTACACTTCATATGTTTATCCCTGTTGAAAACTTAACCTATGTTGTCATCAATCACAAAAAATGGGGAGATTGTAAGTGCATCTAGTGCCCCTTAGTGATTTTGGTGTATTGAAGACTTATAGGTTAAGGGACTAATGCATTTGTGAGTGTACATAGGTCTATAAGTCTATGAGGAGTTTGATATTTACAGAGAAAGTCGACCCCTAAAAATGAAGTTCTTCGACTGAAGACTTTGATATTCTGAAGACTTTCTGAAGACTTTGAAAGTGAAGAAATTGGTGTGACCTTGAAGACTTGGTATTCGTTTGAGGAACATGAAGCGTGAAGACTTTTGTTTTCGTAGTTTCATTTTCTCTTTCTTGAGTCATAGGAAACACCGTACTGTTAAAGGGGGTCGAGGAAATACTAAGGAAAAATTTCCATGTGATGCTCAACTCAAAATCCTACACCTACCAATCCCTTCGAGTGAAGCCTTTGGAAATCTCATACAGTTCAGTCACTTTCTTCAGTGACAGAGACGAAGTTCTTCTGGTCGCTGATGAATTTGTTCTGACTGAGGAGTTAGGAATTCGCCAGTGCGAATTGCCTACACAGTGAGGAACATAATAGCCCTGAGGAATTTGAGAGTCAAATTTCCGACCGTTGCTGTGCTGCGCGCCAGCTGTCCCAAAATATCCTATCCACCTAACGGTCATATCATTGAAGGGCATTTATGTCTTATCATGTCGGGCTGCTCCCTAGGCTATAAATAGCCGCCCCCTACAACCACTAGCTGGTTGGCTGCTCCGAGAGAACTTGACACTTGTCATTTGAGAGCAACCCATCCTTCGAGGACTTTGAGCGAAAATCATCAAGTGAGGAAAACCCAAAACCAAACCCCCACAAACCCAAAGTGATTGAGCATCACTGAAGAAATTGATCCTGCGTGGATCCGAAGCTTGTTACCTTTGAAGACTGTGCTTCTTCCAGACGGTTAGGCATCATGGTCTAGAGCATCCAAGAGGAATTGTGGATCGCCGAGTGACCAAGTCTGTGAAGGTTTGGAAGTCGCCTGAAGACTTACGACGAGTGATTAGACGAGGTCTACCTGACCTTACTTCAAGGAGAATACGGTGAGGACTGGGTGTCCTGAGCTGCGTGCTCAGTGACTGGGTGTCCAGGACTGTGTGTCCTCGAGTTTAAATACTCAGCCGCTCCAACCAGACGTACAACTGAGACAACAGTTGGAATTGGTCTACCAAATCATTGTCTTCACCAACTTAACTGGTTCTATTTCCTTAACCCTTTCATTTCCTCATTACTGTGTTGAGTGTTTGTTCATATCTGTGTTTGAAGACTTTGACTGAAGACTTTCTCAATTTCCTCAGTTCAATTTCTTCAGTCTATTTGTCTTCATCTTGTGTTATCCTATGATTACGCTTTCTGTACTCTGTTCTAGTCTTCATTTCATCATGATAACCATGCTTGTATTCTGTTATGCTTACTTCTGAGTACTTATTCCTCTGCTAGTAGTTCTTCGCGAAGGAATTTCCTCACCGGCAAATTCCTCAGAGAAGAATTCATCAAAATCGCCTATTCACCCCCCCTCTAGTCGATATAACGCACCTTCAGGCTCTCAATCTATTGCTGCCTCCCTTCAATCATAAGAGCTTTATCTACCAACTCCTGGTAGTTAGTGAAGGTTGCCACCATCAACTGCATGCTCATCTCATCATTCAACCCTTTCGTAAACTTCTCTTGCTTCGCGGCATCTGTGGCCACATCATCAGGGGCATAGCGTGATAACTTGCTAAAATCATCCACGTACTAGCCAGCAGCACGGTTCCCCTGGCGTAAGTTGCAAAACTCCCGCTTCTTCATCTACATAGCTCCAGTGGAAACATGGGCAGTACGAAAAGCCTGCTGAAACTGAGCCCATGTGACAGTGTCGATAGGATAGGTGGCTGTGAAATTCTCCCACCATGCTGCTGCAGGTCCATCCAGTTGGTGGGCGGCAAAACGCACCTTTTCCGCATCTGTGCATCCTGCAGTGGTCAACTCCCTTCCGATATGGCGTAACCAATCATCTGCAACTATTGGCTCGGTGCTACTAGAGAACACCGGCGGCTGTAGCCTTAGGAAACGGGCTAGATTGTCCACTGGTGGCGGGTTGTTCTTGTTGTTATTGTTGTTGCCCTAGTTCTAAACTAGCATTGCATCAAGGCATTCTGCTGCTGGACCAACTGGGTGAGCTCCGGTGGGAAAGCAAAACCGGCGTCACGTCTCGGAGGCATCGGAGAGGTTTAGATGGAAGAGATTAGAATAGAAAAAGGTCTAGTGAGAAAGCACTACCCATATGCACATGACAGAAACACAATCATATCACTCAATCAATCAAGCAAGGGCATACAACGGTCTAGGAATATCGCAAAAGTTCTCAACTGCTATTACTAAATACATGGGGGAATACTATTAATATATGGTGGTCATCTAGAAATTTTGATCGGTGGAAGACTCCATGATGTCTGCTCCAGCTTCATCTTCATAATCACTGGGATCAGAATCGGTGTCGTCAATGATGATGTAGTTGTCCGGGCAAGTGGGGTCGTCGTCTTCGTCTCCCAGTGCTGGTCCTCCCATGAATATTCCGATCTTCTTAACCAGGTCATCGTTCTTATCCAGTAGTGTCTTGATTTCCTCCTCATATCCATTGCGTGTGAACTTGAGTTCTTCCTCCAGCTCGATGATCCTAGTCTTTGCCTTCTTCAGTTCCATCATGTCTGTGCACATCTGGTTCTCCTGACGTCGAATATGCTGGTTTAGTTCTTGGATAAAAGCTACAATGGATCTATCCTTCCTGGTGCTGATCATCTCCCATTGCTCGTCTCGGCGCCCACATATTTGATAGGTAGTGTCCTTGAGTTCCCGGTTGTAGACCTCTCCAATGCGTCCTATGGTAATGTGGGCTGCCATGCTCTTGCCTAGACTCCAGGTTGGTGCTTCAAAAGAAAATTCTATAGGTTTGGAAGTTGGCGAGAACGTCCTTCCTGGAACTTGTACTTGAATCATCCAGCGCTCTTCCTCTGGTAAGGTGGCGTTGTACGTCCCGATGAAACTTGGTATTCCAATGTTCAAGTACCTAGTGACTTCCTTCAAGTGACGTCCAAAAGGTGTATCCTCATCCGGTTGTGTGAACTTGTTCTTCATCTCCGGCATCCTAAAGAATGGAAAAGAAGAGGAGTCAGAAATGAGTAGAGAAGAGTGACCTATGGTTTATCTTAGTGGTCGTGTCCTACACTCAGCGTGTGCTCTGATACCATCTTGTAGCGACCCGACCTCAAACGGTCAAGTCTCTGTGCCTCAGTGTCATCCCTGGATCAGTAATGCTGACACGCATAGTACTCGAAGGTTTTATAACAGAGTAGCAATCACACACTTATTACAACGAATGTCTCAAAAGAGAACTTATTATAATAATAAGGCTTAAGGCCATCTAATGCGATAACAGCGGAAGGCTTGGAAGATAAAGTGACTCCATCAACTCCAACGTCATAGCTGAGCTGCACGGCAACGACCTAACGAACCTTACTCATCGTGTGAAAAGTCTGCAACATAATACGTTGCAGCCCGAAAACAGGTCAGCACATGGAATATGCTGGCAATATAACACAGTAGAGCAAGAAGAGAATAATGCTATCACTACGTGCATATTTGGCTGGTGGAAAGCTCTATGGTTATAATTTTGCGAAAAGCCAATTTTTCCCTACAACAAAGGAATAAATTTTAATTTAACTATCATGGTGGTTGAAACATTGAGAAGGTATAACCCCAACTCAATCCCAAATTAAAGTAATTAACAACCCAACAATATTAATTATGAGTGATGAGATACATGTGATAATTCAAGTACTAGATACTCAAGAATTGTCCATAACCGGGGACACGGCTAACCATGATTAGATTGTACACTCTGCAGAGGTTTGCGCACTTTTCCCCAAAAGACTCGATCGCTTCCGTTGGATTTCCCGCACTGCATGGTGTTTGAGAAACGGATGACCGAGACATAGTCTTTCAGAAACATTAACTGTCTACTCTGGGTAGACCATATCAAACCTACAAAACCCACTACCTGCTGATCTACCTCTTCAAGAGCTTCACGTAACTTACTCAACTATGCTAGAGCCCATAATAGCTTGTGGCTACACACGAAAGTTTCTAGCATGAATCATCTCAGTTCCCTTTGAGTCTGGGTGGCGGTCCATAGGAAGATCACACGGGTACCCTGGGATTTCCAAAAATAAAATAGACAACACTGGGTTCCCTAGGTGCCTCAATCCACCCAGATGTGTATTAAAGTTGCCATCTTAAGTAAACCATTAATTAACAATCTCACATCTGTCATGGATACACTCAAACCCAATCCACGTCTACGAGCATAGCATGGCAATAATAAACAACACGTAGAAGTAACTCCCAAGGGTTTGATAATAAACAGGGCAATAGGTTCTACCTCATTGACTACTTCCAAAACCCACAAATTAAGGACATCCTAATCATGAAATGTTTGAGGATTGAACTAATGCAATGAAAACTGGGTATGGAAAGAGTATGATCAATGTGTTACTTGCCTTGCTGACGATCCGTGAATCCTAGAGACTCGTAGTAACATGCTTTGCACTCCGGGAATTCTATCGCAAACAAACAATAACATACATAAGCAACTAGCAAAGATGCATGAGCAAAACTTCAAACAAAAGCGATTGACCAGAAAGTTCAACTTAAGAACTCCGGTTTGCAAAAAGAATAAAACCAAACGGAGCAACGAAACTCAAACGGCGAAAGAAACAAGATCAGTTTACTAATCTGAACTAAAGTCAATATTTACAGTACCAAAACTTTTATTAAGTTGATTAAATAGAAAGAGGGTCTCGAGACAAAACTCTAGGCATTTGAATCACCTGATTCCGACTAACGAGCGCGAAGAAAAATAGAATCTAAGATCGGATCAGGAATCACGACTGAAAATAATCGCAGATAAATCCGATAAAAGAAAACTGACGAACAGGCTAACGAACGAGTGTTCGTTATCTGTAACTAACGGAAGAAAAACCATTCGTTAGACGAACGTACGGACGAACGTCCGCTAAATAAACGAACCGAGAAAACCGGCGAACCGAATCTAAAAAAAACCAAACTAGGGTTTCTAAAGAAAAACCGAACGGTTTTAAAAAAACCCGGAGGTGACTGATCGGCGCGGTACCTCCGGCGAGGTGGCTCCGGTCCGAGCGGCGGCGGGGCGGGCG